>NC_067284.1:117758641-118118700 GCF_020740795.1 Apus apus
TATTCACATGATCTAATTGTAAGACAAAGCAATGTTTAGGAAATACACACATCTTAAGATGGAAAGTGAGCTATTAACTGTGAATTATTATTGCAATTTAAAAGCACCATCTGTGCTCATCACAATAAGCATTTTTTTTCTTCTGTCATCCTAATTCAGAAAAACTAGGCATGCCTCTGTGTCTGCTGGAAACGACATGAAATTTTCAGTGTGCAAAATGACTTCATGAGCAAACAGTAGACTAAGAAAGAGGAGCAGAAATTATTCAGTGAGTTAGACTAAAAAACCAAACACGTGTGAGAGAATCATGATCTTCTTCCTGGAACATACAGATGGAATTCAACAAATACATTTCCCATTGTGAACTGGTCTCAGAGCTGTACTTGAAAGTTTAAAAAAGAATAAAGTCTAAGCAACACTGCCTCACCAAAACATCCTCTAACACTGCAGCAAACACAGATGAAAGATCTGGATACTTTATTCTCCATTCTGCTATTAAAAATGGCTGTTCAGCCAATGCAAATACACTGCTCGCCAAAATTTGTGAGTGGGATTCATCTCACCCAGCCTTAGACATTCACAATCTGAACAACTACATCTGAGCCCACCATCTTTGGCTCACTTTGCACTTGAAGCAGATCAACAGGTAATCTAGGGTGCAGTTCAGCTGTCCTATTTAGGAGGTCTAATTTTAAGTCAAGATGAATCACATTCCAGAAGTGTCTGCGTCTCTCAGTCACTAGAAAGGGAGCTCAGATGCAACGTTCCAGCATCTTATTTTTTCTCAGTGAACAGCACTTCAGAAACTCTGAATTGTTAATGCTCACACATTCATTTTATGCTGCGTAAAAAGGGAGAAAAATAAATTTAAAAAAACCCACAACATTTTGAGGAGACTGGAACAACTTCAGAAGACTGAGGGCAACTTTGAACCTGTCTGGATCAAAAGGTAAGTGGGCCTTTAGTCACAGTGACAGAAAAGGGGATTTCACTGGAAGAGCCCTGAGGGGATTAGTTGATACAAAGGCTTCCCAGTCATCACCAAAGCTCTCCCCTTCCCCACACCAAACTCTCCCCTTCCCCACACCAAATTCTCCACTTCCCAACACCAAAGTTCTCCCCTTCCCCACACCAAAGCTCTCCCCTTCCCCACACCAAACTCTCCCCTTCCCCACACCAAACTCTCCCCTTCCCCACACCACTGCTCTCTGAGGACTGCCTGGAGAAATTTCAGCTTCTTCCTGCATCAGTGTCACAGCATGTTTGGGATGAGACATCAGCTGAGCAGCAGAACAAAGGGCATAAAGAATCACAGCCCTCAGGAGCTTGCTTTAGAAGTTTCCCATGAACCTTTTTAAATTCTTCAGCGTAATTGCATTGGGCCGAGTTTTGCCCCTGAGTTACTCCTGCCTTAAACAGATGTAAATATGTGGAGCACTGAGCCTGTTCTGCTTAAGTTTCTCCATAGATTATCTTTGCCTTGTACGAAAATTGTCCGAAGGGCTGACCATGCTGTGCCCACCTCTGAGCATGGCAGGGGGCAGGCAGATAGTGCTCCACAGCTTGGACTGGGGGAATAAGCAGGGCAGAAGCACTGAGCAGAGCTCTCCCGTGGCCAGAAACTGTTGAAATGGCAGCAGAACCTCATGGTATCCTTTTCTGGATGGGAATGAGGCTAAAGAATGGATTACTGTCCATGAGAAAAAAGCTGAGACCCCAGAAACTGCATGAAGTTGCAGTGCCCTGCTGCTGAGGGACTTGTTTCTAAACGGCAGCTCTGCTCCCGTCTTTCTTTCTCGTGAGAAACGGGCAGGTATGACCGAGGGGTCACCCCAAGGGGTGTGTGCTGGGCCCTCAGGGCTGCAGTTCCCTTCCCCACCCGCAGCTGCCGAACGCCGTGGGAAAGGGAGCTGAGGCCAGCCACACGCCCGGCCCGACGGCACAGAAACACTTGACCCTCTCCGGGAGGAAAAAGCAGTCCTTGTGCTTGTTATTCCCCTTCAGCCAACACATAAAAAACGTAGCTGGCAGCTGGAATCCTGCACTGATCCCTCTCACGCAGGTGCTGGGGTGACACGGAGGCTCCTGGCTCGCCCAGGAACCAGCTGCTCCGCCTCACCGCTCAGCTGCAGGACTTCCGAGAACTTTCACACTTCCTTGGAAAACAGGGTCTTGCTTCCCGCTTCCTGTGCGCGCTGCTTCCCGATGGGGAAGGTGAAGGAAAAACAAAGCAAGTTCTTTTAAGCAACTCCTGGCCCGGCTGCTCCCCGCTCGGGCCGATCCCCAGCCCAGGCTGCACGTGTCCAGCACAGGGTGGGAAGAGTCACCCTCCGGATTCCTCGGAAGGCTCGTGAGCAGATCCCCACTGATGAGAGTGGCATCCCAGCACCCAGCATGCAGGAAGACAGGTACATTAAAGACGCGTGCATGCATCTGAAGGCAGCTAAGTTAGTCCAGAGAGAGATATTTTTCCCTCTGAACTCTGAGGAAGCTTCCCTCATTACCTTAAACTGGGTACCTGATATTTATCAGGCACACTTCATGCAGAAATGAGAAATAACATTATTATGCTATTACCTAGTAAAAATATAATGGAAATATTGTCTCTACCAGGTGCCAGAGCAATCTTGGTTCCAAAATCCAGAAGCTGATTCAACCCTTGTGTCTGTACTGGCACCAGGGGTCTCCATTTTTGTTTTAGAGATAAAACTGGGAAAACATTGTGTCCAAATGTCATTGATATAGTTGGTATTAGTAAATTGATTTTTCTAGATGTTATTCTATAATAATAATAGTTTCATTGCACTAGAAACAACACAGATGTGCAATGAAACTTTCTTTTGATCATCATACAGCTATTACCAGACTGCCTGTTATTATGAAATACCTCCAGCAGAGCAGTCTGCCTCAGTGGTTTTTGCCACTAAAGATGATCAGAAAGACCTGGAAGATCTGTTATCTGACATCTTGATTTTAATTACTCCCCATGTACTGTGTTTGCACTCTCCTAGACCTGGCAGACTAGGACTGTGTTTATCTGGATGTTAAAAACCTGATAGAGTGCCAGGCAGGTCTGTTTTCTCAGAGGGTTTGGCAGCTGCAATCAGCTGGACCTCAATGACTCTGCAATCTGCTGTTTAACAAAAAGCAGCTGAGTGTCAACATGGGGTATTGATCACCAGCAGGCTGAACATGAGCCCCCGTGTGCCCAGGGGCCAAGAAGGGCACCAGCACCCTGGCCTGCATCAGGAGCTGTGTCCAGCAGGAGCAGGGCAGGGCTGGTGCCCTGTGCTGGCACTGGGGAGGCTGCAGCTCCAGCTCTGGGTGCAGCTCTGGGCCCCTCACTGCAGGAAGGACATGGAGGGGCTGGAGCGTGTCCAGAGAAGGGCAGTGGAGCTGGGGAAGGGGCTGGAGCACAAGTCTGATGGGGAGCAGCTGAGGGAGCTGGGATGTTCAGTCTGGAGCAGAGGAGGCTGAGGGGAGACCTCACTGCCCTCTGCACCTGCCTGAGAGGAGGGTGCAGGGAGCTGGGCTCTTCTCCCAAATACATAATGACAGGACCAGAGGAAATGGCCTGAAGTTGTGCCAGGGGAGATTTAGACTGGATATTAGGAAGAATTTATTTACTGAAGGAATGGTCAGGCAGTGGAACAGGCTGCCCAAGGAGGTGCTGGATTCACCATCCCTGGAGGGATTCAAGAGACATGTAGAGGTTGCACCTCAGGGCAGGCTCTAGCTGACATGGTGCTTTTTTTCTGGGTTGATGGTTGGTCACCATGTTCCCATAGGGGGTTGTTGGTTCTTCTGGACAGGGACAATGTGTTCTGAAAATAAAAACCAAAACACCTTCTTTTTTGACTGCTTGCTGAAAACATAACAGAATGCTAGATTTTGTGCTCACTTCTGAAGGGAAGTAAGTAAAACCAAAATGCTCCTCCCCTGTATTTTCTGTGCCAGTGATGAAGCTCCTGGGCAGCAAAACAAAAATTCACATGGTTTCCTGTGTGTTTCCCATTCCTAGAATGGGAAAGAGATCACCATTCAGGACAGTTAAGGCACTGGGTCCATGATTTGACTCCTCACCCTAAGACATGCACCAACAAAACCAGATTTATTTGCTGTGCACTGTATTTACTCCCTCTGACTCCTTTAACAAGCAGGAATTGTGGGTTTATGTATCAAAGGGAGTGAAAATAACTCCAGGGCCATAGACCTGATGTTTGCCCCTGCTCTGTGCCACATCAAAAGTCTGGATCTAGCTCATCCTGATGGGTTGGCCATTGCCAGACATGGTGAACATGCAGTGTCTGCAGCTTCTGCCCACTTTTAGGAGCCACGTTTAAGCACCAACAATATTAAGAATAAAAAATGTATCCAAATAAAGTAAGGGCTAAATATACATACCTATGTGTCAGTGATGCCAGGTGCTACATGCAATCTTGGCGGGAATGATCCCTCCAAAGGCATGAAGGAAAAGCATTTAGTGCTGGCATTGTGAAATAGAATGGAATAGAATGGAACATGCCAGAAACTAACAAAACTGATTTAAGGATTAGGGATTTTTTTAATCTATTTTGGCCATAAGGATTCATAGCTTGAATTCTTCACTGAAAACAATTTGTCTAGAAATTTCTTTCTTTCCACTCTCTCCTTTACATAAAAAAAGCAACTCTCTCTCACAATCCTCTAGCTCTTGAAACCAGCATTAAAAAAATACCACTTGGAGGGTCACGTGGAAGAGCAGCAGCCATGTCAAAGCAGCTCTGGAGAGCTATTGATCCACCCTAAAATAAATATCCCAGGCAGACGGGTGAGATTTCCTCCTACAGGAACCTCTACTGAGAACTCAGCAGCCACCTGGGCCAGACTCTTACGTCTTAGAAAGTTTGGAAGAAACCCACCTACAATTTTACTAGAAAATACCACAAATTCTCAGTTTACACAACTGGCGAGAACAGGCAAATGCTACACACCTTTGTGCAGCAGCAACGTGATTTTTTTTATTTTTTTTTTTCCACTTTTGCTTAGAACCAAGCAAATACCGCTGAAATCTCTCCATCTGCCCAGCTGAGGCAGAGAACCGGCCGGTCTCCAGGGAGCTGTTCCCACCTCTGTTCTTTCCAAGGGGAGCGTGTGCCAGGTGGGAGGAGCAGAGCACACCCTGCTTATCCAGCTTCCTCCTGTGATAAACATGTGCGAACAAAGCCATTCCTTCCAGCAGCCCCTGCTGTGCCCTCCTAAGCTCCACGAGCTTTGAAATGTTGGCACTTAGGCACGCAAAGGGTGGTTGGAGGAGACGTGTGGGGCTTGATTATAGTGTTTTATCACTCAGCTGAACATCTAATGATTAACACAGTAGTTGGAGAGCTTATTTTCATGTCGTAACACAGGTTGCCCTCAGTAATTACAGCCTTTCTAATAAAAGGAAAGGCGGTTTGGAGCTGCCTGGAAAGTTCAGAAGCCAGAGATGAAGTTTTGAGCAAGAGTTTGGCACCACTTTGCATGGGCGGGTGGTTCACTGCCTGAGCAAAGTGGCAGATTTGCCTTGAAAACATCTCCTCAAAGCTGGAGATTTTAAAAAAAAAAAAAAAAAAGCCACACAAAAAAAAACACCCCACCAGAAAAAGACAACGAACAAACCACAGACCTAGCTGGGGCAAAAGAAAGTCTCCAGGATTGTAAAAATCACAGGAAAGTTAGTATCCGGGTCGCATCTGCTTGTCATGTTTCTGACTGCATTTTATCAGGGCTCTCGTGAGCTGCTGCTGGAGTGTGGCTCTGCTGGTGTCCTTACAGCACAGCAGTCAGGGTGATGAAAACCTTAATGCAGTTAAGGGCACTGAATCACAGGTCTGTGATTCTCTCTTCTGTCCTAGAAAATTCCAGGTGAAGTTTATGTCTGATCTTTTGGATTTCTCTTTTTCTGTTCTAACAGACAAAGCTATGTTTTCAGTGGACAGCAACCTCATTAGCAAACGTCTTACAAATGGCAACATTTGGATCTGCTATTTTTACCTTTGTAGTTTCCCAGGGTTTTTCTCAGTTTTAAATGAACAGTGGAATTAACAGTTCTAAGGACCCAAATTTTATTTTCTGCTTCACATTTGGGGAGGACTGTCCATGTATATTTTTTATTTTCAGTACATTGGGAAGTGCAATTTTTCCTGTTTCCCTTAGCTGGGTAATAACTTGGGGGTTTTTCCTGCCTGTCACCTTTCTTGGTAGAGATTCAGTGATTAAATATGCTTTTCCAGCCACTGTGTACTGTACAGGGTGCTTTCTATTTTTCATGTTCTTGAATCCACCTGTTTTTTTTCTGGATTTCAGCCGTGTCTTCAAATTTGACGTATTTCTCTACGAATACACAGGATTTTCATTTTCCAAGGTGCCTGGGCAGTGGCACTCTGCCATGGCAGGTACCACTTGATTAAAAAATGGGATCTTCCTTCCCTTTTCAGCAGCATGCCTTCCCTGATGCACAGCCTCCACAGCTCTTGCTAAGTAAAGCTGCACTAAACTGCTTGGCCCTTACAACTCAATGCTGCATTTCATGCTTAGATAACCATTACTTTACTGGTCTGTGTAGTCACAGAGATATTTTGGCTCCCTTAGTAAATCTGGTGGCTGTTTGCTCTTTGCTGTGGAAGCTGAAATACCCACCCTTCTGTGGTTAGGTAGCAGATGAAAGGTACTTCCAGTTGAGAATGTGCCATAGGAAATATCCCTAGGGGAGGGAAGAAGGGAGGAATATAGGCTGTCCTCTCAGGGACAGCATCAGATGAAGCTGCTGGTGAGCAATTCACAACATTATCCTTGTACATCCTTGAGCCACCAACAGCCTGTGTGTGGGTCTCCTCATCCACGTGGATGGCACATGTTCCCAGCTGCCGGGCTGGCAGGGGAGGGAGAGAAGAACAGCCCACATATGGAATTTGTGCCACCTGAGAGAACTGGGACAGCAGGAAAGGCAGAGCCTTCCTCCCAGTGTCACAGCTCCCAGGTTTCAGGTGTTATCAGTGCCATGGTTTGGGAACCTCTGGTCTCCAGACGTGCATGTCTGTCTGCACCTCCGTATGCGTTAAGTCCCGGAGACACTCAGCTCACTGGGACTGCTGGGCCCTCTGGGGCTGGTGCAGGAGTCCATCCCCACCACCACCGTGTTCTTGCAGTCCCCAGGCATGAGGTGGCAAGTTTATGGAGAAGAAAACAGGAGCAGCCTGTGTAGAGGTAGTGCTTGCAGCCTGTAGTGCTGGGGACGTGAGGTCTAGCAGAGGCTGGGGTTGTGCTGCCCATTGTCTGGGGCAGCCCCTTGCCTGTAGCTGTTGGCACAGATCAGCTCTGGGCTTCAGGCAGCTTCTGCAGAGGTACCTGCTGTGCCTGGCTTGGTGCCTGACCCCAGGGCTGCCCCTGCCAGCACCTGCCTGCCCGGTGACAGGCAGGGGTGCAGCTCAGCCACAGCCCCCCTGCACCCCCTGCCACACCACAGGCACCAGCCCCAGCGCTGCCCTGCAGCACTTTGCATCGTTACAAAGATTATGTTTTATATCATTCCATGTGCTTCCCAGTACTCAATCATGTTTCTTGGCAATGGCTGACGTTTATATTCTGGCGCATACGTGTACATTTGTGTATACCAGGCCTTGCCATGCTGCTGGGGAGTCTCTTCTCCATCTCTGCAGATCCTCTGCCCCCCCAGCTGTGGTTCCTGGTGAAGGCAGATGGCAGTGTGACAGACTGCTTGTGCTCCTGCTGCTGGGAGGGGTTCTTCTGGCCTTGGAATCCATTCCCAACAGGCCCCAGGCCCTCAGGGAGGGCAGTGTTGCTCAGGCTGGAGGTGGCACCCAGCAGCATCAGACACATCTGGAGTGACTCTGCCTCATACCAAGGTAGACTGTGCTCACCTCATTTGGAGATGGGCTGACATGCTGTGGCCTCTGCAGTAGTTGGTGATGACATTTGGTGGCTTGAGGAAATCCCTCCACTTGTGTATTCCCATGTTAATGTAGAATCTGACTAATCCATAATTATTTACTAGCTTAGGAAGTCCTCTGCCCAACCCTCATAAGAAGGACATCAGAAACCTTGCTGGTTAAGGGCATCTTCATAGCAATTCAATCAAGCACCTCCAACACCATTTCTGAGCAATACACTGTTTTTTTGGGCAGACTTAACAGATCTGAGAAGAGAGAAGAAAACCCTACCATTTTACTGCTGTCTCTGCCCTCTGCCTGCTGAAATACCTCATGTGCAAGAGGTCATTCCCCAGCACTGTATATTTAGTCCTTCCTGGAATGACCCTCATCCAAACAGGATTTAAATAAGCCCTCTGTCTTTGTAGCAAGGTCACATTGGTGGGGCTTTGCCATCTCTGACAAATTCAGCAGCTGCTGGAAGAGCCCTGGTTGGAAAGCCCTGCAAACCTTGGGCAGCGGGGCAGCCTCTGCTCTGCAGAAGAGAGAGGCATGAGAGACAGCATTTGCTGCAGTTTTGACCTACAGTTTTCACTCAGTCTCATGGAGACTCAGATGTTCAGGCTCAGCTTCATCCTCCCTGGTTGCAGATGCTAAGCCCGGGTACCTCAGTGAGGAGCACAGACACCTCTGGTGCCTCCGTGGTCAGTGGAAGGAGGTGGGTGCCTGGGGACAGCGCAGGTCTCAGTGACTTGAGTCTGCTGGTGCTGCTGGCCCCTCTGCCCATGGTGAGGAAGTCCCTGCAGGGACAGCTAGCCCAGCAAGGGGACAGGAGCGTGTGGTGAGGAGCACTGAGTGCTGATAACCCTACTTGTCTGCTCCTGCCAGAGGTCGTGTCAACATCCTGCTGGCACAGCTTGTGGAATAACCCTGAGTTCCTCATGGAGAAGGGTATTATGATAAGGAGCATTACAGAGCTCGTGTGACAGGTGTGTGTGGAGAGGCAAGGTGAGTCAGGCTGGGTTTGCAGACCGTGAAAGAGGGGCTGAACTCCTGCTGTGCCGTCAATCTTGTTGATTCTCCCTTGCTGAGTCCCTCCTGGAGGCCATGCAAACCCCAGTGGAAGCTCTCGGGGAGGACAGAAAATGGGCAAGTGCCAGACAATAAATATTTTAAGCTCCTGTTTCTGACCCAGTGCCAGGACAATATCCCCATGTGAACGTGGCCACCACTGGAGCTGGGGGCTGGGTATCAGTGCAGCTGCCACAGTCCATCCCAGTGGAGAGTCATGAAGTGGAAACATGGAAAGTGTTAAAAGCCACAAATCAGGCTGTTGTTGTTGCCATGATGATTCAAAAGCATCACAGTAAAAATCAGGACCTTTCCCATCTGGGAAGAGAATCTTTATTTTTGTGAATATATTAAGTTCTGGGTACTGGTTATTGGATGTGGAAGGGAAACATCTCCAAGGAATAACCATGGGGAGCAGTTCTTCAGGAGGAGAGTGGCTGACAACCCCCACCAATATTGTTTTCTCCCTTTTAAGACAAGCACTTGGTCAAAAAATTATGACCATTAGGAGGAGAAACAGCTGATGGAGCCTAGTGCTTCTTTTCATCTCAGGAGCTCACGTGTGATCTCCTTTTCTGCAGGCGCAGCGGGACCACGTGGCCACTGCCCGCTCCTCCTGATGGCCCTTCAGGCCCCTCAGGGCTGGCTCTGGAAAACACACCAGGATTTTTCTCAGCAGCTTTCTCCCCAGCAGCCCCTGTTTAGGCCTGGAGCAGCTTTGCTGTCTCCTCTGGTCTGTCCTGCCTGTCCCACCCCAGCACGTGTCCATCCCAAATCCAGCCCCATGCCTGCTCAGCCGGAGCTGCTGGAGTTCAACTGTTCTTGCAGGCTCTGGGAGAGAGGAGCGTGGGCACAGCACTTGCAGTCAGCCAGAAACAGCACACAGCACGTCAGCAGAGGGCCAGGAGGAGCTGTGCACAGCAAATGAACTGCAAAGCTTGGGCAGGGGAAGGAGGAGATCCCTCTGAGACTCCATTCACTTCTCTCTCCTCCAGGCTGTGGTACACGAACAAGTGCTGCCACTGACCCCTGAGGCTCAGGACTCAGAGGTGTGCCAGCAGCACGGGGCTTCACTGTTACAAGAGCAGGGTCAGACTCACTGTGCGGGTCCATTAGGAACAGGAGAAGGATTATATAAACCTTGGTTTGCTCTAGCAATGAATCCTGTGTTTCTATCATACTCTACATTTTTCTCTTACTCCCGTGGAATTGGTGTTGACAAGCACACAAGCCAGAATGTCACCCTGTGCTTCCCACCTCTCACACAGCTGTTTTTTAGCCAGCTAAGGCAGTGATCTCAGGAAATTTCAGTGTTCATTGAAAAACATCGAATCTACAGATAAGAAGGGATTTTTCTCAGAGAGTAAACAAGTCTGCTGCATTTATAACTGGGTTTTTTTAGCAGATAACTTGGAAAAATGTTTCCAGCCAGTGTGAGGATCAGTCACTTTCATCAGCCTGACCTTGCTGCATGCCAGAATGAAGGGTTAGGAGACCCACTGTTTTGGGGTACCCCAAACAGCATCAGGGTGTTCCAGCTACTGCTGAGAAACAGCCCTGGAAGGGGGTGCCCCAACAGCAGAGACAACCTTTTCCCACAGGGATTTATGTCACTTCTTTGCACATCACACAGATAGAGGTGTCATTAACCATCCAGGGATGCCTGGTAAAAATAGTAAATGTGAAAGTGCACCTTTTAGAAGGTGAATTGAAATCTCGGCATAAAGCACTTTAAAAGTGCCATTGTTGGTTGGGTTTCTTCTAAATTCCAGCATACCTGCTGGTTTTCAAAAACAGCTTTCCTGTGTTTATTGGTTAATAACTGTCATTCTTTATAGCTTTTATTGGACTGGCAGCATTGAGCTGAAACCCCTGCTATAAGTCACAGAACCACTTCCCTGACTTTATCCATCAGGATGCTTGTTGACAGCATAAATCTGGGGGACAATGCCTCAGATTCTAAACATTTTCCACTACATTTTGTGGGGATGCTATAACACCCTGGAAACATTTCATACAAATTTATTGGAACAAAAAAAAGCAGCAGTGGTTTGGAAAGTGTGTTTGCACTGTTTAGGGAGGCTTCAAATAAAGCCAATTTCACTGGTTGTAGCCTTTGCATAGGTTCTGTCCCCCCTTTTTGTGATCCTTGCTCCTGTCATGAGGATCTTCCAGTATCTCCTGGAGGCCACATGCTGAGGTCATGAAGCCTTGGAGCATCTCAGGTAGCTGGTGCCTACTCTGACTGCACCAGCTCGGTGTCTTGCTACAAAACAGAGCTGGAAGACCTCTTGACAGCATCAAATCTACGTGACAGGAGGAAGAGCTACCCCCAAATCCCTGCTGACAGACACTAGTCCTATGTTTCTTAAGCTCCAGTGAGGGGACACCACAGTCCCCCTGGCCAAACCCCCAGGAAGTTTTTCCTAGTGTTTAGCCTGTGTCTCCCTTTAAGAAGAATTTACAAGCAAATGGAAATAATCTCATACTTTATCCTCTAGAGGAGATAGCAATAAATTATTGGAAGCATGTTCAGGGTTTCCTGTTGTATATACATGATCCCAGCCCCTGAGAGAATTAGGTTTTAAGAGGCAGTGGGACAGGGAGCCCAAAAGGGCAACTAGTAGGCAGTGTGCCCCCAAGAGCATTCCTGCTGCTGTGAGTTACACCCAGAGTGTCCCAAGCTTTAGTAATTTCCCTTTTCACTTCCATGTATAAAACTAAAGTAAAGCCACAGCCATGGGCAGCCCTTGTTCCTCCTTTCTGGCCAATCCTACAGAACACAGGCACCATCTCTGATCCCCAGCAGAAGCAGTGGCCAAGACTGTAACCAGCAGAGGTGGAAAAGCCATCATCACTTTTTGCAATATAAGTTAAGCAACTCTAGAAATCCTGTTCATAATTAGGGCAAGGACTAAGACTGCTGCCAAGCAGGAACAAGCCTCAGTCCCTCTGTTTAGGAGGCACGTCTGGGGTCAGGCTTTTGTTTGCAGGCAGCCTGGCTTGGTTTCCTCACTTGAATCACTCAGGTGCTGAGTGTTTTCTCCAAGGTTTAGGACACCTTAAAGGTACTAGATGTAAAGCAGCTCTAAAAAGATATATGGGAGGGGTTTTTTTCCATGGGCAGAAGTGGCTGAATGTCAGATGTAGTGGGATGTACTGCTTTTCCCTGATCTTTTCTGTTTTGAAAAACAAGATTAACTTGGAGGTTCTTTGTCAACTTGCAGGACTCTAAGTAGCCAAAGGTGCTTCCTACAGGCTAAGTTGAATGTGCTTCTCTTTCTCCAGTATTTCACAGACCTGGAGTTCATTTTACATCTGAATCTAGAGCTTTAAGTACAGTCCTGAGGTGTGATTCTGGGTGCAGCTGGGGTCATGGTTCATCCTCCTGCTGAGCTGCTACCACATGGAAATTTGGCAGATGAGCAGGGCCATTTTCCAGGCAGACAAGGGGGATGAGGTCTCAGGGCAAACAAGGCCTCCTCAGAATTGCACTGAGCCTGACGTGCAGGTCATGGCATTTCTAGCAGACCAACATCAGCCCAGCACAACTATCCAACATCTGTCTGTCCTCATCATGGAGAAAAAGTGCTCCATCAGTTCAGAACTCAGACATCCAGTAAGTCCAAACCAGCAAGAAGAAGAAATTAGTTTGGCTGTTGTTTATGATGTAGCAAAAGCTCCTCAAACTGTCTCATCTGCCTGTCCAGATTGTAAAAAATTGCATTAATTTTAGCTCTACCACTACATGGCATTTATTGAGGATCCGAGACTTGTGGAATACTTTTTGTCCTGTTTATTCCCATTTTCTCATTAAAAATTGAAGCCAGGCTGTACACTAGAATTAAGTATGCTGCTCTGAAAGGCCAAAACCTTCTCTCTTTTCTGGCAGTGACAAAATTCCCATCAGTTTTATTGGCACAGTACTGAGCCCTAAAGCTAAAAGTAGCTCCATGAGTGACAGAACCATTGCATTCAAAATGAAATGCTCCTCCTGATGCAGAGCTGGGTTTCTTTCTTCGCTGTGATTTGTGAAAAATACTGATGATCTCTGCAGATGCCATCCCTGCAGGTCTCTGCTTTTCCCTCAAACCCTTCTGCCACTTGCCTTGCTTGGCCACCACGACAGAAGTGCTGAGAAGGTGCCAGAGGCAGAGTCAAGCCACGGGCAGTCGCAGTTCCGTGGGGAAGGAGGTGGGCACAAGGTCAGGGCCAAGTCTGGGTGTGCAGGGAGAAGACACAGAAAGGACTCCTCTCATGAGCAGTCCTAGGATATGGAGGATCCTTCTTTCAAATTGCAAGACAGGAAGATTTACAGTGCATTGTCTGGTTATTTCATGCTATTTTTCTTTAAAAATCATCTTCACCTTCCTAGCTAAATCTTGAGGAAAGAAACATGCTGTTTTCCTTTCAGATTAACTGTTTGATCCGTTTGGGAAGAAAAGTAATCTCTCCGTGACAACTCTTTTGAGTCTATGTACCTTGTGATTTAGTGTCTCTCAGAGGGACAAAGACTGCATAGGAGGGTCAGCTTGCACTTTGAAAGAAAATTGTGGGGAAAAAAACCTTTTAAAATACAAATAACATTTGAGCTTAAAGGTGGAAACCTAAAAGCTAATGAAACAAATAGCAGCAGACTATGTGAAAAGGATCTCATGCTTTTTAAAATAAAAACTCTTTGATTTTGGAGCCGCAGCTGTGATTTTTGATGCTTGTAACTCGTGGTCATGCAAACACAACCCTCATGGCATCTCCTTGTCAGCAGCACCAGCTTGTTAAACGTTCACAGCTTCACGTGGTTCCCTCCTGGCCAAGGCGCAGCTGGGACAACCGGGGCTGACAGGGATCCAAGGGCTGGTGTTATGGGCTGCATTTAGCTGTGGCAGGACAGATGACTGGACAGTCCTGGACAACAAAGTCTGCTGCCTTTGAAGCTGACACCTTAGCACAGCTATTTTCATCTCTTTCCTGCTGAGTCTTTTGGTGGCTGCAGCTCTTGGACCAGACGAGGGAGTGCACAGTCACCCCCTCTCCAGCACAAACCACCGTACCATGGTGCTCCTCCACAGAGCCCTCATGCAAAGCTATGCCTGGAGAAAACAAATCTCCCCCTCTTCCCTCTCCCAGGGCATTGCTTGGACTCCAGATTAACCTGCAGACCAAGACCAGGCAGGCAAAACCTGCCCCCAGCCTCTTCCCCCTCTTTGCAGATGCGTTTACACCACAGCGCCATGGAAAGAACTGCTTGAAACCTACTGATAAAGTCTAGCCCCAGAGCAGGCTTTTAAATACCTGTTTATCTCATTTAAACCTGCTTCTAAAATACTTTATTCCTAAATTAAAAAGTTGTTCAATAACAGCTTTCAGCTTCATTAGCTGGTTTATATACCTGGAATGAAGAAAAAGCACAAAGCCCTTGATTCCCTGCAGCGCAGCTTTGTCTGACCCAGTGTGGGGCTCCCACTGGTGCTGGAGGATTTCTGAGACACTGGATTCTTAAACTGCAACATAGGGCTTACATGAAGTCAGTGTCCAGTTTGTGAAAATACAGAAAACAGATCCCGTGTTGGGTTCCTCCTCTGGCTCATTTCTAAAGAAATTCACAGAGCAGCAGTTTGGCTGAAGAGTCCAGTGATGCCTTGAGCTAAAAAAAACCCGCCACCTTTATAACCTATGCAAAACCTGCAGCTTGGCAGTGTTTCACACGTATCTCCCCAAGGTCAGAATTTAACCTAATACCTTATTTTGTTAACAAACAGCTGTTCTTCTGATGTGGAAATCATTAGATGAGTTTGCATAGTGTTTTAGAACACAGCAGCAAAAGTGATTGACACAGGGGTGACTTCTGAAGCTTCTGTGACTGCCCACAGCCTCTGTGTTTGGAGATGTGCAGAGCAATTTGGATTCGTTCTCAGGTGGTCTGCTTCATGGGCAGGAATCTGAACTTTTCATATTGCAAAGACTCACTCCAGTCACTGTGTGTTTGGGATGCTGAGGAATGGAAAATGGGCAGATAATATGCTGCCAGTTGCCATTTACTGCAATTGACCGATCCATTTAAAAACAGGGGTGACTTTGAAGGACACCCAGCACAGTATTAATGTGGAGATTTTAAGACATTTTCTTTGACAAAAAAATGAAGATAAAAGTAGCAAGATGTCAAAATGCATGAATTGTGAATTGCTGTTTAATATTCCAGTGAGGTGAGATATGAATAAAGACAAGGGCGCCTCACTACTAAAAATAACCTCTTGTTTTTAATGTTGATCTACAGTTGTGTTAATGAGGCATTTTTCAAGTCTGTCAATTTTGAAATCTAGCAGGTTGTGTCAGTCTGAGAGAGGGAAAAAATCTCACCCTGACTTTAAGACAAAATGTGTTTTTTTCTAACCTCCCTCTGGTTTTGGAAGCAAAGCAGATCCCGAAGCCAAGGCAGACAGAGGGAAGCCATCACCTTAGTGTTCAGTGCTGAGGGCAGCCCCTGGGTTCAGAAGCATTTAGTGTCAGGGCCACTTCAAGCAGTGCAGGATCCTCATCCTGCTGTGCTGTACAACTGGGCTCACGTGGAAAGCGGCCACCATCAATGAATATCCCTAAGCTTACCTCTGATCCTTTCCCCTTCGGTCAGTGAAGGACTAACTGCCCTGAAGCCAAAGGAGTGACAGGGCTGAGCCCAGAATCAGGCTCCCTAGGTGCTTTGGGTGCATTTTAGCTTTTGGAGGGTGTTTGACCCTGCCCTGCCGAAGCTCCCCCTTCTTCCACAGAAGCCAAGGGGACTTAAAGTGAATTTATCAATGGGAAAAGGTGCATGGGCTCTGCAGGAGAAAGAGCCTGGTCACTCAGCAGCAAATAATATAGTGAAAGTCACCTTTCTAACAGGACATGGCTGTTTCCTGAGTTTTTGGCACAAGTTGGAATAGTGTCCACATGCCTTTGTCACTGATAAGCAGCCTGTTTCAGAAGGTTTAACAAGAAAGAAGGGTGCTAGGCAATAAAAGAACGAGAGAGGAATACAACTCCAAACAAAGGAAAAGTGAAAAGAAGGGACCTGTGAGACCTTCTTTGAATGACAGGTAAACTTTCTGTGTCTTCACTGCAAGAGAATAAAAGGGGTTTGTGACTAAGAGGCATTTTGAAGGACCTGTCACAGCACAAAATCCTGGCAGAGACAAGGCACAGGTCTCTGGTATCACTAGTCAAGGCAAGATTTATCTCAGGAGTTACAGTGAGATAAGAACCACAGGGCCTTGTTCCTGCACAGGCCACATGTTGACACAAGTGTCTTGATGTCAAAGAAATCTCAGTTCCCATAAGAACAGATATGAGGTCAAACCCTTCTAAGCATTCAAGTAGAATATCCAGCTACATTCTTTTTATGTGCTCAGGATTTACCAAGCAGATACTTCAGGAGTTAAACTTGGCCTGCAGGGTGGGGACGAAGGGAGAGTTTTGTGGAGAGTTTGTCTTTACACAGTTCTTGTCCCATCTTATCCAGCATGCAACAACTTTCTTCAGTTCTATGCAAATTGCTATTATTGACAACTCCACATCTGAGTGACTTACATTTCTAGCCTTGATATGCAAATAAAAAGCTACTGTTGAGGGTTTTTAAAGGAAACAATCAAATTTAGCTTAGTTTCAGCTCTTTCACCTCTGCTTTTGGATCAAATGAGGAGCTTCAGAAAATTGAATTGCAATGGCATGTCTTCTAGGTGAAAGTTTGGAGTGGACAGGGCTGTAGCTTAGGTAGTGATTAACTTAGGTTATCCCCTGGCATGAGCTGCTAATTACTGAGGGTGGACTTGCCTGCAGCATCCATATGCTCTGCAGTCCTCCTACTAATCCCAGTCAGGATCCTGAGCAGCGTTCCCTGGGCCAGGCATTTCAATGGAAAATGCTCCTGCACCCAGTTTTTGATTGGATTTAAACCCACCCCTCTCACAGCAGGATCAGCCTTGGTGGACCCAGCATTAT
The DNA here is from genome assembly GCF_020740795.1 of Apus apus. Taxonomy (NCBI): domain Eukaryota; kingdom Metazoa; phylum Chordata; class Aves; order Apodiformes; family Apodidae; genus Apus; species Apus apus. Next base: position 117,775,597 of record NC_067284.1, read on the forward strand.
GGCCCGTGATGGCACCTGGCAAGACACTGCCCCTGCCGTGCTGGGATGTGCTCTGCAGGCTGGGAGGCTTTGCAGGGGGACTCTACACCTGCTGAAATGGGGGCAGTTGCTGAGCAGAAGTGGAAGATTTGTGGATGTTTCTGGAGAAATGGGGGTGCAGAGCTCTCAGCTGTGGTTGCAGGAGGGCTGGGAAGGTGAGCACCACAGCACTGCAGGATGGGGGGGCTGGGACAATGTGGTGCCCCAGAAATTCCCCCTGCTGCTCAGCACAAGGCACTGGGGCCAGCAGCCAGCTTGCCCACCCAGTGCCTGACACTGTCACCCAAACCATGGCAGAGAAGGTCCCACACACCCATCCTGTACCAGCCCTCTCTGTCTGAGGGCAGCTGGGGCTCAGCACCAGCTCTGGCTGCTGTGCAGGGGCAGGACAGGAGCCCTCGGGGGGTGATGCTCCACTCCTCATCCCACCCTCAGAAATTTCACCCACTTAAACATTTGAGCAAAGTTTGGCCTCACTAATAACCTGGTGCCTTCAGTGTTTACTTCTTGCCACTGCCCAATGGTTTTAAAACGATTTTTCTGGTTTAAGTGACCTAAGGAGCTTATTTAGCCCTAATAAATTAACCACATATTTCCCACACACAGAAAAGTTAGAAGTCGGTAGTTTCAGGCCAGCTATAGAAATACAAAATCTGCATTTCTATTATTGAAATTATTTATTTTATCTGAATGTCACTTTCATGCATGTTAATTTTTATCTGGTTGGGAAAGTGAGCAGCTATTGAGGCTATTAAGCAAACATTCTCTGAATCAGAACAATAGGCTAATTACTTCCATAAGCATATTGCTTGTATTATGCATGAGTTAGTCACTAATTCACCCACCCTGCATTTTAATATTCAGCTACCAAGCTCAGATTTGTTTTACAGAAACTTTTGTGTTTTTCCAAATTGAGACCTTTGCTACTTACGATAGAGTTCTAAACGGTTTATAAATATTTCATGAGATCTTGGAAGAAGCATCCTATTTTACACTTTAAAAGAAACCTGTTTATTGAGCAGCAGAATAAAATTGGGAACTGAACCATATTCTCCTCAAACCCAGCCTGGAACCTGGGGAAAAAAGTGTTGCTTTAACACACAGTGTAATCTGCTGGTGTCAGAAGTTGAAGGGCTGCAAGAGCCTCCAGCCACATAATCCTCATTGGAATCATGGAATGGTTTGGGTTGGAAAGATCTTAAAGATCATCCAGTTCTCCCCCCCTGCACAGGCAGGGACACCTCCCACCAGCCCAGGCTGCTCCAAGCCCCATCCAACCTGCCCTTCAACACTGCCAGGGATGGGGCAGCCACAGCTTCCCTGGGCAACCTGGGCCAGGGTCTCACCACCCTCACAGCAAAGAATTTCTTCCTAACACCTAATCTAAATCTCCTCTCTTTCAGTCTGAAACCGTTTCCCCCCCTTGTCCTCTCACACAAGCCCTTGTCCCAAGCCCCTCCCCAGCTTTCCTGGAGCCCCTCCAGGCACTGGAAGCTGCTCTAAGGTCTCCCTGGAGCCTTCTCTTCTCCAGGCTGAACACCCCAACTCTCCCAGCCTGTCTCCAGAGCAGAGCTTCTCCAGCCCTCCCATCATCTCCAGGGCCTCCTCTGGCCTCTCTCCAACAGCTCCATGTCCTTCCAGTGCTGGGGACCCCAGAGCTGGACCCAGCCCTGCAGGGGGGGGGGTCTTGTGAGAGAGGAGAAGACAGGCAGAATCACCTCCCTCGACCTGCTGGACGTGCTTCTTTTGATGCAGGAGACTCCAGGACACTGTTGGCTTTCACATGGCCAGCCTATGTTGAGCTTCTCATCAACCAACACTCCCAAGTCCTTTTCCTCAAGGCTGTTCTCAATCCATTCTCCACCCAACCTGCAATTTCCCCTTTGGAGGGCATGGAACCCTGGGTGACTCGAAGGCTCATGTGAAAGAAATGAGCCATGTCTGTAACCAGGAGGAAGAGCAGGAGGAAGGGGCAGTAGGACAAGGGAAGAGCTGTCTCTCCATGTCTGTGGGAGGAAGCTGGAGCTACAGGGCTGTGAAAATCCGAAGCAGCAGCTGGGTCTGGTGAAGCAGATGAGTGGATGGCTAGGGGTAACAATCCCTGTTTGCTGTTTTGTGAAAATATTGTGTTTGGTGTTAGAGAGAGGCAGCCTTACATTTTCTTACCATTGTCACATAAAAGGATGATTACAGTGGTAAAGGGCAAGTTGTTCCACATCAGAACAAGGGACAGTTTTTCAAAATTTCCCAAGAAAAGGAGGTTGCATTTGGGATTGGTGGAAAAAACTATACCCCTTCAAATGTAATGTTGCAGGGAAAATGCTACGGACTAAATAGGGAATATGAGTATAGCTGTGAGAATGAACGTGTCAGTCTAGTAGTCTAGCTGGTCGTCTAGTATCCTTATGCATTAATAAAGTTGCAATGAAGAGTTTTGGCTTATAAAACATTACTGAAATTTATCTGTTCACATGTAGCACGTTTTCATTGGTTTTAAGCAGTGTTTTTCTTTGCTAGCTGGTTCTTCAGGAATGTTCAGGCAGCTCTAAGACAAAAAGGATGGAGGAATTACAGCTGCTGCTGGTCTGAATTTGTCACAGATTTCCTGTACCCCTCTGCATTTGCAGATAAATCCTTCTTCCCAATATGAGAGAAAAAAATTCAGATTAATAAAAAGTTATTTTAATGTCAGAACTGTTAGAACATAGATTGATGTGTTGTCAGAGTGAAACAGAGACCCAGAGAGTGAAAGCTAGGGCTGAAAATGTCAGACTTAAAATAAATCTAGCCAGGCAAGTTGAATTTCAAATTGTTCCATAATGCTACAGTGACACTCTGAGCAATAGTTAAGTTCTCTATTGTTTGCATTCAGTGAAGATTCTTTTAATATCCTGTAATTTATCATTCTAAAACTGAACAGAAATGTAATTCTCTTTGTTCTAAATAGAGCTGTAATTGTTAAAGAAATAGTAAAATATATTAGTAATTCACTCCGAACTGCTGGCCTCGCTATTCTTGGGACATGGTTTGCTAATTTGTTAATGAGATAGTGAGATTGCTTCATTAGGTGCAATTAAAGTTCCCTTTCATGGTCACATTGATGTTCACCTGAGCAGTCTCAGGCCTTTTGCATGTAAATAGAGAACAAGCTCCAGGAACTGGGAGCCTTTGCAGTTAAGAATTAGCTGAGACCAGCAAGACAGAAAGAAGGAGAAAGAAGCTACAGTCAAGTTGCTAGAGGGTTCTTTCTGCAACTAGATGTTGTGGTAACAGTTAGAATAAATCCATTAAATCCACAGATAACGAGCAGATAACAAAAGTGATCAGCACTCAGCAGAGCAGTGCCTACTGGTTTCCTAATGAAGGTCATCTTGAATCAAACCAGACTTTACTGGAAACCTCAGGAATATTACAAATGTCACTTCGTGCTACATCGATTATGTTACCGTAAAATCAGGCTGAAGAAAACTGTCTGAGACTGGTGCTGGAGCTCCAGAGAGCAGGCATCCGTGACGGCAGCGCAGGATGCAGGAGGAACAGCCCCCACAGCTGTGCATAATCCTGCCAGTGCTCAGCTTCTACAGACCCGCTTGTGGTTCTCAGGAAAACGTAAAAAGATGTTAGAATTTATTACAATGTTTGTACTTTTACCTCGCTGTGCAGTAGGTGGCTGAAATTCGTCCCGCAGAAACTGGATGGTCTCTGGTTCCCCTTTGTGGCTGTTGGAAGAACGTTTTTCTAGCGACCTTCAGTTGACCCTGCACCCTCTGCTCCCGACATGGGCAGGTGGTGCCGCTGGGCGTCACGGGCTTTGCCAGAATCTCTGTCCCACGAGCTGGGCAGACTGGGACAGGGTAAATATCAACACCTGCTGGAAACTTTGGTGCCTCTTCTCACAATGAATCTGGGGTCAGTGGCTCTCCTAGAAACAAGTTCTCCCCAAACACAGGAACAAGATACCACACAAGAGCAGAATCTCACAAAACAGAGCTTCGACCTGGTAATGTTCTATAAACAAGACAGATTCACCCCAGCCCTAGTGAGTTTCCATAAGGCCTAATTCTACTGTAGTATTTCTATTAAACTTAACAGAACAGTTCTATAGGTATCAAATCCTCCCTTTCACTTGCAAGATGCTTTCCTTCCAGCACAGACCTTTCTTTTATTATACCTTCTAATACGTCACACAGTTACAACAGCTGCAACACTGAACCGTGCTGCAAGCAGGAACGCACACTTGAGCAGCGACCATGAGGATAACACACAACATCTGAAGCCACATCCACCTCGCAGCCACATCCCACTCACCAACCTACCGACACGGGTAAGCCTGGGCCGTAAATCTTCAGATCCCCACCTTGTGGCATCTTCTGTCACCTGCCAAAATAAGGAGGCTCCTGTGCACGCTCGGCAGAAGACAGAATGGTGTGAGAAGCTGGACACAGAAAAAGGAACCCGTAGGAAATCTGTCACAGTAGTAAGTGCTGCTGAAGGCTGTCCTGAGGTCTGAAAGTTTTACAACTTCACAATGAAAGATGTATTTACTATCAAAGTCGGCTAGTAAAGAGGGACCTGCTGCCGAGCCCTGCCGGCTGGAAAAGAAGCCGCATCCCAGGAGCCACACGCCACGGAAGGGTAAATGCACACAGACACACCTCGGCCCCTCAGCTTCTGTTAACCCTTAACAAACCGGTTGATTTGTAAACTAAACATCGGTCTCAGGAACAATGTGTGAGCGCGGTGAGGAGGGGTGTTCTGCAATATTCCCACATACGGTTCCTCTGTGAGAGGGAAGGGCACGTCTGAGCCCCCGGCCCATCCCCAGTCCCTCCCCCCGGGCAGTGGCAGCAGCATCCTGACAGCCGGGAGCCCCGGCATCGCTCACTGCCCACATGGTGAAACAAAACATGCAATATTCAAAATATTCAGCCTGTATTGTTCGATACACAATGTACTTAACTAGTAACTACTGCAGGCAATAACTATTATTATCTAAACAAATCAACAAAAGGGTACAGTTCACAAACTCAATCCTGGGAGCTTAATCCCGGGTCAGAGTCAATTCTTCTTCACAGTTATTTACAGTCCGGACAGATCAGCAGAAAGGCAAATGACAAACCCTCCCCTGTGAGGTCCGTGGCTGACAAAGGACCTCGCGGGGCACAAACCCCTCTACGGAGAAACAGAAACCGTAATCCAGTTAACGAAGCCCAAGAAACCGAGTTACCAAACCAAACGGACAGGGCTTCAACCCCCAAACCGAACCGAGAGGAGCCTCGAGCCCCTCGGGTACCCTGACACATCCCAGCCCCGAAGAGGGGGATCCAGCCCCGCTGATACGAGGATGCCTTGGGATTCGGCAGGGATCCAGCTCCGAGCTCTCCCGTCCGGGGGTCGGAGGATCTCCCCGGGAATGCCCTCGGTGCCGGCCGCAGGTCCTGCCGTCCCGGGACCCGCCGAGGGGCACGAGCGGTGCCCCCTCCGGGTCTCTAAAATGTTACCCTAAAATCCGGCCGAAGAAAACTCTCCAAGCCCGGTGCCGGAGTTCCAGAAAGCAGGCATGCTGTGCGGCAGGGCAGGGTGCGCGAGGAACCGCCTGCAGAGTCGTGCATAAACCGCGTTATACAACGCCAGGCTCGTCACAGCTCATCCTTCTCACCACAGTCCTCAGAAGAAAAGCAAAGCATTTTAAAATTGATGGTGATAGTTGTACTTTCTCCACGCGTGCGCAATAGGTGTTAGAACGTCTCTAGGAAGGATGTGGTGGTCTCTGGTGCCCCTTTGTGGTTCTCAGAGGAGAGGTTTTCCGGTGACCTGCAGCTGGAGCTGCGCACTTCACCCCCAAACACGGGCCTTGCTCAGCGAAGGGCGCACACCTTGCAGCTGGGCTTCAGCAGGTTCTCTGTCCCATGAGCTGGGCAGACTGGGGGAGACTAAATATCGGTACCTGCCGGTGCTCTTGGTGCCTCTTCTCATAACAAGTCGCTTTCCCAGGAGCACATGAACAGGATTTCACAGAACGTAACTGCAAAGCCAGAAATCTTTCATGAACACTGGTCTGTTCTCATGAGAGAGACTCACTCCAGGAAATTTCCAAAAGGCCTAATTCTACCTTAACACTTCTATTAAATCTAACACAAAGAGTTCCATCGGTATCGATGCCACACACACTACAAACTGGATAAATACCTGTTGCTGCAGGTATGGAGATCAAAGCCACAGCATCTCCACAGATTTGGCAGAAACTCGGGAACAAACAGTCTTACCTGGGATTACAAGGGACCACACATCCTGGGGCAGGGCAGACACATGGCATAAACCTGCCTCATGGCTACCCAACTGAGCTTGGTTGGAAAATCTGTTCGTTATAATATGTGCTTGCCTCTTAGCTTGTGTCATGATTCCGTGTTGTAAATGCGGCAGTCAAGTGCCCCTAAAAACAAGATAGGGGTGTTGGGACCTTGGATGTTTGAGTCCGAAGTCTTAAGAGAAGGGGGGAGTTGATACCTTAAATAATAGGCTGATAGCTTAAACAATAGGCCTCATTAGTGTTGATTGGCACCCACCTGAGCAGCCTCCGCGGGTTTGCGTGTCAATGGAGAATAAGCTGAAGCAACTGGGGGCCTGGAGTTAAGAATTAGCTGAGACCAGCGAAACAGAAGATGAGAACCAGCCGGGTCTCGGGGAAGGGTTCAACCAGGGGACGCTGCCGAGCGACTCCCGAAGACCTCCCCAAAGACCCTAAGAGGCTTAAAGCGCACGTGTGCTGAGAATGCAACTATTAGAACGAGTTGTAGGAAATCTGGTGCCTCCGGCTCCGGCGGGAGGGTGCGAGCCTGGCCCGGTGGCAGCGGCACCTCAGCGCCTGGTGAGGCTCATCTGGACCCAGCCAGTGCCACGGAAAACCTCGGGAATGCTACAAACGGCCCTTCACGCTGCGTTAATTACACCAAGGGCATTTGTAAAACTGCGCAGCCAGGGGTGGGCACAGGCACTAGACCGGAGAATTAAGCAAAAAGGAGAATTGCCCTTTTTCCTTTTGCTACCTTCTTCTGCATGAAAAGCTGCAGATAATTTTTGCATTCTCCCATTGCTAACTTATCCTGCCCTATCTGCAGGAGCTGTTCGACAGGAGGAAAAGATAGTTCTACGGGTTTGTTTGTGTTGTTTGTTGTTGGGTGCTTTGGTTTTTTGTTTGTTTGTTTGTTTGGGTTTTTGTTTTGGTTTGTTGGGGTGTTTTTTTCTTCAGGTTCCTTTCCGATTTGCAGTCTCAGTTGACTATGTCATCGGCCGTTTGCCCAGCAGGGCCTTTGTTCTGGTCTGTGCTTCTGCAAAAACTGGAAAAACCTGTTCGGGTGCTCCCGCTTTCCAGTTTGGGGTTTTTTTTCCCCAGCCTTCCTCTCCTATTGGCAGCTGCGGTTGGCACACCCGCAGACCAGGTGGTGCCTCCCTTCCGAGTGGAGAGCTGCCTTACAAAAGCTGAGGCTGCTTTTCCGGTGTCCCCGAGCTTCTCTGGCTTTCTGAAGGCTTTGATGGATGCTCCAGGAGTTAAACTCTGCTCTTCACGAAATGTGTTTAGGTCACCGTTTTATTTTTCTTCAAGCAAAAGGAAGGTGTTAGAACGTGGCTCCAGCCCTTTGAACAGTGTTTTGTAGGCTCTGGGAGATCTGCATAAACCAGCCTTGTTGTGCAAGGTAGATTTTCGGACACAGAAACTTGTCTGCTTTACAGCGCCTGCACGTGGTGTAGCGAGAACATCTGCAAGACAGGACAAGCACCGAGGTTAGTGCGAAACGCGGACGAGTTGAGAAGGAACTTTTCTTTCTGTCTTCCTTCTGCTCCTGCTTTGCGCTCCTGCTGGAAGGAGGATGGGGCAGCTGTGCGGCCGGTGCATGCAGCTGCTGCGGGACTTCGTGGCCGCTGTGCAGAGGATGTGCTCCGAGCTGGTGCGCAGCATCAAGGAATGCCTGACTCTGATCAGCAACTGCTCCTGCTTGAAGCAGGGCAGCTCGAAGGCCAGGCAGCTGTACCAGCCCATCCTGCAGCCGCACGAGAGGGTGACAGCGCAGGAGTTTCTGCAGCACATCGAAGCAGGTAAGACGGCTTGGGTTTTTTCTAAAGGGTTATGAAAGAGCGAGGGGACTTGTTTTGTGGGTTGAGAACAGCTTGCTGGGAGAGCCGCTCGGGCATGGCGTGCAGCAGCCCGGGGCTGTAGGAGAGGCTGGAGCTACAGAGCTTTTCCTCGGCAGCCGTGATGCCAAGTGCTCGAGCAGCCAGCGGTGGGATCCAGGCAGAAGTGGTCGGTCCCTTTCTTGCTCTGCCGCTGTTAATACATAACCCACGTCAGTGTGTTTCATAAAAATGAGTCCTTCTTCCAACTGCAGTTAATGTTTGGAAGTGGGCCGCTGGGAGGAGGCGGCGGGCAGGGAGGTTTCCCGGTGCTGAGCAGTGTCCGTGTTGGGGGGCTGGGGATGTCTGTGCCGTGGTGGGGGTGCTCAGAGTCACCCTGGGACAGGAACCGCTGGGCTCCCAGGCCTTCCTCGGAGTCCAAGCAGCTGATCCGCCTAAATGCTTTTGTGCAAGCTTTTTAGACATAAAGCTTGAACACAATAATGGGATTCTGCTTGAATCAAAGTAGATCCACAACTCTTCCTGTATCTCCTCTGCTTTACAGTCTACCTCCCTAATTCCCCTGTTTACCTACATGTGATGTCCTCTTCATCCAAAAATACCAACAGGAAAACTTGTTTTATTTTACCTGTCTATCACAGAATATGTTCTTGGATGAGTGTGTTTTGTCAGTTGTCCAATTTAAAAACATTTCTTGTCTCAAGTTTGGGCTGAGCCCATTGTTTGCTTGCCTTTGCTTTGTCTCACAGCTAATTGGACGTATCCCTTCAAGTTAAACAACTTTGGGCTAAAGCTACTGCAAAATCCTGCATCGCCTTCTGCTTTCACTGGTGTGCAGGGTGTGGAGCACAGACTAGTGTTCCTTTATTTGCCTTGTTAGGGACATAAAACCATCTTGTGAGGGGGAGCAGGAGAGGCATTTTTCTATGGTGTGACACAGTTCATGCTGTTTGGAATGGTCTGTCATGGAACAGCCTTTGGAATAATGGCTGTGACGTGGGCTGTTGGGAACATGCGTGAATTGGCCTCAGCGGGTGTTGTTATCCCATCGATGTGGGGGGTCCCAGGCTGCTGATTAGCAGCTGAAGCAGTTCACTAGTTGTTGCACTTGAAGCACTGGCTAAATCCTGGAGTCCATATTCAGAATAGGATCAGGTCTTTCGGCCTGATGCAGAGTGGGGATCTTCCTGACTGGAGAAGAGTGTTGGTTAATGGATCAGGTGCCATGAAGGGGTGGTCAGGAAAAAATGGTGAGGCCAGAGTGGCCCTTTACAGCACCCACTAGTGCTTCCTGAAAAGAATGTGTATGATTTCTTGAGAAATCCTCTCCTCTCTGAGCGGGGTCTCCCAAAGGCTGATCTGAACCCCAGTACAGCAGCAGGGAGCCTAGAGCTGCTGTGGCAGCTCAGGGTGACCCCAGGGCCCATCACAGGAGGCACAGCACCCAGGAAGAACCAAGGGGAATTCTCCGAGTGGCCAAATCCTGCTTGCAAGACAGATGGAGGCAGGGAAGTCTCATGAAGAGAACCAAGAGAAACCCCTCCCACCTCAGGGCTTTCCTGCATATTTTATTCTGAGATGGAACAAGTCCATCCTCAGTTCTGGACACAATAAGCAGGGAGCCAACATTTGAACAGTTTGAGTGCAAAGGAGAGACTTCACAGCTCATCATCATACTCAGCTGTTAGCTAGGACAGCAAATGCTGGTTATTATGAGCAGAAAAAGGTTCTGAGAGGCTGCTGCTTTATCATTCTCCCAGACAGAACCACACAGCTATGTGGGAGGTTCAGGTAGTCAGTGTGTAAGGAACAGAATTAAACCACAGGAAGAGATTCTGATTTTTCTGTATAACTGTCACACATTGGCTAATGTGTATTGTTAATTATTAAACAAAACCTTTACATGAAGCAGTTCTGTGAAGCCCACTTACCTAACCTTGAAGGCTGGAGTTTGCTACTCTTGACATGTCAGCAGCTTCTAATGCCTTGAGCTGCTGCCTGAGTTTTGCACTGAGGCATGAAAGCTCACATTCTCATCTCTTTCTCCCGTGGGAGGCAAAGTAAATCTTGTGCATAGATGTATTTCAATCATTAATGCACTGCTTCAATCTATTGTCTGAAAATACATCTTCTAATTGAGTGTTCCATCAGTCAATTGGGTGTACATGAGCTTTTCAGCATTTTATAGTATTGAGCAGTTGTTCAATGGCCTTTTTTTAACTCTGCTGCTCCATTCTACACATCATAAGAACACTTCAGTCACTTCAGAAGTCATGCATGACTGCTATTACTTGATAGTTCTTGCTGAACATCTAGTTTATTCCTAGGGGAACTATCATACTGGAGAACAGGTAGACACTCATGCTAGGAATTTGAGCCTAAGGCAAGCCCACTTCCAATTTGTGCTGCTGTTCCCTGAAATCCTGTGTTGTAATACCCAGGACAAGAAACACAATGAACTTAAACTTTAGTAAATTAAAAACGAATACTCCTTCTCTAGCTCATAGCTAAGAACACCATATGCAGTGGATATATCTTAACAAAAATCTTCTGTAATTCAGGAAATAAATACAGATTTTTATGGAGAACAACAACACCTGCATTTATATTGGATAGCATAAAAGTGACTAAAGGTTATAATTTATCTTGCTTCCAATCACTAGGTTTGTGAGCTTCACCAGAGGCATTGCCAAGGACAGGTTATTCCAGATTCATTTGTTGCAGAATGAATTCTGCAGCTCATGAAAACATGAATAAGGATAGATGGGCTCTATGGAGTCGTTGCAGTACAAAAAATCCTTATGTGTTTGTTTGGCTGTAAGTTTTCATTTCTTTTTGTAAACTGACCCTTTTCAGGTATGATTGAGTGTGTGCTGTCATTGTACATCTTCAGGTTTTGAAATGTCGCCGCTTGGGAAGGACCCTCTGGAAGCCTTGAGGACTTTGGCCTTTTCAGAAAACCCAGGTTTGCAGCAGTCTGCTGCCCTCTACTACTTGCACGTGAGTCAGCACAGTAAGTTACCTCAGTGCTTTAGAAATTTTTCACATAATTATAAATAAAAAGGGGGTGTTTTTTTCCAACTATGAAAATCCCTTTGACCCCTTTGAATCAAAGTTCTATTTCTTCCATGCTGTGTTGTTTGCTAAGGAAGGTGGAAATGCTGTCATTGCCATGTGGGCAGTTCTTTTGGGTTTTGCCATGAGGAGGTATCTCTCATTTATGTAACTGTCATACTTCTGGAAAAGCTCAGCAGAACCCAAAGGAGTTAGAGTCAATGTACCTTGAATCTCCTAAAAGCAACACAGTCAAAACTATGGAGGAAGGAAATGGACATAGTGATAGATTAAGGTTTTATCTTATATAATTTTTGGAAGAGGACAACACTCTAGAGGCCAGATTGTAGTGGAAATTTATGAAGGAAATGTTCTTCTTTGTCCCAACTATTCCATGCAGGCACTTGGCTCCTGGGGTAGCCTGTAAATGCTAAGAAACCAGCCTAGATTTGCCAAAGAAGAATCCACCAAGAGTTGGGGTTCTGCAAAAAGGCAGAAATACCTTCAACAAACAGGCTTTGATTTGTTTTTTTTGTTTGTTTGTTCTACATTTACTTCAAGGAGAACATTCTGGCACTTGGCTAGATAGCTCTATCCCATATATTTTTTGCTGGATAAAAAGTGCAGATGGCCACGTGAGGCCCTGCTCTGAGGCAGAATGACTGGTTTGGTAGCCAGGCATATTGCTTCCCTTCACATGATGGTTTTGAACCACTTGATTATTCAAAACCTTTTGAGAAAACTTGCCCTGTTTGCTAGTGGCAATGGAATTTAAATGAAGGGAAATACCACTCAGTGTGTATGGTAGCATCTGAGGATTAAGACCAACAAGAGACAAATGTGAGTGCAGTGAACGATGAGACTCCTGAATGTTTCCTCTCGACCCTGCAGTCAATGTTCCCCTGCCTGTGGAGCACCTGGAACCCTTCTACGCTTTGCTACGGTCTGCTGACCTGGAGGTGCAGCAGATGTCTTCCTTGTCCCTTGTCAACTTCTTGCTGGAAGGAAACAGTGAGTAATTAACAACACATTCACATAAAAGAGTATCTCTTCAGCCAAACTCAGAAGTGGGGCATGTCTGCACACCCAGGGCTACACAAATCCAAATCCCATTTCTTGTGCTCCTGATAGGACGGGTGTGGCTCTGTTTCTCTCTGCAAGCCACACAGACTCTGCTGGCACTAGGATATATCAGATCCCTCTATCTAGATCATGTGGCAAGAGATCTTGGATCTGTGTGCAAAGGCTGATACGTGATTCCCAGAGTGGTGGTGTGGGAAGAGTTTCACTGCTCTCATTCTTGGATCAAGAGCCCACCACTTACCCTTTCAAGCAACAGATACATCTTTTAGAAATAAACTTGTTGCACTTTCTAACATTAAGATTAAGTTTGGAAACAGAATTGCTAGCAGAAGTATTTGACAACTTCTGAATTAGAAGGTCTGAACATCTTTTACTTTCATGAGCCTGAAGAGGAACCAAGCAAACCCAGGCAGGGGCTGAGAGTGCCTTTCGGGTGTTTCCATCCTAGCTCTATTTGGTATAATCATAATACAGACACCCAAAGCAGAGGAAGATACTTTATTTTCACAAAGGCACCAACTGTTTACTTTTCTGTTTGTCCATTTTTAATTGAATTTATGAATAGTTGACAAAGAATTGGTTGTCGAGATGGGTTTACTTGAGCCAATTCTGGACCTACTGGAGTCAGAGGATCCCACTGTCCAGTGTAACTCCTGTGCCTGCATCATGACTTTGGCTGTTTCAGGTGAGTCTGCTGTTCTTTCCCTGTATCCTTTCTAGCTAATTCGTTCAACTCTTATGTCATATTTAAAGGTGGAAGAACAATTTGCAGTGGGTTTGGGTGTTAAGATGCAGCAGCAAATTCTGGTCTTCCCACCTCGTACCTTCTGCCTCTGGAGATTTCAGTGAAGATCTTTTTCTCTGTGTTTCTGCCCTTCATTCCCTTATGATTACAAACCTTTTTCCAATTTCAAACCTAAATATATTTGACTCAGTAGGTGTCTACACTGGGTTTTACCTCAGTAGTTCTCCCTCTCTGAGGTCTGTGCAGATGAGGCTCCTTATTTTACTGGACTGAAGAAGCCAAGCTCGTTTCAGCCTCCTGTTGTGAGCCAGTCCCTCCATCCATCTTCACAGCCCTTCTCAGGCTGAGGGATGAGATCCAGGAATGAGACACAGCAATTGCATCTGCTGTTTTGCAGGCACTGTTACAGTCCCAAGATGTACATAAATGCTGCAGGAGTTCCACTTTGAATTAATTTCTCCTGAAAGAGAGGTCACCAGCAATGTACAATATTCCAGCTGGGGTCTCACCTGTGTCTTCTGTGGGGGCATCTGTGGAAATGCCTTTTGTGGTACATTTTGCTTTCTTTGTAATTGCATCATGGTGCAATTGGAACCTGCAGCTGACTTAAACACTTCATCTTTATCCTCCTCTTTTGCTATTTCCAGTAGGCACCAATTAAGGGCCTGCAACAAAAGTTTCCAGGTGCACATCCATGTATTTTGCCTTTCCCATCAAGCCAGTTGTTCTCCTTTAAGGAAGAAAAAACTTCTGAAGCACCCAATGGCTCGTATGCCATCATATTTTCCCCAGGTTTTGTCTGAATCCTTTTGCCCAAATTTGAGGCTCTATTCTACATTCATAAACATTCATGGAGTGTACTGTGAAAGAGAATGAAGAAAGCAGCAATATCTGAATTCTCAATCTTTTTACTGCTCTCCTTTGCTCAACTAATGAGTTTCCATCACACCAAACTGGTTTCCATTATTTGGAGCAGCACAAAATAATTTCTGCTTCTGCAGAGGGAAATAAAAGAACAATATGCAGGCAGATGACATTGGAGAAAGGCTTGTCTTCAAAATTGGCCTAAAAATTTCACCACAATGAAGCTTCCCACGTGGAAAAGCTATTTTTAAATACATGACTATTCCCAGAGCAGTTATTTTGCTCAAAACTTAGTGCATTTCTTTTTCCCCAGAATAAAAGGCATTTTCTTGAATATAAAATATTCGTATGGAGGCAGAAAGGGACTTGTCCTGGAATACTGAACTGGTACTGGGTGAACTACACTTGAGCAGATATGCTGGACTGTCTGTGTGTGTCAGTTCCCCAGTGTAGATAGGTTCCAGGTACAGAAATAGCACCTTTGTTCTCTTAACTATAACTAACTAAGTTATTTGGCACCTGAAGAGTTGATCTCATCCAAATACCTTCACATTTCTTGCTTTCTATTCCTTCATTTTTCTCTCAGCAAAATCCCAGAGACTGGCCATGGTTTGAACTGTCTAGAAAAGTATGTAAATTAAACAATACTCAACTACAAGTCTTCTGGTCTTCAGTGACAGTTTAGGTTATATAAACAATGAAAGATGTAGACTGTGGACTTCGTTTTCTCATAGAGTGGTTTGGGTTGGAAAGGACCTTAAAGACCATCTAGATGCAACCCCCTGCATGGGCAGGGACACCTCCCACCAGCCCAGGCTGCTCCAAGCCCCATCCAACCTGCCCTTCAACACTGCCAGGGATGGGGCAGCCACAGCTGCTCCAGCCCTCTGAGCATCTTTATGGCCTCCTCTGGACTAGTTCCAACAGCTCCATGTCCTTCTTATATTGGGGGTTCCAGAGCTGGACACAGCACTGCAGGTGGGGTCTCACCAGAGCAGAGCAGAGGGGCAGGATCCCTTCCTGGCCCTGCTGGCCACACTTCTTGTGATGCAGCCCAGGATGGGGTTGGTTTCTGGACTGTAAGTGCACATTGGCAGCTGCTGTTGAGCTTTTCATCAACCAGCACCCCTAGGTCCTTTTCCTCTGGGCTGTTTTCCATTCATTCTCCCCTCAGCCTGTATTTGTACTTGGGATTGCCCTGACCCAGGACCTTGCACTTGGCCTGGTTGAACTCCATGAAGTTGCATGGGCCCACCTCTCTTTTTCTTTCATGAACTAATGACACAGGCCCTGAATATACCCTGCTAAATCAATTCAGTCTCACCTGCAGTTATTACACAGGGTTTTGTTGATGCTCTGTGAATAGCTTGATCAGCCGTACCAGGGGTACAAGGCAAGTATGACAGCTTGCTAACCTGGCTATGGGGTGTTCTGCTCCCTTTATTTGAATCATCCTAGTCACAAAACAAAAGCACTGACCCAGCTGTGACCTGTGGGTCAGAAGTCATGAAGCAGTTTTCCCTTTGAGCCACTGGAGTTTTAACAGGTTCCTTCAAACATGCAGGGAAATTTTGGTATATACCGAAGAACCAGAGAAGCAAACACCTAAGAAATCTAGTCCTGCTGGTGTCCTGCTCCCTGCTCACAGCGAGATGACAATGTCCTCTTCCTTTCTTGCTTTCCCTGATCCTTTTTTCCAGAGTCCAACCGGGAAGCCATTGGTGCTGCTCGAGGAGTGACACCCCTGCTGTCTCTTGCCAATTCCTACGATCCCAGGGTCCAGCAAAATGCAGTTGGGGCTATCCTCAACCTCACAAGATCAGGTACTTTCTTGACTAATGGCTTATCTAAAATTGCGGAAATTTCTCACTGATAAAAAAAATAATTCCAAAGGGCTGGGGCAAGAATAAAAGTGTGTCTGAGTAACAAGTTCTTCCTTTTGTAGGTGGCATTTCTGTAGATGCCATCGGCCAGTGACATAAATGTGGCCTCTCTTTAGCTAATACACACCCTTTGTTGCATACTACTGAAACAGGAAGGCTTAATTCTCAACCCCGAGGTGCTACTGTACAAGCCCTTAAATAATCAGAAAAAGAAATAGAAAAAAAAAATAGTTGTTAAGGAAATAACTAGGTCTAAAAAGCTGGCACCACATTCAGTGGTACTTTGAAGCCATCTCAGAAGCTCATCCAACAAGGTCAAGCTCTAGCAAGGTTTGACATGTATCCCCAGCTTGAAGTTGGAAGAGGCAAAATGTAACTATTATGGGCCAGATGTTAAAGGGTCCTGGGGTATCTGGCAGCAGCTGTAGCAAAAGCACTATTTGCACCTCAGCAGCAGCATGTGCACTGCCCTGCATCAACTCTGAAACAAACCAGCACCGAGTCTCACCTCTAGGTAATACCATTGCCCCACGCAGCTGCTGATGCACTGGTGAATAATGTGCTACTTCTGTATGGTGTAGGGGGGTGGTTGGCAAGAACTTTTACAGTTGGCTATTATACACCAAGAATTTTAAACATAATTTGTTGGTTTTTAACACAGAACTCAGGGTGAATGTTGTACCTGAGGGTTTCCAGCTTCTCAGACTCTTAGAACAGCCTTTTTCTTAAAAGCAGCAAAGGCTTAATGGATCAGACAGCCTGCTTTTCACTTTGCTGCTCTAATGCACCCGCTCAAAATGATGTGCTCTCCGGTCAGGCTGATTGGCACGTATTTGGGCAACTTCACCACTCTCCAGAATCCAATGATTGTGCATATCCCCTGCAGAAAAGAGGGAAGGAAGGGGAAAGACGCCCTAACAGCACCTTTCTTTTTTTTCTTTTTTAATGGCAGAGAAAATCCAACAGGTCCTATGCAAGGAAGGAGCCCTGCCAGTTCTTGCATTGCTGCTGGAATCTCCTGACTCAGAAGTGCAGGTATGGCTCAAACAGGTCAGGTTTTTGCAGAGAGCAGTCTGACTGTAAGGAGAGCACAAACCACAGCATGTGGAATGAAAAGGTGCAGAGGAGGGAAGGTTTCTTTAGGGAGGACAGGAAACACAGGAGAGCATCTTGGTGCAACTCAGCTCAGGCAGATGATGTCTGTTCAAAACACAGTTTTTCTAGCTCCACAGGAGGAAGTTTATGATACAGAAGTGCATCTGCCAGCACACACTAACCCATGGACACACAGTGGTACCTTCCTGTGTCTTTCGGCTCAGACACGTTGCAGATAAGCCTCTTCCTCTGTTTTGTTGGAGGATTTTTTTGCATCCTGACTTTGATCTTGCACTCTAAGCAATTGTACTAACTGCTCTGAGAAAGAATAACTTACAAAGACTTTTTCTTCTTATTGTAAATGTCTGGGAAATCTTCCTGTTTTATGCCTAGCACGGACACCTCTGAGATTCTGCACACGTAACAGAAAGCTGGTCTTGGACCAAAAGTGTGCTGATGAAAACCTGAGTCAGGAGTTGTGAACCCTAAAATCCACTAGTTTCTCCATTCAGTCCCCTGAGTAGAACAGGGCTGTTTCCACTGGTGTTCGTTGTCTCTATTCAGTTCTCTCTTTAAAAGTCTGAAGTGATGGAGTCTCTGGAATTGCTTTCTGCAAACCATCTGAGATTCATCTTGAAATTTCCTCCACTGCAGTTCAACCTGTTTCTTCTAATTATACTTCCCTGGTAATACATACTCTTATATACATAATCCTCCCTAGCTTTATTGTTTAAATCTTTTGGAAATGATCCCTTGGCATGAGGGCAATGACCACATCCTGCTTGAGTAAATCAAGGTGTGTGTTTAGGGGTTGTTTGTTTGTTTGGGGGGGTTTTGTTTGGGTTTTTTGTTGCTTTGTTTGGTGTTGGTTTTTTTATGATGCTTGGACTGGGTCATCTCGGAGGTTCTTCCCAACCATGACTATTCTGTGATTCTGTGACTCCCTTCACCATGCTCCAGTGTGACCTCCTCTCTCTCTGCTCTTGGCTTTCTGCAGTATTACAGCTGTGCTGCCCTGAGCAATGTGGCAGCCAATGCTCAGCATCATGAAGCCATGCTGAGCCCTGCCAACAGGTTCCTGCTGCGGACGCTCATCTCTCTCCTGTCCTCTGCTGTGGACAAGGTAAAGACATGGCTTTCTCTTTGTCTAAAGGCTTAGCAGCAGAGCAGAGCTTTCAGGCTCAGTCTTGCACAACTCTGCAAGGCACCTTTCCCATGAGAAAAGACATATGAGTTGGCCTTCCAGTACTTGAAGGGTCTCCAGGAGAGCTGGGGAGGGGCTTTTCATCAGAGAAGACAGTGATAGGTCAAGGGGTGATGGTTTTAAACTGAGAGAGGGGAGATTCAGGTGAAATATGAGGAGGAAATTCTTCATTAAAAGGGTGGTGAGGAACTGGGATGGGTTGCCCAGGGAAGTTGTTGATGCCCCATCCCTGGACATATTTAAGGCCAGGTTGGATGAGGTTTTGTGCAGCCTGGTCTAGTGGTTCCCTGCTCATGGCAGGGGGGTTGGAACTGGATGATCTTTAAGGTCCCCTCCAACCTTAATGATTCTATGATTCTATGTTACATACCTAGGCTCTACAAGGTCAATGTATGGAGAAAGAAAAAGGAAATCATTAAAGTTGTTCCATAGCCCCAGACACTTTCTGTAGACTGGGATGGCCTGTATTCTTTAAACTTGAAATGATGTGTGTGAAGTGCTCTGTCCAGGCTCTCAACTGTCTTTGATCATTGTGTCTGGGACAGGAGGTATCTGGAAAATCTGTTGTGCTGCTTGTTGTTGTTGTTTTTTTTCTTTTTGGTATCCATAACTCTGACTATATGGCTTCAAAGAGTAACACCTTGAAAATTTTACTTAGTTGAGCCACCCCAAAGAAACTTCAATAAGCCACAATTCAGGACTTAAAGGTTGGAACCTTAAATTCTGTGTAGAAGGGAGGTGAAAAAAGGTGTAAAGCAAATGACACCAATTAACTCCATTTTCCTATAAGTTATCTGACATTCCTAAAATAAACCAACATCTGAACTCCATTGTCTTTTCCTAATCAACAACAGGATGACTGATACTAGAGGAGGTTGAAAATTATCCAAGGGCTGGAGCAGCTCTGCTATGAGGACAGGCTGAGGGACTTGAGGCTCTTCAGGCTGGAGAAAAGAAGACTCCAGAAGGACCTTGTAGCAGCTTCCAATACCTGGAAGGGGCCTAAAAGAAGGCTGGGGAAGAGCTGTTCACAAGGGCATGTAAAGACAGGACAAGGGGTGATGGTTTTAAGCTAGAAAAGGGTAGATTTAGGTTGGACATTAGGAAAAAGTTCTTTAATATGAGGGTGGTGGATCATTGGAACAGGTTGCCCAGAGAGGTGGAGGAGGCCACATGCCTGGAGACACTCAGGGTCAGGCTTGATGGGGCTCTGAGCAACCTGGTCTAGTGTGAAATGTCCCTGCTTATTGTAGGGGGGTGGGACTGGATGAGCTTTAGAGGTCCCTTCCAGCCCAAGGCATTCTATGATTCTTTGAAAAAAAAATAATAGAAACTTTGAAAAAAAAAGTTGTGTCCCAAATGTTGTTCTCCAGAGATAATGTCATATCTTGCTAGTGTTGTCACGTTTATCTTGTGTACAATAGGCAAGAACATGCATTACTGAAACCACTCTTTTTCCCCTTTGGCACAAGCAGGTTTCCAGCCAGGCATGTGTTTGCCTCAGAAATTTGGCTGCCAGTGGTAAGCAATTTATTGGAGATAAACAAAACACACTATTTCTTTTTCTTTCTCTCTCTGCCTTTTGGAGTGAGCTCAGTGGGCTGGGAACCTTTCATATTAAAAGTAAGGAGATACCCTCTTTTCTGTGTTTTAATTGGATGTTAAGGGAAAAGGGAAGTACAGGTTTACTAACTAAACCAGCCTCAGAACTCCCAGATAGCAAGGGGAAGTATCTGGATGAAATGAGAGAGACAGCAGAGGTCTTCTCATGCACAGAGCCTTTGCAGCTGTATTAAATATTTCTCCCTTCCAGGGGTCCAGGACAGGGTTGTTCATCTAGAACACGTGGAGGTGCCTCATTTCCAATCAATCCCAGTGACAGTGGAGCTGGAAATGAAGGATCTGCTGCCCTGCTTCTTGGCGTGGCTGAACGCCCCTGGTCTGCTTGGCCTTTGGGGCTGGCACTCCATCTGCTGGCTGCTCTGCCTTTGCCTTTAGTGCCCAGAAGCAGCTGATGAGGCTCAGGGATGAGTGGGGCACAAGGATTCAGGCAGGATGGGTGACCTCTCCCCTGGCTAACCACAGCTCCAAGAGATAAGTGGTGCCTGGGGGAGATCTTTGTGCAGCAGGAGCTGCCACCTTCTCACCTGGTCCTGGGCCAGTGAAGCACTCAGAAAGTTCCTCCCATTTATTCTCACTGAGGCTCAGACAGAAACTGAAGGGTGTCCAAAGCCACAGGCAGCTCTCAAGCTTGGGCAAAAGGAGCCAGAACAAAGGAGGATTTATTTTCATAACCAAACATCCAGCCCTGTCCCATCCCTTCGAGGTGGATAGGTGCCCTCTAATTTCATCACTGAAGCAGTCAAATGCTTGTGAGTCAGGGCCTGACCATCTCCTTGCGGTGCTCTGAAGCTCCCTGACCTTGCTTGTTTTCCCAAACCAGCAGATATCCAGGCAGAGATGGTTGCTGAGGACGTGCTGCCCCAGCTGTGCTCCCTCCTGGCGTCGCGCGGCCAGGACGTGCGTCGCGCCTCCGTCGCGCTGCTCTGGAGACTGTCCCAGCACCCGCACAACCAGGTGGGAGGGCATTTCTCCAGGGCAGAGGGCAGTTCTGGCCCCGCTGGGGCTGGCACGCAGCTGTGGCACAGCTGAGGGTGAGATGCACCTCGAGAAGGAGCGAGGGCTGCCCAGCCCCTCTCCCTCCCACACAAGGGCGGGAGGGTCTCCCCGCGCTGCCACGTCTGCTGCAGGACCCAAAACCTCCTGTAGCTAATCAGGTTGCCTGCAGTGGGACCCAGGAGAGGGCAGAGTGGGAGGTGGTGGGTGTCTGATTCCTTAAATGCACGGACACCACCCTGCACTCCCTGCAGCTCCCTGTGGTCCCTCAGTCCCCAGCCCCAGGTCTCCAGGTGGGTGCACCAAGGGGCTGGGCACCTGTAGCACCACGAGAAGCTGCAGCCAAAGAGGCAGCTGAGGAAGATGTCCCTTGGCTGCAGAGCTTCCCCACACATTGGAAAAGCTACTCAGTGTGCACCTCAAGTGCATCAGTGGCAAGTAAAGGGCTAAACCACTTCACTTCCCTATATGGACAGGGATTCAAGAGTGCATTTACACAAATTCAACACCTTTTGAATTAGAATCTAGACAGCAAGGGGGGCTAATCACATTTGAAACCCCATCCATCTTTAGCTAATTCCCAGGACTTCCCTGTGTCTCCTCAGGTCCTTAGTTCCAGCGTGGTTGTTTTGCTCAGGGCAAACACCACCCTTAGCAGTGCATCCCTGGGCAAGTACATGAAGAAGTCTGGCTAGAAACTACAGCAGGAGGCTGTACAGCAAAGCCTCACCCTCGGGGGTTTATTCTCCAGTGAGAAGTATCTGCAGCTCAGCATTTGTTTTAGAGAGGAAACAGGGCTGTCCCTGCCTGCTGCGTGCAGAGCCCTGGGCTCTAAGAAGACCCTGACCTCTCCTGGCTCATCTCCTGCCTCCCCAGCTCCATGCCTCTCCTGGCCTGTTTTTCAAATTGTTTCAAGGCTTCTTTCCCTAACCCAGGCTGAGTTCTCAGTGAATGCAAGAGGGACTTCTCCATGGGAACAGCTGTTGGGAAACAAGCCTCTGAACAAAGCTAACCCTTACAACCCAGTCAAGTGATGCTTGAATTATTACTAATACTACCCAGGACACAATAGGGCAGACTTCATCTGCCCTTTTGTTACCATAAGCAAAGCCCTGGGATTGCTTCACAGGAGCTGCTCTCCCTGCTTAAACCCCTCCTGCAATCCCCTAGCCAGGTTGTTGACAGCAATTCCCAGCAAGTGCTGGAAAACTTCCCTTGTGCAGGGGGAATTTTATTCAGTTCTCCCAAGGACATCACGACCCTGAAACACTAAAGAAAGAGTCAGGCTTTGTGAGAAAACAGCCTTTTAAATCACATGCTTTTGAGCAAGGACCTGGAAGTCAGGGTGGCAGGGGTCTGGCTGCTCCAGATGCTGCTGCTGACTTTCCACTCCAGATACAAAACAATTTTGCCTTCCCACCCTGCCTGGGAACGGGATAAACCTGATCTTGTCAAGAAACCCCTGAATAAGGGGTGGGAGTGCAGCATTGACATTGCAAGCACAGTTGCTGCTGGAATGCTTTGCCTTTGTTTGTTTGTCTGTTTTTTTTTAATCCTGTGAGAAGTTAGATCAGTGTCCATCTGAACCACCCAGGCCATTCTTACGCAGAAATTTCTCGTGATTCTCTCATGCTGTGCAGGATTGAGCCAGGAAACAAAATCTGGATCCCAGCCACATGCCAGCCAAAAAAAAGAGGCTCAGCAGAATTAGAGGACTGTCACTTGCTACTGGAGGTCCTAAATAAACAGAAGAGCTTGGCAGGGAAGTCGTTATGTATGAGAAAGTTTATTTACAGTCTGTGGACAATTTCCTCCTCTCAGGCTGCAGCAAATCAAATTTGGGTTCTGTAGCTGATGTGATTACATAGACAAGAGGATGGTCAGGACAAAAGCACAGACAACAGTCATTAATTACAATATAATAGGATTATCTAAAATTACATTACTTCAGTCTTTGAAGAGGAGAAAAACTAAAATTAGAAAATTTACAGCCGTACCTGCATGTAAGATTCTGTAAATGCTCCAAGTTCAGCCATAGCACTGCCCTGTCCATCTATTATCTTGTTTTATTTTAGGATTGCTGGTTGTCACAGTGCTTAAAAATGAACTTAAGTGAAGAATGCCAGCTAAGATAAAAAGAAAACAAAATATACTTTTGTAATTTAAGTGAGAGGAAGATGCAAGTTAAACTAATTTTTAAAGACATCTGCCTTTCATGCTGCTTCAGTGATCCTGACCTTGCAGGGTTCAGAACTATAGGATTTTTTTCAACTGTGTATAGGGCTGATTTTTGGTTTAGGTTGAACACTAACTAATGTGTCTCAGTTTCTAAGTAACACAAATAATATAGTTCATTACTTACAAACATAAGAACTGCGTTAGGAACTTGAATTCCTAAGGGAAAGAGACTGAAGTAAAAAGTTTCCCAAGAGGAAACTCTATGTTGCTTTTAATTGTAGACCTAACCCAAAGTGTGCTGAGATCAGGTTTCTCTTACAAACAGCTGTGTCCCCTTAATCCCTCCTGGTATTGAGGATACCTGGGCACTTAACCAAATGCAAGTAAGAGCCAATTAATATCAACAGTAGTTGGAGAAACCAGACATTACAGGCAGGGAGAGAGGGACTTGCTGAAGTCCCTCTAAAATACCCCTCAGATGGCAGGGAAATGTATGTATAAACTGAGAGGATGCTGTTCAGAAGGTGCTACTGATGAGATGCCTGTTCACAAACTGATCTACCCACACATTACTGCAGGTGAGGTGAATTGCTGAGGTACTCGAGGACCAGCTGCTGCAGCTTCACCACTTACTTCTGCCTTTCCCACCCGTCCTGGCCACTTCTCCTTCCAGCCACGTCCTTCCCCTGAGGATCAACCTCTGGGAAGCATTTGATGCAAACAGAAACAAGCTATGAGCCCTTAAGGCCTCCAGCTTTCCATAGCAAGTGCTCTAGATCAGTAGAGCAGATACAGAGAGAAGGAGCAGGTGGAGGCAGCCACTTCAGCACTGGTTCCGTGAGCTGAGCAATGCTTTGCTCCCAGAGCTCAGATCCCTGCCCTTGGCTGCACAGCTGCCCCGTGCTGTCCCTGCTGGATGTAACTGGTGCTGGTTGCTCTTCCCAGGAGGCTCTGGCGTGTGTGGAGCTCCTGCAGAGCCTGGGGAGGCTGCTGGCAGAACACAGAGGAGACCCTGTGATTGTTGGCCACGCTGCTTGTATCATCACAAACCTGAGCCTGGCCACACACACACAGGTAGGTACCCACTGGTTTTCACTGAACTGTACCCTGGGAGGTTGATGTTATGTTGATACCAAATTCCCTACAGAAAGGTGTTTAAATGAAACGTACACCAAGGACACTGTGAACAAAACTGAATGAATCAAAGCACCTGAACTGCCACAATGAAAGGGGGCTTTGTTCATATTTTTCAAAAAATGCTAATGAAGAAATGTCTAATTTTCCCTATGAGTGATGTGGTTACCTAACTTGAATGACTGACTGCATCATAGGTATAAAATGTACTTCTAACAAAGACATTTCATACTAATTAATGGAACCAGTCAGGAAAATCTAAGGTTAGTTAAAAGCTGAATCCTTATTCCCTAAGTCTTACTCTTTGGCTGCCCTTACTCATCCCCCTACGGTGTTCAGCACTGACCTAATTTCACTCCCAGTTGTTAAATAGGGCCCCAGCTATTGATACACAATGTATGTTGCCTGTTTGGCAAGATACTAGTTGTGCCACGATGCTATAAAGATCCCTGTTGCTGACTTTGCTTCTAATGAAACTTGGTTTCTAAGATGTGTCCCGATACAGAGACCTGCTGTTCAACACCACTCCTGGCATAGCAGATTCAACCTAAAAGACAAGGGATACACAGAAATGTTTCTCCAGAAACAGAACTCACCTTTGCTAGTGAGAGGCCATCTCATATCTCTGCAGATCAGAGCACTTTAACAGCAGAAAGTTTTCAAAGCCCTGGAGGCCAGTAAGAGAAACTGGGAAACTTCCACGTTTCCCAGGGGTTTGCCCTGGAGCACTCAGCTTAATCACCTCTGCAGCAGGACTGGAGCAGTGACAGCTGAACACGAACATACAGCCTGATGCACAGCAGCAGGTCAGGATACTGTGAGCTCAGTGATCTGTGATCAGGAGAACATCTCACAGACAGAGCAGGCCCTGGGAAAATGCCTAAAAATCAGGTGATCTCTGAACAATCCAAGGTGTTTGCTTTGTGGTGGATGTGGGAGGAGACGTTTCCACTATTTGGGTGTTAGCCCTTGTTATTGTCAAGAGTTACTCAGTACTTCCAAAGTCCTCCGACACCACTAAAACACAACGGAAGTGCTAAATAGGACCCTTTTTCTTGTTGCAGGGTATCATTGAGAGCCCATGTGTTGAAGGTCTCCTCCAGACCATGCTTTCTACTGACCTTCAAGAAGACTCTCTTCATTATGTGATATCTTGCCTTGCTGAGCTGGCCAAGCAAGGTAGGGAATCAACCCCACCACAACCCTGTCATCTGACAGGTGTGGGTATCCCTTGCTACTCCTAATGGGGATGGAGCACAGCTGGGCACACAGCCCAGGGCTTCCCTTTAAATTCATTGGCAGTTTTGCCATAAGCATCAGGAAATCAAGATCCATCATTTGCACTTTTTTTCAGTTGAAAAGTTTAAAATTTTTTAACTCAAAATTCTTTGCACTGAACTTCACTGCTGTACATGGTCTGTCTTTATTTGTAGTGTCACCCCATTTCTCCAGCTGAGTTCATTCTGCAATAGTAGAAACTAATATAACTAATATGTACTAAATTACCAAGTGCCTCTTTAAATTTTTAGCACATAGACTTCATGAGAGCTCCCAAATTACCACCAGTGGAAGGTCCAGCACTACGAATGGCAGAGAGAATCAGTGTGAGTTTTCCCAGCCTGCCCAGCACTGGGTGTTGCCCATCACACATTTAATCTCTTGTATCTGGATAACTGCCATGGCAACTTGTCACATTTACCTTTTGCAGGAGGTGCCCAGCAGCTGCTGGACAGACTGAGCCCACTGGGCAGGAGTGGATCTTGTACAAAATATGATTCATTCTTTCAGAAAACAAAACCAGCAAAATAAAAGTCCACAAGCCTTTCTACGAATCCAGTCCATGGCAGCATAGCCTCAGAAGATGACCCTTCTTTATAACCTAACCTTATACCACAAGTTCAGCACTGACCTTTGCTTCTCCAGCTGTGTAAAGGATTTCCTGTTCAGGCAGTCTGGTTTCTGGCAGACTTCTCACCACTTCTTCAGCGCTGGACTTGCTGTTTACAGACTCTTCTCTGTCTTCCAGAAGGAGCCACGTTATGTATGGTCCAGTGGATGGATGAACCCTTGACAAAGTGCTTGGTGAGCCTGGCTGGCCAACTGGAACATGCTGAGCCATCCTTTCAAGCTGCCTCCATCATCCACCACATGATAGGTCACGGTAAGTGTCACACAGCATTAACTGCTTCCAAAGGTAGCTACAGCTGGCTGGAGTTAAAGGAGCCTTTTCCCAAAGTAGTTAACTGCCAGGCACCAAACAACCCTTAACATTCCTGTAGCATCCCCCATCTGGTCTCCACAGACTTATTAGCATAAACATGCCTACAGTCACCCTTAAATTATACATGAAAAGTGCTTGAGTGTGTGAGAAAGCCAAGGGATGAAAATCATGTGACAGACTGATTCCAACTCCCCTGTCACAGGCCTTGAATGCTTCCAGGAAGGGGGCATTCATGACTTCTCTGAGCATCCTGTTCCAATGTCTCAGTACCCTCTTAGAGAAGAATTTCTTCCTAATGTCTAACCTAAATCTCCCCTCTTCCAGTTTAAAGCCATCCACCCCTCATCCCATCCCTCCCTGCCCTTGTCCCACGCACCTCCCCAGCTTTCCTGGAGCCCCTTCAGGCACTGGAAGGTGCTCTAAGGTCTCCCTGGAGCCTCCTCTTCTCCAGGCTGAACACCCCAGCTCTCCCAGCCTGTCTTCATAGGAGTTCTGATTCAGGTAGTTGTTGTCTTCTTCAAGCACTACTATTCTGCAGGGCTAGACAGTCCTAAGGTTCTTAAATACAACTTAAGTAGAAAGGTGGGATACCAAAATACTCACTGCCCAGGGGAAGAGGAGAGCACTTTCCAGGCAAGAAATATTGCTGCATCTTTGTTTGATCCTCCCTATCATTGTGTCCTGGTTTGAAAGGACCAGGAGAAAAATTGCCTCTGGTTTCTACTGACCTGCTGTTATGGGCTAAACCTGTGACACAGAGTGGAGGTGATGGCATTTCCCAGAGGCAGGACAGGCCTTGGTGAGACAGTTACAACGGGGTGGTTGTGTTGCAAAAGTTTAGACCAACTCTGCTCCCTGAGCAGCAACAGGAAAGCCTCTGATTGAGCCACACACGAATGTCATTCTAGACTAGAGTAAAACCAAAACCAAACACCAGTATTCATAGAGTTTTCAAGGCTCCTACTCATCTCCAGTGGTTCTCCCATTTCTGCAGAAAAGATGCTGCTGCTGTTGAGGGGTCACAGGGCAGAGATTCAGGCCTATCTCAAGAACTTCCTTACCCACCAAGAGATCCGCTTCCAGCAGCTCGGCATCTCCACCCTCTGCAGGCTGCGGGCAGGTGGGTCCCTCCTCTGGGAGGGGCTGGGTTTGCTGGTTGGGAGGTTGGGGGCTGTAAAACTAAAGGCTTTTTGTTCAGCAGGGAAACAGGACTTGGGCTACAGATCTTTTTATCTAATATAAGAAAGTCTGACACTAGATGCAACCTGAATTTATTTTGATCAAGCAAACGAGCAAATTGCATGATCAGCTGGTATTACAGCTGGGAAGGCTCACAGTTTGTTCATACTTCAAATTCTGCTCCTTTATGCTTTTTTTTTTCCCCATTTTTCATCAGTTTTTGTTGTTTGGGGTAGAAGTTGAGTACAGATGACAGAATGTGTATCTTGACACCTGTACAGCCAGAGCCATGACCCTGCTGCCTCTTGCCAGGCACCTGCTGCATTTGGCAACTGACCTGTAGACACTGGATCAGAAGTCAGCAGCAAACTATCCTGACTGGTCACAGGGATGAAAACCGTTTGTATCTACTATGTGTGGTAGAAGAACATTGTTCATAGAATCACAGAGTGTGTTGGGTTGGAAGGGATGCTTAAAAGTCATCTAGTTCACCCCCCCTGCAAGGCACAGGGACCTTTTTAACTAGACCAGGTTGCTCAGAGCCTGGTCAAGCCTGACCTGGAATGTCTGCAGGGATGGGGCCTCCACCACCTCCCTGGGCAACCTGTTCCAGTGCTTCACCCCCCTCACGTAGAGACCTTGTTCTGCCTTCTCTACGCATTACACAGTAGCAAGAACTATCAACTGTATCTAACCTGAAATACAAGCTTTTAAGTATCAGCACTAAAATAGAGGTGAAAACAGCAGTTGGCCTAACACTTGTTTTTACCCTTCAGACCCAGAATTTTCATTAGCATTCAGAAAAAGCCAAATGGCCACACTCCTTGAGCAAGTCAGACAACAAACAGAAGAAACTCAAGAGCTTCTCAGGGCAGCGATTTGCCAGGATGAGAGTTAATGTTGAAGCTGGACAGCTTATGAAAACTTGCAAGATCCAAGAGCCTGAACTTCCAGGGAAGACAATTCCTCTAATTGGTTCCTGCAGTTAAAATTTTCCTGCTGCTTGCAGTTTCAGATGTTCTGATAACAAGAAGCAGAGCAGGTCAAGAGACACTCCCTTGAACCCTTTGGCTGCTTCAGGGGGCTTGAGGGCTAGAGCTGCACTCCTGCCAACAGTTTGGAAAACACCTTTTATGCTTGGGTAATCATCCCTGGTTTGTTTTTGGCTTCCTCATCACCCCCCCAAAAAAACCAAAACAACAACAAAGTGTTGTGTTTGTGTAACAGGCTGATTCTCCTGAAGAGGCACCTCTCAAGTTTGCAGGTTTCTCTGCATTCACTTGCATTTTGTCTCCCTTCTGTGTTCCTGATTTCAGAGCATGTTCCAGGGGCTTGCCTTAAGAACCAGGAATTGAATTAACACATAGTATAAAGGAAGCAAACTACTAACAGGACACTACAGGAAGAAACTGCTGAGGGACAACTCAGAGAAGCTGCAAGAAATTAGTAAGAAACAAGAATAGGGCTGACACTGCAGGCTCTGCTCTGCAGCAGAAGAGCAAAGGCACATGGAGGCAGGTAAATGCTGCACAGACCATGCTCAGAACAGAGCAGCTGCCATGGCAGAGCTGGGGGAGATGTGTTTGAATACAGAAATCTCTGCTCTGCAAATGGTCATTTTAAAGGTACTTGCAACAGGGAAACATCAACGAATCTGGCAAAATTAGGACTTGATCTTCTATATTGATATTTCATTTTCAAAGGAGTTTAAGACCAAAAAACAGTCATAGTATGTTTAAATTCAACTGATTTTCTTATGTGTATACAGGTTACTGAACAAGCTCCCCCTCCTTCTTCTCCAGAGGAAAAGAGTCTGTCTCACAGATCTTTTAGCCAATCAAAACAGTATTTTTCGGGGGGGGGTGGCAGCACAAAGCCTTGAAATTACAAGACAGTAGGTTTTTTTATGTAGGTTTCTATTTCTAAGAGAATAGTAATCTGATAATAATCATCTATTAGTTGTCTAATTCCACCTTTGATACATGCTCTTGTCTTTAAATACAAGAATCCTGCTGAAACTTCCTGTTGAACTGGCTGGCATAATGAAATTTGGAACCAGGCTCCTGGCAAACACCTGCTCCCAGACAGCAGTTTCTTAGGAAAACATTTCAGAAGAGTTTCCTGCCTTTTGAGGTACTTCTGCACATGCAGATAGAACTGTAGAGCTGCTACTGGCTACAAACATGTAATAAAAGTGAGATTAAAAACATAGTTATAATAAAACCATTATTCTGCCACTAAGAGCTCAGCATTGCCTTTTACAGTGGCCCACATCTCTAAGCTTAGTTTTTGTGCTTGGAGGAGGCATTTCTGGTAATGATTCCTTTTCATAACTGCAAGTTCTCTCCACTAGGAATATTAAAAGAACACCCAAGCAAACCCACACTCAAAAGCCCCTGCAGCCCAGCAGACAGGGCAGGGCAAAGAGCACCTTTAGCTAAAGCAGCACAGCATCTTCAGTGTCTATGATGGACAGGGATTTGCTTGTGAAAGCCCCATGTGCTCAGCTGTGAGCAGCTGGACTTGCTAGAACAGGGTCTCCACAGAGCTGAATGACATGGCTGGGAACAAAGCCAGGACACTTCAAACTTCAGGGCACCTCCCTGGGTGACTTCAGATCATTTTACAAAAAGAAAATCGGAGTAATGTTAAGTAATGACATTAGAATGTGTTTTTCTTAGGCTTTTAATTGCAAACATTACTTCAAGGTCTCAGCAAGAAGGAAACTAATGGAGCATTCCTCATCAGGCATGAGGAGGTAAGAGACAGGTGAGAGGAGCAAAGCCAAGGGTGCCGAGCCCAGCAGTTGTGATGCACTGAACTCGCTCAGTGTCACCCCCAGAGCATTTCTGTTCTGTTGGGAGGAGCTGAGCACACGGTCTGGCTGCTGTGAAGGTTTCAGCTCTGCCTTCTGCAGCTGCTGGTTCTACCTCCCTGAGTCAGTTGTTGCTTCTGACACTACAAATGCCCAAGCCAGTTGCAAGGGCAGGCAAAGGAGCTGGCCTCTGTTTGATACCATATTTTATTAGCAAGAGCAACACTCAACAGAAGAGAAACAATTTTCCCTGCATTTAAAGAAAGGGGCTTAAACCAAGACTTAAAATTTCAACCCCTTCCCATTTTTTCATTTAAATTAAACCTGAACCTAGATCAGTCCTCAAGCTTAAAATGGAAGCTAAATCTTACTGGCTATTTCTTTGCTCTGTTTCTAGCTGTAAGTGGCCCTGAACTCATTTTCTAGTAAAGAGATGAGAGGAAACCTGAAGAAAAGTTTTAAGCAGAGCAGGAGTAGCAAGGAGAGTTTTCCATCACAGACTGAGTCCTGCTTCAACTGTACAAGAAAATGAAAATATAAGTAGAAGTAAATATTTCAAACACATTTTATTTGGTACTTACATGCTATATATAGTTTTAAAGAAAAACTACATATTTTGGACACTTCAAAATATTGTGGCTATGTACATAGAAAACTAAAGAAAGCAAGAAAGGAACCCAATTCACTTCACTGTGTCACAAGGTACTGTTGAAAGCATTCTGACTGAATAGCTGTTTTTTCCCTTCCACATATATATTCTGGCAGATGAAGTCTCTTTTTCAGTGCATTTCCATTGCTTTTATCCCATCTCCTGTATAAGATGAACACTTGGCAGCACCAGAAAATCATTTCTTCAAAAATTCTTCAGCTTTTGTCTCTTTTGGAATTTCTGCCCAGCTTCCTACAGACCAGTGCAGGACTCCTGACGGTACCTTCTCTGGTGGCATGAACTGAAACGCCACAAACCCCCTAACCCAGCCAGGCATCTCCTGACTGAGCTCAGTGAGCAATGCACCAAGCCCTGGCTGGGGCTCCAAACTCCAAGGCTCTCCCTGTAACCTGGTTAATCACAGTGCAAAAGGGGTGAGACTTGCAGTTCTGCCCAACAGCAACCACAAGAGAGGGATGGAACCACGGCAGGAGAAATCAGCGCCAGGCTAAAGAGAAAGCAACCTGCATTGCTCCTCCTACCACTCTGCTGTCCTGCTTTATAAAAACCACACGCTACATAAAAAGCACAAACAAGGACCATTTTCCAGTTGCTCTGAAACGAGCAAAACCAAAAATCCCCAAACAAACCTGCTTTGTCATCCAAAAGTCAAATATTTCAGGTTTCACGCAGTCTTCAGTAGTCTGATAAGGCAAAGGAAAAGTCTTCCATCCTTGGGAACAGCAGCAGTTTACAGGATTCAGAAGAAGGTATTTCCTGTGTGTGCACATGTGCATACACATCTTTTATAGTTTTACGAACATGGATGTAACAAAAACAAATAATCACATTTTCAGTATCATTTTACCACATTTTTCTAATTTATTCAATTAAATGATTTATTTCTGTACTGAACAAAATTCATAAATACACAATCTAGGAGAACAATAGGTTTTCCTCTTGTCCATGAAAAAATAATGCTTTCAAATTTTCACATTTTAAAACCTGCCTTTTTTGTGTGTTTTTAGAGAAAATGCGAGAAGATCATAGTGCCATCTTAATTTACAGAATGTCCCTGTAGGAATTACATTTACAAGAACCTGATACAGAAGCCTATACTTTGCCCCCATAATTAGAGTTCTCTGCAATAGTATTTAAACCAACAGGTTTAAATAATACACCCCATTAACTCTACTTGTAGAGCAATGAGGTATTTATTTTTCAAGTATTAGAACCACAAAGTGTAAAAGATTCTTTGCCAGTTTTACAATTATGCCTTTTAAACCAACACCCACCTTTTTTTAAAAAAAAGAATCAGTCCCACCACCCAAATCAGCCCATTGCTTTCAGATTCCAGTGTCTTCTGTCTTAAGAAATGCAGAAATATCCATTTACTAACAGAAAAAGCTTGTTGGAAAAAGCCATATTAAGTAATGCACGTGAAGCATGATTTTTCTAGTGATGAAAGCTATTAGAAAGGTGATCCAAGTCTATTCCCATCATTTCTTCTGCTGGTTTTACTAAAGTCCTTCCAAAAAAAGATATTAAAGAAATTTTTAAAAAACTGCAGAGAAAAAATAAAACACGCCTTCATAGCATGGAAGAAACTCCACTGACTGCAGAGATGCTCATATCACCTTTGGTTCTTCAGAAGAAACAATCAGATCACTTCTACAACAGAAGGTACCAAAAATGACAGGTCAGCAAAGAGGGACAAAGCTCACTTCAAAAATGCTATGATTTTATGCAATTATTTACTGTCAGATGATTCTCCTTACATTCTCTACACACAGAAAAAGAAATTGAGAGTCCAATTCAACTGGCTAAATTATTATTTGTTTACCTAACATCCTTGAAAAGTTATTGGGAGAAACCCAGCATGCTGCAAACCATCCCTCAGCATTTGTGTCAGCAAGAACTTGGTGAGCAAAGTGCTCCCAGAATGTCCCACAGAAGGCAGGCACCCTCTTCCTGAGGGGGCATTTCAAAATGCTTCCATTTCCATCACCTTATATCAATTAAGAGCTCTAGGTCCTCTGTCAATCACAACACAAGTGTTAATGAACCAAGTCAAACCTACCTGCTGTTTGATGTGTTTGAACACTATCTACCTGAGGCAAGAGAGTCCCCTTATCTTCAAAGGCTATGATTGGATTCAGAGGAATTTCAGGACTATCGCTTCCATCATTGTTCATGGCGTCCAGCCGGGGTGGTTTAGAACCAAGAGGCAGGTTTATAATCTCTTCAAAGTTATCATTCTGCATGGACATTCCATTCTCATTTGCGTTTTTCTCTGGATTGAGATTGCTGAAAGAGAAAAGCAGGCATTTCCTCATACACTTCATCTAGAACAGAAATTTAGTCTCCCTCAAAGCAAGATCACCAATGGAAGGAGTTTTCATTAATCCAGAGGGTTCTTTGAGCTAATAAAAGCAAAACTATGTTTCTTTCATAGCAGCAACTCTTTTTGCAGCCAGGTACTAGATTTGCCTTCCCTCAAACACACAGGATAGTCCCTACATTTGGCCACACAATACCCAGAACCACAGAGAGCTTCATGAACACTGTGGTTCTGAGCAAGGACTGCGAAGGGCAGCAGCAGGAACACCCCAGCAGCACCCCCACTGACACCCTGAGCCACCCCCTAATGCACCTTGCAGCCTCTAACACCTTTTTTCAGGTTTCATAACCTTTGCCATGCCCTTCCTCTTATTGCAAATCCATATAATTGCTCTTAGATAAGATCACTGTCATCGTTATTCCCTGGATCAGCTCCTGCTTCCAGTGTTGGAGCAGCCTCTTCTGGCTGCCACTCAGCCAGATAAAAAGCTCCCTTCCCACACAGCTTCTCCTTTCAGGCCCTTCTGCCCTCCAAGTTCCTAGGGCTTACTGCCAAGGCACTGCACAGCTCTGCACTCCTCCCACTCCCCACACCCAAGCCGAGAAACCCCTTCCAGCATCCTTTGTGCCAACCTGCACCTTCCCATCTGCA
The DNA here is from genome assembly GCF_020740795.1 of Apus apus. NCBI lineage: Eukaryota > Metazoa > Chordata > Aves > Apodiformes > Apodidae > Apus > Apus apus. The sequence continues at coordinate 117,809,478 of NC_067284.1, forward strand.
TTGGGCAGAGATGCCTCATGAGGAAGCTCTTGGACATCCCCCAGTCGGGAGCTGCTCCAGCCCACACACACTCTGCAATTACACTGCTCTCCTGCCTGATAGTCCTGCCTCTGCCCTCCCAATCCTGTCATTAGGTTCTGTACTGTCAAATCCTGTTGTCTCTGCAGACACAGGGACTCTCTTGCCAGAGGGGAGAGGCTCAGGTGCTACCTCAGTGAACAGGATGACAGTAATGGGACCACAAGCAGGTACTCAACTGACACAAATCCTGGGTGCTTCTGAAGGCCCTCAGGTTAGATCCCAACAATCTTGGGACCGCATCATGACTATTCAGATTGTTTGGAAATGCTACAGCCACAAAGGCAATTTTCCTAGATTTAAACCAAGCTATCAGTTTCCTTGGGCTGTTTCTGAGCAGGTGGTTTGGTTTCACAGGCTAATTTTCTCTAACCTTAAAAAACAAACAAGCAAACAAACAAAACCTGCTTGCAAGTGACATATGTTTTACCACAATTTCCTGGCTTCTTTGGGTGCCCAGCTCTTCATAAACAATTACAGAATCCTTTTGCAGTACTTTCCAGGAGACAGAAAGTAATTACTGCTCTTTGAAAGTTTCCCAAGCCCCGTTTTCCTGTGAGAATGACATGCTGGGTTTCATCTCAAGCCTTTCCACCCATCACTAGTTCTTTTTCAGAAAGGCACTCCCCTTTTTTCATCTGTGGCTCTACCAACTGCATTTCAGAGTGGGAAGTTTGTTTCTCAGCATTGAGCTTGGGAGCAGCCACAGAAACCCAGGCAGGTCACAAGCCACCAGGTCCCTTTTCTGCAGAGATCTGCACTTCCAAGGTGAGGAGGAGAGGCTGAAATGCTTTAGAACTAATAAAGCCTGCTCATTTATGTCTAGTTAATAGGCTATTGCTCACTATAAGGTATCCTAATACTTATTTTGTTCCTGTCTACTACAAGTCACCTTACCAGAGTGAGGATAACAGGGTAAGTTTGATGGGTGGGGTAAGAACATGGAGGGAAGAGCAGCTGCTGATCCATGTGAACTGAACAGCACAGGACTTGGGTGCAATGAAAACAACCCTTGCTTCTGCAAACAGAGATGAATGTTTCTACCCGACTGATCAGCTGACTTCACAGATTAATAGTTCTTCATTTTCGTTTACTTGTCATTGCCCTGCCAGCATTACAGACTGAGTTACACCAGGATTCACAGATGTCTTTTGTGCACTCACAAAGGGGGGACAGAAGGTGAAACCATTACTGTGAATCTTCTATATTCAATGCTATAAAGTCTTTTATATTTTATGCTGTTTGCTCCACCAGATTACTAGGAAATCAAGTCTAGAAGAAACAAAGGGAAAAACAGAACTGTGGCATTAATTCCACTTGACATGGCAGAGGCCATAAACTCCAAAGGAGATTAGACAAATTCCTAGGAGATCTGTTTGCCCTCCAGCTTCTGGTAATTAGCAGCTTAGGGACTACTTGAGCCTATGCTTGCATTTGGGCCACAATGCTCAGTAACCCTTTTCTGACCAGAGGATCTCCTGGTTCCTACTTCTTTTTTCCTTTTCACTCTCTCCCTATGTGACTGCTACAGGCCATTAAGGAAAAAAAAAATAAATAGAAAAGTAATGGATTATTGACCTGCTACAGCTGTTCTCACTGTCTTATGTCCCATTCTTAAGAGATGTCTCAGTCCAGCACAACACTGGAGATACCCTCTTCAGGCATGTAATACTGCAGCTGTGCTTCTAAGAGCTGGGTAATTTTGGCATTGTCCATAAGTGTGGCAGCAGCAAGACACACAGTGGAAGCTCAGTGCTTTCCAACAGAAAAGCCTTGCAAGCATCTGAGGACAGCTTCACAGCAGCTAAAAAGAATTAAGTGCCTGTGCAGCTTTGCTTTTGGAACTGGACACATCAATATTAACAAGATAGACCAGAGGGAGTTGAGAGAAGAGCAGCTAATTTAAGTAAAGGAACTGGAACACTGAAAAAGGTAAAAACTACTGAAAATTACATCTGACACAGATTATTTTAGACAAAGCTCTGTGTAGACATCATCTATATGTAAAGAATTTGAAGAGGGTAAAGAAGAATAAAAAAGATCAACTTTCAGAATTTGATGTGCGTTTCTTTCTGATAACCCATCTGAAACCAGAACAGACCCCAGACTTACGGATTATTTAAATCAAGGTTGGAAAAGACCTTCAAGATCATCCAGTCCAGCCACCTGCCCTACAACCCCTGACCACTAAACCATCTCCCTCAGCTCCGTATTTACCCTTTTTTTGAGCACTTCCAGGGGTGGTGCTCTTTCCTCTCTCTTGAGGAAAGAATTAGAAAGCAGAGAATGAGCAGTGATCTGTAAGTAGAAGATGGGCTAGGCAGCTGTACCCGTTATGTTCTTCTTACAGGATTCTACTGTTCAGTAAAGCAAGTAAAAAAAAAAAAAACTGGAAAAAATCTTGTTGGAATCTTTTATAATTTACAAAAAAAGTCTGAAAATACTTTAACATTGTAAATTATTTTCAAACAACTGTTTCACATTCATTTTTCTGTTTTTTGGACCCCAAAACCCCAGAATCTAGCCAGAAGTAGACATGTCACAGCATCACAGAATGTTAGGGGTTGGAAGGGACCTGGAAAGACCATCCAGTCCAACCCCCCTGCCAGGCAGGGTCACCCAGAGCACATCACACAGGAACGTGTCCAGGCGGGTTTGAATGTCTCCAGCCAAGGAGACTCCACAGCCTCCCTGGGCAGCCTGTCCCAGGGCTCTGTCACTCTCACAGGAAAGAAGTTTTTTCTGATGTTTATGTGGAACCTCCTGTGTTCCAGTTTGCACCCATTGCCCCTTGCCTATCACTGGACATCACTGAACAAAACCTGGCTCTGTCCTCCTGACACTGCCCTTAACATATTCGTAAATATTGAGGTTGCCCCTCAGTCTCCTCCAAGCTCAAGAGACCCAGCTCCCTCAGCCTTTCCTCATCAGGGAGATGTTCCACTCCCTTCATCCTCCCATGACCCCAACTATGGGCATTCTGACCCCAAACACAGGTGTTCTGGGTTTGGCCGCTGAACAGCCACCAGTCCTGGTCAAATGCTAGGCTAGAGCATCCAGGCTAGACCCCAGTGGTGTACAAAACAGACCCACCAGCACTTCCACTTCCCCCACCCCCTGAGCTGTAGGGAGAGCAGGAACTGACTGTTGCTCCAGGCCTTAAGATGACTCCTCCTGCCCGCACAAGCACATGCCACAGGTACCACAGCCAAAGCTTTTTAAAGTTCTGGTCAGAAAGCTGAGCTATCTTGCCCTTAAAACATACTCGAGTTTTTTCCAGACAAAAGCCAAATCTTTCTTGGGACTGGAGTGAGGACCTTGCACAGGAGCCCATCTCCTGCTGCTGGTGTGCACAGAGGTGCAGAGCCCTGTGCTGGCCCCTGGGGCTTGGACCATGTGATAACATCTGTGCTGCCAAGTATTCATTCCTTGCAAAAGGTTGTCAGGCTACCTGGGATAAGCTCACTCTGGGATGCTACCAAGTGCTCCGGCCTTTGCCTTCCCAGTCAGGGTGGCTGTACCTCTGGAGCCCCCACACACCCCTCCCCTTGTTGCTGTTCTTCCATCTCATTTATTCACTCCTTGCTTGGGCCATTCCGAGGTTCCTTCCACAGGGGTCAGAGTGCCACATGACAGCATTAATTAGCGTGGCACATTTTACATGGCAACCCTCAAGGCGCTGATAAGGCTGGGAGTGATTAATATTTAATGGCTGCCTGAGACAATGAGGAGGTGGCTCCTGCAGCTCCTCCAGGGCAGTGCAGAGCCCAGTGACACTGACAGCCCTTCCCTCAGCAGGAGCCTCCCTGGGGCATGACAGCAGGCTAGGATCCCCCAGGCAGACAGAGGGACAAGAGAGGGCAAATTCCTCCTTCAATTAGTGCCAATCACACCCTGCAGCACACTGCCCGTTACAGACTAGTGATGCCTTCTCATATTCAATGTCTTCTGTGCATATTCTGGCACTGCCTGCACAAAACATGACAGGACCAAGGGGCTGTTTGGCTTTCTGCATTGCTAAAGCTGAAATGACTGACAGCTCTTCCTCATGTAGCAGCTTCTACTCCACTCAACACCGAGGTTTCATTTCAACAGTTTCTCTGAGTTTGACTGACTTGCTTCATTGGCTAGAGAAAGCTCCCCATGTGAAACATCTGCCTCCCCAAATTCTCCTTACGGAGGACAAAGGGGTTTTTTTTAAATGTGAAGCCAAACACCAGTGGTTCTGTATCTCACATGAGGGACTTTGCTAAGTAAGCAGAACTAGCTAATACTTCAAGCAGTTCAGAAATGGAAACGTCTGGCCTGAAAGGGCAATGTTCAGTATGCACAGCAAGAAAACCAGCACTCCAAATCCAGAAGGGTTTTGGTGATGCTTAATTCATGGAAAAGAACAGAAAAAACCTGCCCTTCTCATTAAGTTTAACTTACGTAATAATTGCTGGCAAACAAGACATTGTCTCAAACACTGCAAAGATCCTGCTGCATTTTTACAAGATTCTTCCCTATCAGTCGGCAAAAACAGGTTACTGCCAAGTGAGAGAAAGGTCTTTTCTGGACACAGGAAAATAGGCAGAGTAATCAGCTGTCTCTTCTTTAGTTAATGAATACATGGATCTGATTTATTGCTCTAGCAACCCTTATCCTCTTCACCATTCAAGGCTTGGCAGTGTTCTTACCTGTCCATGTTTTCAGGGGGATGTTGATGTGCCACGACCACCCGTGTGCAGGTGAGGGATGTCCCGTTGTGTGGAGGTGCTGTGGCCTGGAGCTGAGGTCCTCCTGCAGGTTCCACAGGAGATGCAGGACTGGTTATGGCTGCAGAGAGAAAACAAGCTTTCATAAAACCAATTGGCACCATCTCACTGCAGACTAGGATAAAACATTGCCTACACAAGAGCCCACTGAAGGCAAGCAACAGTTTTAAAAGACAAGAGTTTTCACACCCCTCCCTCCCCCACACCACCTCCTTTGTCAAGTTTTTGGGCACACAAGCCCTGTTTCTGGTCTGAAGTAATTGGCACAGATTTCAAAGCTACAGCTTTATGGACAAGAATAAACATCTTACAATTACATACACAATTCCAACACATAAGCCAGTAGTCAAAATAGACAGAAAATCTGGCAGAACATGATGCTGGCAATTTTCAACTAGCAATAGCAAATTAACTAGAAGAACACAGGAACATCATCAATTCCATACACTGGTATTTCTTGGTTCCCATGTTGATCACTGCCTGTAATGCAAAATGAAATCAAGAGGAAAAAATCTCCATGGGAAAGATTCTTCTTTCAACAAGTACAAAATCACTACTACAAAATGCTGTAGGGAACAAGATAAAATTAGAATGTTCCTGTGCCTCATCCAAAGACCGTATCACAGATGTTACTGTCCTGCCCCAGGAGGTTCGTTTAAAGCACAACCACAGGCTCCTGCATCATACCTCCAGTCACACTGACTCACACACAGCTTAGCAAAAGGCAGGAGTTGCCCCCCACCCACAGTGGCATCTGTTCCAAGAATCACAAGGACAATGCAGTGTTCACGGGCTTGGACATGTGCATCTGGGTTACCCCAGACCTCAACTGAGGAGATTCCCTTAGTTGGTCTTGCTTTGCTATGCTCTAAATGCTTGAACTGAAGTCTTTCACACCAAATGTCTTGGTCTGATCTTTGACAATTTTTTATGCAAGACATTAGCAATACAGTTGTTGGTGTTTCAACAAATGGAACAAGAGGAAAATACATTGGCTTTAACATTTAAAAGAGAAAAGCAGAAGAAAGTTGTTCTGCTCTGGAAAGGCAGTGATCTTTGTTTTTGAAGCAAAGGCCAAACAAATGACAAAAAGGTGGTGCATTTTGTTTCATTGTGTGATTTGGCCGTTCCCACAAAGGTGTCCTCACATTTTCACAAACAGTAAGACTGAAAAAAAGAAAAATCACCATTTGTGTACAGTCAGCATTCTGTCTGTTAGAGGACAATAACTTAAAGTTGGCTGAAACATGTCCACTCACTCCTACCTTTAACTGAAGGGCATATCTAGATAAAGCAAAGCCAAGAAGGAGCAGACCTGAAGGTGAGGGCAGTTTTATCTTTATCCAGTCACTCCTGGACTCCAGCCTTCCCTTGGGCCTGGGGAAAGGGAGGTCCAAATTCTCATATGCCTTAGAAAACTGCTTACTCATCTTCTGCCTCAGGCAGGACAGTGCTAGCCACAGGTCAGAGCCATTTAAAGTTTCAAGAATTATTTAAGTGGTTTATAGCACCTTCAACAGTGCCTGCAGCAAAAGAGGCATCTCAGATGCATTCTGCTTTAGCAGTTCCCAAACAGTTTTCCACCTAAGATGTAAACAGCTTCCAAAGACACACAAAGAAATCTGTGTCAAAGGGTTTCCTGGCAGTGCTAATTAGAGCATTCACTTTAAATAGGGCAAAAAACCCCAAAACTACCCAGTGCTGTTATTTGTCTTCCATGTTACTCAGCTCACATATAGAAGAAAAATAAAATAATTGTCATTTAATGTGCTATGCTAAGATAAGCCATTTGATGGCAGTGCCTTTAAATACTGCTAATTCAGACTCAGTGATTGTTGAATATGAGATACATTTTATTTTGCTTCCTTCATTGCAAGTATTAAAATCTCACCTAAGATTTTAATGACCTGGGGAAGAAAGGATAGAGGGAACAGAACAGAATGGAAGACTGAAAGTATAGGTATGACAGGGAGACTCTAAGCTTTTGTAGGAGCTGAATTTTGAAAGAAATAGAACTTAAGACCAAGTGAATAAGGCAGCAGGGAGGTGCTGAGATAATGAAGTTTGTTTTGATGACTGAGATGAAATAATCCTTTAAGAAAATGGAAAAAGAAAATGGAAAACAACCACATCTGTAATGCTTTGCAAAAGAGACTGCAGAATCAGTTTCTTTTGTGATCAGAATCAGAAAATAATTCCTTTTCCCTTTTTAAACAACTAAACTTGGCAAGAAACTCTCTCTTGTTAAACACCCACGTGACAAAGTTGCTAAAAGAGCTGACTCATTCAGTAGTGGCCAACCACCTAGTCAGAAAGGCTAAATAAAGAATATTTGCTAAAGCTTCAGTCACACTTCCCTCCTGGTTTTCTTTACTGCAATTAGTGTGCCAGGTTTCAGAGCCCTATCTCAAGTCACTGTGTTCAGGAGGCATTAATTCAGCAGTGGTGCTCAGGGCACAGTTCAACACAATACCTGCTTCTCCAGGACTATTGGCCTTTGATATGTGTCCATTTTGCTGGTCATTGGCTTTCTACAAAGGAAGCACAGTTTTGTAAATTAAAACTGGCACTAAAGAAGTGAAGCATGCCCAATATTTGCACATGGTAATATCAGTACTGACCTTATCTGCAGCTTCTACACGCCTAGTTCTCTTCATGATCTCTTCAAGCCTCTACAATGAAATGTAAAGGAGTAAAATAATGTTTGTTGGCATTAATTTAATAATATCTCTCCCAAACCACAACTGCTTGCCATGTATCAATTGAATCTCTTTATTGCAAAAAGATTGATTATTTATTACTGTTGGGCATTTTCCCTTCACTTTCACGTTAGGTGGGTGAGGACTGCAGCTTCTCCAAGAGCACAGTTATATCATGGATAACTTCACAGAATCACAGAATATTAGGGGTTGGAAGGGACCTCCGAAGGTCATTGAGTCCAACCCCCCTGCCAGAGCAGGTCCAAAACTAGGGCAGGTCACTCAGAAAGGCATCCAGACAGGTCTGGAAAGTCTCCAGAGAAGGAGACTCCACAAACTCTCTGTGCAGCCTGTCCCAGGGCTCTGTCACCCTCACAATAAATAAGTTCTTCCTCATGTTGAGGTGGAACTTCCTATGCTTGAGTTTGAATCCATTGCCACTCGTCCTATCACAGGGCATAAGTGACAAGAGCTTGTCCCTGCCTTCTTGAACACTCATGTATTGATAGACATTCACTAGATCCCCCCTCAGTCTTCTCCTCTCTAGACCAAACAGCCCCAGGTCTCTCAGCCTTTCCTCATCAGGCAGGTGTTCCAGTCCCTTCATCATCCTTGTAGCCTCCGCTGGACTCTCTCCAGTAGATCCCTGTCCCTTTCAAACTGGGGAGCCCAGAACTTCCTACAGCTGAGATATAAGCAAACTGCTGAGGCAACTGAATTACAGTTTCTCTGCATGTACTGAGTTACCTTCTTCCTTTCCAAACGCTCTTGCTCTTCTCTTTGGAAATGCTTTTCCCGCTCCAAGCGAATCCGCTCGGCCTCCTCCCGCAGGCGAGCTTCCTCTTCTTTCTGGGTTGGTGGCAAAGGAAGGGAAGTGAGGAACAATTTACTGCTTAAGGACAGATTGACACTGTTACCTGCTTAACTATGCATATCTGCAACACCCTGAAAAGACACTTCTGGGGTTTACCAGTCACCAGCGATCTTCTCAGACTGAACTGCACATTCCTTGATTCATCTCCATGTTTTGCATGGGATTAAGGGATCATCTCTGAACAATGGGCACCATCTTTGGTTATGTGCCTCTTCTGGGGCACATGCCTGAATGCACACCAGATAAGAAATAAATTTCCTAACCTTCACCATGAAAACAGAAGTCAGGAAAGTATCCAAGACATTCCTGTTTTGAGTGGTGGATGGTTTTGAGAGTTAAAAGCAGCAGAATGTTCTGTGTGGGCAACAGAGTCATCACTTAATGCGACCAAGGACAAACAGCCACAGGAATGCTTGCACAACCTTTGCACTGCTGCTTTTTTGATTAAATGTGAAACTTATCTGAAATACACTGTAGAGAGGCCTTGCTCCTTGACAGTGACGACATTGCATGAGGGAGCTACTACAACAGTTCATTTGCTAAGGCTGCAACTTCCAAAAATCACCTGGCCAAGTGGTACATCTGGGGACGTTCCTCAGTTTAGCATTTCAAAGACAGCAGCATAAATCTGCAGTTTCTAAGCTATATTCACTAACACAATCCTTTAAACATTTATTTCCTGAAGCACACATTTATTTATTCACCAGAAGAAAACAATAAGGTCTATGAAGCAGATGGAAGTGCTGAATTCTGGGGGTGAGAAAGTGTACACACAAAGCAAGAGCACATGCAAGAGATGAATCCTGTCCAAACTCCTTACCACAGCCTCCTCTGAAGCTGGTAAAACAATATTATGCCCATCAAAAATGAAAGCACTTTAAAAATTGTATATTGATTTATTTACTCTTATGTCTTTCAAGTAGCTGCTCTGATTTCAGGAAGACTGCACCAGGTAAAGGCTCTCCTTGACTAGATTGAAGAGATCAGAACCTACTGCCCCTCCCCATTATCCCCAGACAAAAGCAATACTGGGCACAGGTTCAGACCTCAGCAGTGCCATGTCTCCAGCACTTTGAACAGTTAGTCATCTTGGCATCTAGACTTCCTGTGACTGTGGGGACCAGGAGCTCTCTGGTGTAACACCATTCATTAAACCCCCCCAATAAAACTCAATTGATTTTTGCATCACAATTTATGAGGAACAGGAAAGGATTTGTTCTTAATAAATAAATTCTACAGGGAAAACAAAACCAAACAAATCTCAACTCCCTACCACATGTTTCTGACAGGAAAAAATCCCTTTGCCAGTCTGTGGAACGAACTCTGCCACAGCCCTATTCACTATTTATATCTAGGTGCTGCACACAAGGTCTTGCTTCATCGACTTTGCTGCCAATCAGACTGGCACAGAATTCCAGGAGGGAAGCATACTTGTTTCTGAGCACGCTCCATCTCTTCCTTCTCCCTCTGCTCCCTCTCCTCCGCCTGCCGGCGCAGCCGCTCTTCCTTCTCCCGCTCCTCTTCATCCTTCCGTTTCCTTTCCGCTTCCTGCCTGCGAGCTTCTTCCTCTTCCCGGCGAGCTCTTTCTTCAGCTATCCTCTGTGACAGCTCCTCCTTCTTCAGCCTGCAGTCACGAAACAGGGATAAGAGGGAAAAGCCCCAACACCAACCCAAGAGCACCGCACTGCAGCACAGCCGGTGAAGGTGCTCGGTTGTCAGGCTTGTGGAGCATCCCAACACCTCAACTGGGTAGGGCCAAGCTGTCTGTCCTGCTTCCAGCAGGGGCTGGAGGTGAAGCCCTGTGGAACACAGAAATACTTCCCAGCATATGCCTGCCTGGCTGCCACTGCTCCGAGGCACCTGCTGGCTCAGAAACAGCACCACTGCCTTCAGTGCCTCCTGCAAAGCAGTTCTTCCTCTAGTGCTGCTGGTCACCTTCTGAAGTGGCTTACCTTCTTGGTGCTTACCTGGTCTTGCAGCAGTGACTCCTGAAGTTAAAAGAAGTATCTACTTCTGCTGATTTTTGAATGTAACCTCCTAACCTCACTAATGCCCCCTCATCCTTGTGTTATGGGAGGGAGTAACTTTTTCCCATCACCTTTGATGTTACTCAAATTATTGAGGACTCTGTAGCTTATCATCTCCCTGCTCAGAAACAGAGGGCAGATGGTCTTCCCACCTGAAGAATCCTCACCTGTTTAGTGCATTTTCTTATGGGAGCTGTTCTATACTTGTGATGACCCTGATGTCTGTTTGCACTCATTTTCCTAGTTTTACCAAAGTTACTATCTAAAAAAATAAGAAACTCAACATTTGAAAAATGGATTCACCTTGGATAGTTCAGAACAACATCTCCATTTTGTTCTCTAGTAACTCATATCAGTTCATTTATTTTGTTGTCCATCGCTCACCTGATACTTCTATATATTCAACTCCAAACAAGACCTCTTCCATCAGCAATAATTAGAGACCACCAGCACAGAAACTAAGTTAGGATTATTTCCTCATGAGCATTCCTTCATGCTTAGCAGTATTGGGGTTCGGCTTCCATTCTGTATCCCAGCAATATAAGATACATCTGAAACACTTCACAACTGCTCTATCTCACTGAAGACCAGCATTTTCTCACTGGCAACAACTCCTTTCAAGTCCACTTATGAAAGTATTGAACAAAGACTGAAAACTCCTTTCACTGAGAAAGTTGATTATTCTTTAACTTTTGGGCTGGATCTTTCAGTTTGATTATTTATTCACCATAGCACTTCTATGCTACAGTAACTTACGGCCTTTAAAATCCTTTTTGAGAGGAACCATGATGCAAGCCTTTTGGTAAGCCAGGTTCTTTTAACTGGCTCTGCCTTGCTCCTACATTCAGCAAGGCTGTCAAAGTACTCCAACAAATTCCAGGCACAGCCTCCCTCTAAAAAGACATTCAAACTTGTGTTATAACCACAATCCTAAGCACCCAGATGGGCTACTCAAGTTCCAGTAGAAAATGAGATGCCGCATCAATTACCCTCCAAAACTGTTAGAGGGCTTGATTTTAAGTGAGAACATAATGAGCTTTAAGACACAGCTGTTGGACACCTAAACACCAGCCATGGTAGAGATCTTACAATTCAAAGAGACACTGTCCCACACACTCCTAGCTGGAATAAATAAGTATAGCTTTGTTAATCTCTGAGGAAACAATGACTCACTACAGCAAGGATCTGCTGTCTCCTCCTGCCCTATTTTAAAGCACTATTTCAGATAAATTTTAACCTTACAGATCTGCTTAGATGTACACTGTGCCTACGAAAAAGCCCAACAGGACAATTCATTTTCAGGGAGGAACTTGTGCCTCCTGTACTTCATTACTGTGCTTCACAGATCACAATATAACAACAGAATATACAGCAGAAGCTGCGAGGAGGCTGGTAAAAGCCTCTCTTCTGCACTGCAGAGGTCTAGAATCACCTTTCCAGCTCTTCTCTCTCCCTCCTTTCTTGCTCCTCCCGTTCCCGCTGCTCACGGGCCAGGCGCCTCTTCTCAGCCAGCAGCCTCGTGGCTTCTTCAGGGTCAGTTGTGCCTGCAGAGGTCTTCGTGGGGGCTGGAGAAAGAGCTGGTGGAGCAGGAGGTAGGGATGGGCTGGCTGCTGAAACAGATGGGAAGGAAAACTAGCTTGTACAAACACAATAACCAAGATGACACTCTCTTGAAAGGAAAAGTTTCATATTTTCTGTAAAAAATTCTTAAGCTAACCCCACATGTAAAACTGTTAGCCTGAGGTCTCAGATCTTGGTCCCAGCCATTGCTTCCTCTGGCTTTGGCAAAAGACACCCCATTTAAAGTGCTGCTCACCACTTTGTCTACAGTATCCTCCTCTTTTGCCCCTCTCTACTACTCATTTTCTTTGCCATGAATACAAACCACTTCACTTCTCAGTATCTTTATCACTCATAACCTGTTTCCATACTAAGTGACCTTGGCACAAACTCAAATATTGACTGACTCTGAAAAGAAGTCAAACATCCCTTCCTCCTGAGCTACGCTGTCAAAGAAGCAATATGATGCTTCTTTGGTCTTCACCCCTACTTGGGAAGTACAACTTGGAAACCTCTGCAAGGTCATCCTGGAGATGTCCCTGAGATCCTTTTAAAAAGAAGCTTTCTCCTTAAAAGGAGCAGTCAAAAGGTTATCAGAAGAGCAGTGAAAACTCAAGCTAACGTGGCAATTATCTCATATCTTCTCTATGTGCCTACAGCCAACAGATGCATCCATTGATTATTGTAAAACACTAGCTTCTTGTGGTAGTATCTGGGTATCAGTCTGGAACTACAGTAACAGAACTTGTTAGAACAAAAGAAATCAATTACCATCAAATCTCACAGGAGAACAGCCCCCAACTACACATCTTGCAGTTAAATGCAGGATTATTAATACATAAAACTGTTTCCTGGAGGACAGTCACAAAGAATCTATGAATTTTACAGTCAGAATGCTAAGTAACCCATCCTGGGAATCTCAGTGGCCATAACGGCCATTTTGTCCCATCTGCCAGACAGTTTATGCCATATTTACAATGCACTAAAATGTCTCCTAGCAAAAACCTCCATACATTTTGCATTTTCAGATTTACCTTTAGACCTTCCTATGCTTTACGATCATTATTTTATTTTGTGTGCACATCCTTTTCTGCCTTGCTGCTTTTCAGGGTTGGCATGGTTTGGTGTGGGATTTGTTTGTTTGTTGTAGGTTTTTTTAAATAACTGATTTTCCCTGAAAAATTCTGCCTGTTCCTCTTCACTCTCCTCCTTGGTTCTCCTCTGCATTCCATGTTATCCTGCTAATGTCTCTCACGAGGTGGCACTCTGGCAATTTTACAGGTGAGCTGGCAGTGTTACCAGCTCAACTGCACCAAGTGTCTCTCAGAGCTGGACATTCTCATTGCTCACACTACCTTACAGAATGGCTTCCTCTACCATTACTCCTCAGATCATTATAATTCTACTCCAGCAGTTTGAAAAGAAGCTGTGTTGGGCTGTGATGGACAAATCCCAGCCCAAAAGGGCTGTGAAGCCACACCATGTGAGGCAGGTCTGCGTGTTTACACTTTCCTCATAATGACCATACATCTGCAGGAATGTTCTGAATAATTTAGATTAACAGGTGACAGAAAACTACTGAAAGCTACATTGCTTCAGAGAAAGGGAGGGAAGAACACCAGAGACTTTCAGACATTCCTTAACCTAAGGGAGCATCTCTCCTTACCTTCAGTGAACTCTGCTGGGACAGGGAGCTCTTCCTGACTTGTCGTTTCTCCAGCATCTGCTGAAGTTTCTTTACTCTCTTCTGTTCTGTCATCACCAGCCTTTTCAGCCTCCTTTTCTGGTCTTTTCTTCTCACTCTCTGGTTTGACTTCTTTTTTGACTGGCCGGATGTTGCCAGGAGAAGGAGGACGTGCCTGACCAGAGGAAACTTTGGAGGAGCCAGGTGGGGAAGTTATTTGCTTGGGTGTGCCAGGCAAAAAAGGCAAAGACTTGGACGCATGCCTGTGTAATCACAAAAAGAGACAGTCAATAACAGACATGGTCTGCTGGACACCACCTCCATATAGCTTCTGCAACTAAAATAGCAAAAAATAAAACAAGTCACTACTTCTCTGCTGTTAAGCAGGACTGCTGGAGAAACCCATGAGCTTTCATGCAAAACGCTGCTCTTTGCAACTCTCCAGATGTGTGAGCACTGAGCCCAGCCAAGAGTGAAGAAACCAGGTAACTTCCTCCTCCTTCCCCTTCCTCCAAACAATAGTAATACTTTCCTAAAAGCAAGATTGTCTTTCCTTTGCTGCAGAGAGGAAACATCTACATCACCAAGCAAGTCTGCACTGTTTCACAATTAACAGAACACCCAGAGCTGCCTACAGCTCAACTTCCCGCTAAGCGTGTACTTGGCTTACCAAACTGGAGAGGGAGCTGGTGATCTAGCTTTGGGGTTGGAAGAAAAATGACCTCCTTTAAAGCTGGCTGAGAAGCTGGATGACAAATGGTCTCTCTCCTTTTCTTTTTTGTCAGTCTATAGTTCAGCAAACAAAAAGACAAAGTCAAGCCCAGAGTTCACATGGCTAAGGAAAGTAAAGCAAGCTCAGTTAAGGACCAGGGGTTGAGGGGCTGAGACGAAGCAGTGCTGAGCCAGTAGTTTCTACAGCATGGTTAACAAGTCCAATAATAGAGCTCCAGTAATCTGCCACCAACTTTGTCAGTAAATATGCATTTGACAACAAGAATCCTTCTTAATCATGCTCTCCAGTGCCTTAAGATGTAATGGGCTAATTTGCAGAGGCCAGTTTTTACACAGGCAAAAAAATTACCTTTTAAGGGTTGATCTTTGCTGCCTGCCACAGAGCACCCTGCACTGGTCACTCCCCTTCAAGCCTGGATATCACTTGAAGAAAGAGCAGAATATTCTCTCCACCCCACGCTCCCCTAGGCTCGCACTTGGTCACAGTCCCTTTTTGCTTTCATGGTAACACCACAGATGCCCTCAAAGTCCTCAGATGTGGTGCAAGAGTTACCCTGTTCTTTTTTTCTTGAATGATTGATTCCACAGTACATAGTTAATTCCTGTTGATTCTCATACATGGCAGTGATTTCCTCTTATCCTTCTTCATTTGCCATCTCAGGACTTCATTTTTTAATATATTTCTGTTATGGCTCTGGTTTGTATTAATAAAACTATTGGTTTAAAGGAATATTTCACAATTTAAGCACTTATATAATTCTTCCATTTAACTCTAGATTAAAAACTTCAAGTTTTTGGAATAATGAGCTCAGACCCCAGGAGTCTGAAGAACAGTGATGAGTAGCAGTCCCTCTCAACCATGTTGGCTGAGTGGCACCTTGGTGTGTGTACTCTCCTAGGAGCTCTTCAGACTCCTAGGGTCTGAGCTCATTTTTCCAAAAAACATGAATCTAGAGTTCAATGGAAGAACTCTTAGGAGAGCACACCAGGGTGCCAGTCAGCCCACATGATGCTGTGGCTGGGCATGTGAACCTCGCTGCTCAAGAGCCTCAGCAGCTGAGACCTCTGCAATGCTTGTCTCCTGAACCAAAAGCCAAGTTAACAACCAAGTTAACTTAATCAGTACTTAAGCCCTTTGTTTAAATTCATCAATCTAATAGGATTATTTTTTTGTCATTATGGTTAGTGATTTTAAATTGCCAAAAACATAATTTTATATTAGCAATAGATGGTCTCAATCCTGAAGTCATTACTCAAGAGTAATTAGCCAGCTCTTTGGCAGTGTAATTTAGCAGATATCTACTGATTATTATGCTGATAATCACCTAAGTCTTCAAAGCCAGAATAGACACACTGCAATGTAGAATAATTTTGGCTTGCTAGCAATAACTCTCTATACTGGACCTACTTGATTAGTCTTGAAAATAAGACCATCAGAATATTTTGCTTAATATCAGAAAAGTAAAAAATCTGCATTTCTATAAAAGTTTACAGAAGAGTAAAAGATTCCCCAAACCACACAGGCTGCTGGAAACAGCTCTTAACTCAGTCATTTTGTACTAATAACATTTTTATATTGTCTCCACCAAAATGTATCAACCTTTCTAAGTTAAATAACCAAGCAAACAAAACCAAACCAAACCCAAAACACACACAGTGAGAAAGACCAAGAGGTGCTAAACTGATGGCCCAGGCTGGGGCTTGTGATGCACTACGTACACCCTGGGACCTCTCTGCAGGGACACCCCAGTGCTGTGCCTCACCTTGATCCTGACTTCACCACCAGCTGCCTGAGGCTGAGTGCTGGCAGGGATTCCTGAGGCTCCATTAATGCTGCTCCCAGCAAGGATGTCAACATTTTGCCCATCAGGCCAAATGAAAATGCAAGCACCTCTTACGTGTTCATTGGCAGAAATTACTTCCCTCTTCTCACACTAAGCAAACTCAGGCTGTGGAGTTCAGGAAAAATCTAACTGCTCAGGTTCAGCACAGGATACTGGAATTGGAGCTGACTGCATCCCACTGGCTTGGGGCACAGCACAAACTCAGTCTGCCTGTACCCCATTTCTGATTTCCCCTGAAAGCTCAGGTCATAGCACTGCGACCAAACCATTCAGAACCAACAGGTGACCTGTGGGAAGCCCTGCTTACAAACCAGACCTCTAAACCAATCCCTTCCTTCTCAAGGAAGAACAGTTTACTGGCCTGGTCTCCTGAGTAAAGCTGGAGGGACAGAGCTCTGTGTGCTTATGTATATGGACACGTGTGAGCCCAGGCCTCCTCTCTGAGCCCAGAGGCTCAGCTGAGATTTACTAGAGGCCTCAGGAGAGGAATCTACAGGCTTTGTGAAAACAGGCTGCGGATAAACACAGATTCCCCACTGCAGGAAAAGCTGCAACGCCAGCTTGGGCCTCACAAGGCAGCAAAGAACCCACCTGAGAAGAGGACACACACCCCCGTGCCCCCTCAACAGCTGAGGCAACCCCTCTGGGGGTTCCTCCACGGGGATTCTTGGGTGCACAATCAGCCAGGTCACCACACAACAACATTTCAGTTAAAATCCAGCCAACCACGGAACCAGTGGGAGGGGGTGCGGGCGGCACGGAGGGGAGAGTCAGAGCTGGCCAAGTGTCCCCACAGCTCCCCTGTCCCCAGAGGGGGGCTGGGCAGGAGGCAGAGCTGCCCCCGGCTCACCCACACCCCTGGCTCACTCACTTACCCCCCCTGGTCACTTACTTACCCCACTGGTCACTTATTAACTCCTCCAACTCAATTACTCACCCCCTGGTCACTCACTCACCCCCCGGTCATTCACTCACTTACCCCCCTGGTCAGTCACTTACCCCCGGTCACTCACTCACTTACCCCTGGTCACTCACTTACCCCCCCGGTCAGTCACTCACTTACCCCCCCGGTCACTCACTTACCCCTGGTCACTCACTTACCCCCCCGGTCACTCACTTACCCCCCCGGTCACTCACTCACTTACCCCCCTGGTCACTCACTTACCCCCCGGTCACTCACTCACTTACCCCGGTCACTCACTTACCCCCCCGGTCACTCACTCACTCACCCCCCCGGTCACTCACTCACTCACCCCCCCGGTCACTCACTCACTTACCCCGGTCAGTCACTCACTTACCCCGGTCAGTCACTCACTTACCCCGGTCAGTCACTCACCCCGGTCACTCACTCACTTACCCCCCCGGTCAGTCACTTACCCCCCGGTCACTCACTCACTTACCCCGGTCACTCACTCACTTACCCCCCTGGTCACTCACTCACTTACCCCGGTCACTCACTCACTTACCCCCCTGGTCACTCACTCACTTACCCCGGTCACTCACTCACTTACCCCCCTGGTCACTCACTCACTTACCCCCCTGGTCACTCACTTACCCCGGTCACTCACTCACTTACCCCCCTGGTCACTCACTCACTTACCCCCCCGGTCACTCACTTACCCCCGGTCACTCACTCACTTACCCCCCCGGTCACTCACTCACTCACTTACCCCGGTCACTCACTCACTTACCCCGGTCACTCACTCACTTACCCCCCCGGTCACTCACTCACTCACTTACCCCCCCGGTCACTCACTCACTTACCCCGGTCACTCACTCACTTACCCCCGCCCGCCGCGCTCCCCGGGGTCCCGCTGCGTCGGCGCAGACGCAGAGCTTGGCTCGGTCCGTGGGCTGCCTGCAGCTGGTGGCCTTGTAGGACAGAGGGCTGATGGGGCTGCAAGATGCTGAACGGGGACAAACGGGGATAACTAGGGTGGTGGTTGGGTTTGTCATTTGTTAGTTTTATTTACAGAGCAGCATTGGAGAATTGACAGAGGAAAGCCAGCAGGAACGGAAACGACCGAGAAAGACAGAAAAGAAAGAAGGTATTAATACACTGAAGGACCAATTCTCAGGTCAGAACCATCACTTGATACGTTAGTTTGGCCACACATATAGAAATGATAATTTCAAATTGTAAACTGAAGATTTATTTTAAATACATTAAGAAGCATGCCACATAACTGGGGAGCAGAAAGTAACGACGTTTTTTTCTGTTACGTGTACATACAAGTGGCGGTTCTGAAAGAGCAGTGGACACAAGGCCTGGTCTGACTGACTAGCTTAGTGTGTGCACTGACATGAATTTCAGTTACATTCAGAACACAAAACAAACTGCCATAAGAATGTCTACTAATTGGTCTTCGAAGTGGAGAAAAATAAAAGGAAACATGCACACAAAGATCAAAACACATGAACAATACAGAACAGTTTCATCTAGGAACTCAATGAAATTTCTGTGTACTTAGCAAGTGATGTGTCATTAAAAATCCCTCTTTTAAGAATATCTGAAGTCCATTCATCTAAGAACTTCTAGTATTTTTTTATAATACTAGAAAAACAGCTCAAATACATGCTCAGCAACAAACTATTTTATACATTACAAAAACCAGGCTAACAACTACAAACCAACCTGGAAATTAATATTTGTATGACTAACCAGGCAACTTTCCTTGGTTTGCAGAAGGATAAAACCACTACCAAAAGATTCCCCATGAGTGGCAGGTTATCAGGGACACTGTTCTGACTACACATTCAAAGAGTGACACTGCAAAACGTATCCAGGGGAAATTCTTGCAGCAAAGTGTGCTCAGACTTTCTTCTGATTTAACTGAAGAAAGTGGGAAAAACAATGTTTTCACTGCAGAGTTTTACCTGTCTGCTGTTTGTCTTTCCTGATAATTTCATAAAGTCTTAGCATAATGACTATTTGCCATGTTACCTGAAGGAAAAGCAGAACTTCTGTACAGTATCTTACCTATGCTTCTTTTTTTCTTTTTTTTCTTTTTTTTTTATTTTAAAGAAAGGGAATTACATCCTCATTTTCCTTGGTAAAAAAACCCAACATTTCTTTCCTATAGATCCTTCTCTGACCACACTTGAAGAAATGCAGCTCCACATACAATTAATTCCAGTTTCACTGCAGTACAGCTGCTGTCACAGGAAGAGCTCACAGACTTAACAGTCCTAAGGCTGCAAACTGTCCTCTGAGAGATTAACATTACGAATAAAGAGCCTCATGTAGGTGTTGCAGCAAGGGCACCCATGCAGGAGGCAGCAGCACAACGTGTGTTTCAAACAGCTTATAATTGATGTCATAGAATCACAGAATCATGCAGGTTGGAAGGGACCATAAAGATCATCAGGCTCCAACCCCCTGCTATGAGCAGGGACACCTCCCACCAGACCAGGCTGCACAAGCCTCATCCAACCTGCCCTTCAACACTTCCAGGGATGGGGCAGCCACAAACTCCCTGGGCAACCTGGGCCAGTGCCTTCCTGCCCTCATGGGGAAGAATTTCTTCCTGATGTCTGACCTAAATCTCCCCCTCCTTCAGTTTAAAACCATCACCCCTTGTCCCATCACTGCCCTCTCTGGTGAACAGCCCCTCCCCAGCTTTCCTGGATCCCCTTCAGGCACTGGAAGCTGCTCTAAGGTCTCCCTGGAGCCTTCTCTTCTCCAGGCTGAACACCCCAACTCTCCCAGCCTGTCTCCAGAGCAGAGCTGCTCCAGCCCTTGGATCACGTTCATGGCCCTTCTCTGGCCCCTCTCCAACAGCTTCATGTCTCTCCTGTGCTGAGGGCTCCAGAGCTGGACACAGCTCTCCAGGTGGGGTCTGACCAGAGCAGAGCAGAGGGGACAATCCCTTCCCTGGCCCTGCTGGCTGCACTTCTTTGGATGCAGCCCAGGACACAACTGGCCTCTGGGCTGTGAGTCCAGCTTCTCATCTTCTCATCTCCTCTCCAAGTCCTTCTGCTCAGGACTGCTCCCCAGCCATTCTCCCCTCAGCCTGGATTTGTGCCTGGGTTTGTGCTGACCCAGGAGCAGGACCCTGCACTTGGTCTGGTTGAACTTCATGAGGCTGGCACTGTCCCACCTCTCCAGCCTGTCAAGGTCCCTCTGGATGGCCTCCCTTCCCCCTAGGGTGTCAGCTACTCCACACAGCTTGGTGTCATCAGCAAACCTGCTGAGGAGACACTTCATCCCACTGTTCATGTCTCCAGCAAAGATGTTGACCATCACTGGTCCCAATACTGACCCCTGAGGAGCACCACTCGTCACTTGCCTCCACCGGGACCCTGAGCCATTGATCACAACTCCCTGGGTGTGGCCATCCAGCCAACTACTGATCCACTGAGTGGTCCATCTGTCAAATCCAAGTGGTCCCACCCTCTGTGAATCAACTCTCGTTCTGCAGGCTGATGATCGGAAGTTACCAACAAGGATGGCATCACCACTGTTAAAATACACTGTTCTGCCTTGTTGAGGCCATATCTGGAATATTGTGTCCAGTTCTGGGCCCCTCAGTTCAAGAAGGACAGGGAGCTGCTTGAGAGAGCCAGGGCAGAGACACAGAGATGATGAAGGGAGTGGAACATCTCCCTGATGAGGAAAGGCTGAGGGAGCTGGGTCTCTTGAGCCTGGAGAAGAGGAGACTGAGGGGCAACCTCAATGTTTACAAATATGTTAAGGGGGAGTGTCAGGAGGACAGAGCCAGGCTTTGTTCAGTGATGTCCAGTGACAGGACAAGGGGCAGTGGGTGCAAACTGGAACACAGGAGGTTCCATGTAAACACCAGAAAAAACTTCTTTCCTGTGAGGGTGACAGAGCCCTGGGACAGGCTGCCCAGAGAGGCTGGGGAGTCTCCTTGGCTGGAGACATTCAAACCCCCCTGGACACGTTCCTGTGTGATGTGCTCTGAGTGACCCTGCTCTGGCAGGGGGGCTGGGCTGGATGGTCTTTCCAGGTCCTTTCCAACCCCTAAGACTCTGTGATGCTGTGAAAAGATAAGCAGCTAATTTTCACTTGCCATGTTGTCAAATGATGCTTTAGGAAGCACTCCCACTGAATTCTGTGCCAACAGGGTTATATCCATTCAGAGCAGCTTTTGGAGACTTAATTTAAAAACATTTTGGTTTTGGTGGATTGTTTAAATAAGATTGAGATGTATTCTTATGCTGGATGTCCCAAATAGCTGACTTCAAATTTAAGGACATAAATCCATATTTATTTTAATTTTTTTTTTGCATTAAAATTTATCTTCACAGTCAAAGGACAGGGTAATTTTCTAGGGAATAATGACAGGCCGGGCTGAGCTGAGTGCTCAGAGCACAGCTGTGAGCCATTACCACCACCTGATCATTAATCTCCAGAAAGTGTCCTGCATGAAGGGGCTGCAGTTACTGCTCCTAGAGAATAATACCTGGAAAACAATGAGCAGATGGATCATTATTCTGGGTGATACAATTCCAGTTAGCATAGGGAAGGCATTTCAGGGGAACTACCTCAGACTAATGACTGACGACTGACAAATCAGTCATTCCTGCTGCCTGCAATCTTCCTCAGTATTCCACTCCAATTAAAGCTTATTGCACAGCAGAAACAAAAGCAGTCACCAACAAAATCTTCATCCTTGCTCCAGTAAAGTAACCACTCCCAAAATTAAGTCACTGCTTTCTCAAGTATTCCCCCTAATGAAGAGCTAAATTTCCAATGCCCTGCTTGGCAGATGGCATTAAGTATTCATTTTATAAGCTGTCGTTTGCGAAGAGTGAAAATGAATTCTGTACTTGTTAATTCCACTGTTTGCAGAATATCCACTTTTTTGCTCCTACAGCACTACACTCGTGGAAATGTACTGCAGCCTAATTAGTTCTAAGAGTTCTTAAGAGAAAGCTTCTTTAAAGGTAATCATAGCAGACCTCTATTCCTTCTTACCTTCTACATCCTTTAATTAGAATAACTATCCTGTCCATGTCAGACAGGAAAGACCTGCCCAGACTCAGACACTCAGTGTGTGCAACATCATATTGCGATGACAAAGTCCTCAGTGCAGGATCATAAACATCCCAGGACAAAAGCAGAGGCAGCTGCTACCTGCCTGAGGCACAGGCTAAGCAAGAATGGCCTGGGTGCCTAGAATAGTTTGCCTGGGCTTTAAATCACCACCTAGCAGTATTTTCACATTTCTGCACATTAATTTTCCCCTCAGTGGGACATGAGAGAGCTTCTCAATCGTTGTAACCTCACTAAACCTGCACATGTCACCTCAGGTGCTGCTCAGCCCAGGGCAGCCAGGGCCCATCCTGCTGTCAGTCCCACGTGTCCCATGTGAAGTGCCCTGGGACAGAGTGAAACTACTTTTTGCAGCCAGCAGCTCTCAGCCTCAGCACTGGGTGTGCTCCACCAGCTCCTGCAGCATTGTGGGCACTTCCTTAAGCAATGCATTGTTGTCCTGTGTGTGTTGGGGTCATTTATTGCATTGGTAGGGAAAAAAAAGAAATGAAGAAAGAGGTGATGGGAGAAAGAGCAAGAGGCACAGTGAACAAGTGTACACAAAAGCTTTTGTGCTGTCATGCCATGTCATTGTGGTCATTCAAGCTTATTCTGGGATACACGCATAATTAGATCAATCACATTGCAACAAAGAATCTGGGAAAATAAGTGGGTGAGACATGAAGCCCCTGTTCTTAGAGGTTTACCTGCATCTCCAGACAATGCAGCTGTGCTTTTACTTCGGGCCAGGAAGGAGTGGGTGGGCGTCAGCAGCCTGCTAACAATGCTGCTCTCCCAGGGACTGAGCTGGAGTCTGCGAGCTGAACGTGCACCACACAAGCAAGATGTTAGATCAAACACTGCACAAAACACCACGTTGCAGAAGCATTAGTGTTGTTTCCTCACTACTGCATACCATGACGGCCTTGACACTCCTTCAGAGACAGGAAGCATATAACCATTCATTCAGTGTTTTGCATTTTATTCTTACTCCATTTTAGCAGAGGAACACACGTATCTGAACATTCAATCTGTGTTACTGCTTGTGGCATTAAGGCAAATTGTCATCTATTAATTCTGGTATTTTGCACATATGCCACACTCCCTGTTGGGAATGACAGAATAACTTCTGTGCTAGGAGAGCAATTGCTGCTCCTAAATAGAGGCTTTGATTGAGATGTTTGTGTCCCAAGCACTTTCTATACATGACGTACATAGTTACAAAAAGACCCATCACTAAAACACCTTCATGAGTCTTCCAGCCTAGCAAGAAAAGAACAGAGAAGGCTGCTCACTGCTGTACAGAGAATTGTGCCAAAGAAAGAGGCTTTGTCAAAGCATCCCAAAAGGTTACAAACATGTCATCTGCAGGTACCAACCTCAGGAGCTACAGTTGTCTCAGTAACACAGAAGCCACAGAATACAGTAAGTACATTTGATCACTAATTCCCTGTCAAAAAACATGCTAATGATAAATTTCAATTTCGAACAGTAACAAGCACCGGCTTTTTGCACTGTTAGTCTGTTTTTAAAACACACTACACATTCACCTGCCTGCAATCACTCCCTTGCCATGTTTTTCCCAGTATTGCCTAATGCAAATTTACATTGTCAATATATTCCTTTCACCTTGTAAAATTTCTTTACTTTTTAAAAAAATACTAGTTAAACACTGATCATGGTGAATTGTAGCTGGAAGAGCCCTGAGCTATTGTTTATATTGAAGTAGATGTTTCTTTGATACTCTGCTGCAACAAATTGTATTATAATGAGCATCACAAACCAAAATAATAAACCAGGTCTCATAGTAGTCCATTATAATAAGCTTAAACCATAGTAAAAATGCTCATGTTGCAAGTGAAATCAGGTCTTCTCCGCATTCATACACCTTAGTTTGGTGTTCACAGCAACAGAACTGCAGCTTGAATTTATGAGGCTTAGTCTCTAAAACACTCATTGAAATGACTGGCTGTAATAAACCTGAGATTAATTTGCATTTTTAAAGGTAGAGATCCATCACTTCTAATGGCCATAAACTCTGAATCTGCCTTAATCTACTCCACGCTGAGTGCCATGAAAAGAGGGGCTGATCTCCACCTCATCCTATGAAAATGTAATTGCTTAATCCACTCTCAGTGCTGTTTTTCACTTCTCAAATTGCTCCCCTAAATTCTGCTAACTCAATAAGGGGCATTACTATAGAGATACAGGACTCTCAAACACAGCAGGCTCTCTGGGTAAGTGTCCTTGCACAATGTACTGCTGCCAGAGCTTTGTGATTAATGTTCCCATTCTGCACTGGTACAGACTACACAGACACAAAACAGCCTACAGAGACCCCCAGGACAGCATTAGGCTTGTAATTTCACAATGAAGAAAAATCACAGAACTACCATCACACTGCATGTAACATCTTTGCTCCCTTTCTTCACCATGCTCTGGGTGGTCACTGTTGGAAGCCGCTGTTGCAGGACAACAGACTCGTTTTTGTGATCTCAGTGACATGGGGGAACTTCCATCCACATCACCCAAGGGAAGCACTCCTGTGCCCACAGCATGCCCCTCGGAGCACTAAGGCAGAGCTTGGGAGCAAACCAGCTGGTATCTGCCAGCAGGGAGCTAAGAGACACCAACAACTCCCTTCTCCATACAAGCAATGGGCCTGATTCTGAGGTGCCAGGAGGTTTTAGCCAGGAGGCTGCAGTCGAGTCTCCCTAAATCTCTACAGGAGGTTTAGATCAGAGTTCGTTGAAAGGCACCTTGGCCTTGTGGGTCAAGGTCACCACACACTGAATTTTCCAAGCACACAGCTCCCTGAAAGCAGCCTGTGTGACACTCAAATACACGTTCCAACAGTCATTGGTATCACCTTTAACCTACAACAGCCAGACAAGCCTTTGTCCACCAAGTTCCAAGCACAACAATCCAAGCATCTACATGCTTTCAACAGCTTCACTTTGGTGTCCAACTCACACTGAAGCATATTGAATACAAAATAAAGAGCTTCCCAAAATGAGATAGGCTTTACAACAATGGGGTCAGTTTGTGGGGTATTTGTTTCCTCTTTTCCTTTTTGAAGCCTTAGAGTGGAGTCTTCAAGATTAGTCCTTCAAACCTTCTGACAGACAGGGGAAATGGCATTATTTTTTCTCATGCTGTGTTAATCTATGACTCTTATGGCTGTGTGCTCCTTGTTTCTATACAGGAAGCACATTTGTGCAAGGGCTGCTGGTGCAAGTTACCCCTGCCCCCAGCTACAAGCAGGTTGGATTAAACAGATCGAAGATCTTTATAGCCAACTTGGAATTGAAAAGCACATAAAGTCCCAGGGAGCTGGCAACAGTGAATTGATTACAATAATCTATTTGTCTTCAGGATACACAAACTGAACACAGAAAAGTTGTCTTAGCAGCAGCAGAATGAACTGCAAGTAAGCAAACAGGAGCATCTGATCAGTTCTGGGAACAGATGGGAGACAGGGATTTAACAGGCCTCCTGATGAGCACCATGGAGGAGACCTTCTGGTAACTGGTGTTTGCTCACACAGAGCAACAAACGTGTTGGGAGTAGATGGGGAAAAACTACTCCATGCTTAGATTCCCTTTCAACAGGAAACAATACCTGAGCCCTTGCATTTCTTCCATATAAGTGGCAGGCAAAGGTGATGCAGTGACTGCGACCATCACTTATTTGAAAGAAAAACTCTATTAACTGCCTGAAAGAAGGTTGTAGCAAGGCAGGGGTTGGTCTCCTCCCTGTTAACAAGCAACAGGACAAGAGGAAATGGCCTCAAGTTGTGCCAGGGGAGGTTTAGATTAGATATTAGAAGAAACTTCTTCACTGTAAGGGTAATTAAACACTGGCACAGGCTGCCCAGGGAGGCGGTTGAATCACCAACCCTGGAGGTGTTTTAATAGATAAGGTGCTGAGGGACATGGTTTAAGCACTGGACTTGGTAGAGTTGGGTTACGGTTGGACTCAATGACCTTAAAGGTCTTTTCCAACCAGAAAATTCTGTGAAAAAGCACTAAAGAGGAGGAACACAAATATGGTGCAAGTTTTGCTTTTAAAAACTAATAAAGTATGCAACTCATACCTCATCTAAAATATTATACTCTTGCTAAGCTTTCCTTAAAGAGGACAATCACCAAACTTTATGGGTCAACAGCTGCTCTCTCCACTTGAATATGTGTTAATGTTTTATTACAGTTTCAACTACACAGACCTGCTCCACTAACACAAAAGCATGAGAATCCTGTTCTGGCTGCCCAATTGGGTAACTGTGAAAAAGAGCTAAACAGCAATGCTGCACTTGAAAAGTAATTAACCAGTCTTTAGCCAATTAGTTAATGAAAGCTTTTGTCTTTTGCTGGGCCAAAATAAAATAACATTCTGTCCTTCAAATGCTGCTTAACAGAAGATATGCTCTTGATGACAGCTATAAGCCACTTAGGGTAAGCTCATCATCCTCATCTCCAGCTCGCTGTTCTGCAGGTAGGAAATGCACAACACAGTGTGACTGACATGACAAAGTGCCCTCTGGAAGGGGAAAGGGGGAGGAAACAGTTACAGCCTTCCTTGAAGCTGTGCCTTAAGATGTTGAGGCCCCTGGAAAGACCAGTGTCACTTCCCTGGAGAGATGCTCAAGTACATGTAGGTAACTGACTTTGCACATGGGGACACGTAAAGGGCATGCAAGGCTTTTGGATTTGTTTTCTGCCTTGGAGTCTGTGAAAGACATGAGACTTCTGAAGATTTCTGTGTGGTTTTAATAAAAATGCCAAGCAAAGAATGCCTCAGCATTTAAAGTTCTTTATGTATGACCATCACTTCCATATTACTTCCCTTTCCCCACCACTAGACTGCCTACTACTCAGTCTGACTCCTCCTGAATTTGAAATGGGTGGCAGAAACTATCACATAACCAGTTACAGTCCAGAAGAGACAATCCTTCACACTTACTGCCTGCTGCTGGCTTCCCCACCCACCCCAAGATCATTCCTCAAAGAAGCATCCCTTAGCAAAGAACAGCAACCATCCAGAAAAAGATATATATACCTAAATAGGTAATAGAACTAGAACTGATGGGATTTCAACTTTTAGAGCAAACGACGTTTTGGAATAAATTATTTTCTAATATAATCCTATTTTTTTTTTCAAGTTACCAGACTCTACGACTAGGTTAGCCCACTAGGATTAACATGGTTCATCAAATCCACCAGATACACATACACAAGCACACCCATAAAACACAGCACTTGGTTAAGACATGCAAATAATCACATCTAGTAATCAGTTTTGCAACACAACCAAAATTCCATTCTAAAAATTGTTTTTGAAAACATGCATTTATCAGGATTGAAATGGGACAGAACTACTCATTCTTAGTAGAGGACAAAAAAATCCCTACCGAGTACTTTTCTGTAAAGCTCTTTGCACAAGTTAAACAAGAGTTGTTTTGTCATAAAACTCCTTTAATCTCAATGCTTCAATCTCATAAATCCTCAGAACAGAGGCAGTGATTCAGCTATGTTCATTTTTAAAAGCTTGATTTTGTGCAGAGTTGTAAACACCAAAAACACACACTGAAATAAAGCAATCTTTGAAAAGTAACTGGACACAAAAAGTCAATAAACAGACCATATGAAAAACACCAGTATCTCTTCAACAAAAATAATCAAAAATGGTAATAAAATAACTGCTTGAAAGCTTCATGCAAAATGTTCTTAGATATTCAAGAACTACTGCTAAAGAAAGGAAAACAAAATAATGTTAAAATGGCCTAATGCAAATAAAAGGTCACACATGACTGCATGCACTATGGAGCAATGCACCCTTCCGTAGTTGTACCTCATTTACTAAAGACCTGACAGAAGCACTGCTTTTAGCATCTGCTAAAGCACGATTGTTTAGGTAAGGTCTCTTGTTTTAAAAAACAAGAAATATATATTTCTTCTCACAGGAAAAAATGTTCAACTATTTACTTTTCACATGTGAAGTCTTTTTCACTCCCACTTAGATGAGGTACAGAAAACGACTTCAGAAGCTTGTTTCACGTGCTAAGTAATACACCAATACAGAACATTCTTTCTGCTCTTCTTTTTTTTTTACTTTTTCTCTTTGAAACTGTACCTCTGTCTGGAGAATTTAGTAATGTTGCAGATGAGGAGGAGAGCCGCTTGTTAATGACTGGATCAACATGTTTCGAAAGGTTCATTGTAGAAACAGACCGCCTGTCTGGATCTAAAACAAATGGAGATAATGCTAATTGACAGCCCACATGCAGCAGTGCCAGTTCCTAGGACACTAGTGGGAGGAGGAAAACATGACTAGGTCACTCCTGCTCTACCACAAGAACTTTCCAAATAGAATGGCATTCTCAGCAGATGCCTGTACAGGTGACTCAAAGACTGGGCACAAAACCATTTAATTCAAGTTTCAAGTGTCTAAAATATTCTGTTCACTGATTATCATTCAGTCAGGTTGCAACCAAGGACTTAATGGAAGATCTAAAGTGGATACTAGTTGACAAGATTTTATTTCCTCTTTCCTTTTAATATTCTCAAAAAAACTTGCTCATGGTTTTCAACACAAAGCTTCAGGGGAGGATCAACATGCTTGGAAATGTCAGGTTATTTAGGAAAAAAAAAAAACCTTAGCACCTAAATAAAAGGGTAGATTTGGGCACTGTCACTAGGCAGAAGGTCAATATCATGACAATACAATGCTGAAAGGTTAAGGGAAGACTAGTGTACCAGGGAAGCAAGGGTAAGCACAGAAGGAATTAAAAGATTTAGTTAAAATCCCCTAGTTCTGTGCAAGTGCTAAACTTCCTACCACAGAGACATTTTCTACCTGCTGTGAAAGAAACAGCAGCTAGTCAATCCCAAACAGCTCAGCAGACAGAAAATGAGTCTCTGGGGAAGGCTGGAGGCTACTTGTCATGCATGTGCTTGGTATGTAGTTCTGAAGGGGTTTATTTTGCTGTTAAGAGTCTATTTTAGAGCATTTCAGAGCAGTTTGACATGATGTGCCTGCACCCTGCTGGGGCGATGGCTGTTCCAAGCACACAGATCACACACCTTGTGCACGTGCATGTGCCACGTGCAAGGTGCTGGCAGAGGCAGAGGAGGGATGAGCTGCACAGACCAGCTACGTGCTTTCTGGCCTCTCAGAAAAACAAACCCAAAAACTACATCCATCAACCACATCTCCTCCACTGCAAATTTGCATTTGGAAATCTGACATGAGGAAGGCACTGGGAGAGTCAGCTCTGCTCCTGCTTGCATTTCAGCGTGCAGGGACCAGCAGTGCTACTCAGCAACACATCCACCCATGCTGAAAGGCAACGGGGCAGGACATGCCTGAATGCTCTGCTGGGTCACACCTGTGTGTGCAGAAACGTGCCCACGTGCTGCTTGGGAAGCAGAGACACAGGACACTGACAATGTTAAGGAGGAGCTTGCTGAAATACTGCCTGCCACTGTTTACTTCTGACAAGTACATCAACATTGGATTTACCCCTTCTGACCCGGGGTTAAAGCACCCTCACCCTGTAGAGAACATTTGCATAGAAATATGGTGCATGAAAAATACTTTTACTCTCCCCAGCTTTAGAAAACATGTAGGTCCCACTGCAACTGACTGGTGAGAAGAAAGGTTCTCCTCTGCCCCATGTGATGATTTGCTCACTTTCCCTAATGTCAACATGACTCAATGAGGGTACAGAACCAGCCACCAACAAAACTATAAAATGGGTTTTAAAATGAGGTCTTTAAAAGGAAATCTAAATGTTACAGCTAACAGCAAGACCTCTGGCAGGACCAACCCACGTTGATCTCTGAGGCACGCTGAAGAGCACTGTGTGTCAGTCCATGCTGGAAACAGGACACTCAAGCTCCATGGGTCACCAATTCTTGTCAGAATGATATTTGTGGGAATGGGATGGGGATTTGGATCTCTCATACCTGAGCTATAGCTGAGAAAACCTATGGCATATCAGTACAGCACAAAAAGTTTCAATACCGGCCATAACAGATGTACTGCACAAAACAGCTTTCTGAAGATGAGAAATGGTAACATGAAAAAATGACCTCTTGTCCTTGGAATGTCAACATTTCTCCTGTGTCTCTGAACATTATTTAAATGAATGAAATTCAGCATGAGGATTTGCATGTAAGTGTTGACAATATGAAACCTACAAACGTAGAACAGGCCAAACGCAACCCACTGCCTAGAAGATTTCTGGGTTTTTGTTCTAAAAAGAAGCATTAGAATACCCATGAGCAACACATCAGCCAATGCAATGTGCAAAATAATTGTAAATCCTGTGTATATGTAGTATGCCAAACAGGTTTTAGAAAAGACAAAAATATTCCTATTGGGTCTCCTTGACTTCACATAGAAAGAATATTATGCTTCATTTCAGTGAATTGTGCCAAATCTTTGGAGTCAGCCAGTAGTAACTCTCCATAGTAAAAATAAATAGTAATGAAAAAGTCTGGTACTACCAAGAGTTCTCATCTATCAGCATGATGTTAAGCATGCATTGCAACTACATGAGGGTGGTTTAGTTACTGGTGATCTCATTTCCTGAGAACTAGCTATGGGTAAAGGAATCAACAAACCACAGCAATTATGTACCAGGTTTTCTAGCACCACCCAGAGATCTGAAGTGGTGCTCCAGGCCTGCTAAATCGAGAAAGCTGAATGATGATTCAAAAAAATAACCTAGGGACAGAATGCAAGACAATGATTTTTTTCACAGTAAAGAAAATAAAAATCAACTAAGTTATACACAGTTAAGCAAAAAAAGTAGCATCTTGTGAAAAAATAACTTTTTATTGAACTTATATATAACAGATTTCAGAGCATTCTTTTCTTAACTTTCTTTTTCCTCCTTGATGAAAGGTTGGACACATTGAAACGCACACAGAGTAGGAAAAGAAGAATCCTAAGTACCACTTTCTGATGAAATAAATGAAGAACAGGTTCTCTTTTCTGGATTTGAGTCATATTTAACTGGTCACATACACATTCATGATTCACAGAGTAAGTTAGAGAAGATAATTTAGGTGGAAAAGCAAATACCAAAAATTCACTTCATTTGCCCATCTTGAAGTTTTTCTAGGGGGAGAAAAGGGGCTTCTTTCTCCCAAAATATCTGTACAAGGTACAGATCGCTTATTACAAAGATCCATTTTTCTTCCTTGTGTCTGTTTTAATCTCAGTATTTGTTTACTTCCACCAGACCTATTTTTTGAGCCATAGCATTTAGCTTTTGCACACAGTAGCTCATAACACAGGATTGACACAGCACAAGCACACCCACACACAAATAGCAGAGCAGCTGAAGTGAGAAGCTGAAGCAAGATAGTTATAGAATTAATCAACTCCTGAAGCAAGTTTTAACTTCTGTTCAGATTTCTCCTTGTGATCTTTTTGCTACACATCAACATCAGAAACACTGCCAGCAATTACAAGATCAAGAACAAAGAATACCAAGCAGCACACACTGCATCATCCTCCCGTTCAACAGAAGCAAAGTGAATCCTGCTGGCCAGCCAGGCAGGACCCTGCCCAGCCCCCCAGCCCCCCTGGCCAGCCCCCCAGCGCCGTTACCTGCGCTGCTCATGCGGTTCTGCAGGGCTCCTCCCCACGACCACCTGTTCTGCTTCTGTTTTGGCTTCTGGCTCCTTTCAAGCGTGCGACGAACAACAGCTTCATGTCGCTCCTGAAGTACAACAGGAGAACCCATTGGCTCATTTTGGGGTTTGACCCTCATGTCCTCATCAAGCCCCTCACCCTCCACATGGACAAAAGCCAGCAGGCATCTTGGAGCTGCGTTTCGCCTTACGTGCTGCCTGCTAAGACACATACTCAGATGAACCATCCTAACTCTAGGATAGGATTAAGCAGTAATTAAGCCATAAGTTAAAATATCAACTGTAATTTTGAAAGGTAAGATCTCTTTGAGACCTGCAGAACTGCAGAGAGAAAACAGTGGTCCTGCTATGGCAGTCACTACACAAAACATCCCAGGGCTACTTCCCACCTTGAGTCTCCCCCCTACTAAGACCAGGGAAGAGAGATGAGCCACAAACACCACAAGGATGAGCTGTTACACTGCAGCAACTGCACACAGCTCCAGCTTAACTGAGACAAACCAGCCAAGAGCATCTTTCAGTACACGCCTGCTTCAAGGTTTTGTTAGGGCAACTAATACTTAGCTATCCTTACACTGAATGGCTAAGAATTAACAGACAACCATATAAAATTAACCTAATTTGTATTTTTCTTCATGTGTTCTTGCTCTAACCCAGACACACTCAGCTGTGTTTGAGTCATAAGGGGCACTTTTAGAAGCGGTATCTGTGCAATAAGGCTTAAAATCCTCTTTTGCAAGCTCTTTTGTACTAACCATGGCTTATGTTGCATTCTTTCTACTAACTCCTAAATAAAAAAGATTGATAGTACTGCATCTTATGGTAAAAGCAAGCTGAAAAGTGTTCTCAAGACATTTATTCTTACCTTGTCTTCTTCTATTCTCTGCCTTCGCTTTTCCTCCACAGCGGCTCGCCTTCTCTCTTCCTTTAATCTCTGCTCTTCCAGTTTCTTCCTGCGTTCCTCCAGGTGTTTTTCATAATGCTGCCGGGCTCTCTCTTCCCTTTCTAACCAGATGGATTCTCTTGCAGCTGTGAGAAAAGTCAGAAATAAAATATTAACATGCTATATGTGATGAAGTCTGTAATACAATTGGAATAACCAAGCTAAATGGAAAAACATTTGAACTCATTTTCTCAAGAAGACTTACATAATATCCTGATCTCTCCTCACGTATTAAAATATCATGTGTCCTGGTCACACATTCATTTCATCTCTATTTCCTAATTATGTATCACCACCAGAAACAGCTCAATTAGTTGAGCACACTGTTTCCAAGTGGAAGAATGGTCAGCTTACAATACCTAAATATTCAAGTCAGGTACATGTGAATACACTTTTGTCATACAAACCAGGATAATTCTCTGTAAGCTTTTACAGCAAGAAGGAAGATAATAAAAAGAATGATACAACTATTACCATGATGCACTTTTCCTGCTGGATAGAGATCCCTTATGATGACAATTCTAGCACCTAGACTGTCAGCTGTGCCTACAGCTGCCCAGAGGGAAAGAAACTGCCCACCAAAGCAGCCAATCTAAAGGTGAGTTTAGTCTGCCGTGTAAGCTGAAGCTACACGCTTCAGAAGTGCTAATCAAGACAAATCAGGAAGCACTACACAAGACAAATTTTGTTCCCCATCAGGGTCTGAATTTTCATGAAGGTACACTCTGAAACACAGGCTCAAACTGTAGCCCACATGAAACCATTTCCATATGATACTCTGGACCTCTCCCTATTGCTGTCTTGAAAGCTTCAGGTCCTAGAAATTTGTGTGCTCTAAAAAACTTGTTACTTGCTTTTTAAAAATCACAGGTATTTTATACCTATAGACCTTCATGAACTGACAGAGGGGAGTGCAGGAGGAGATGTGAAGGCCACAAGACACCACCGAGAAATGCGTTAGAAAACCACGCACAGAAGTTGCTCATTGATAACACAGCAGCAACAGGGAACAGGGACCAGGGCAGCAAAGAGTTAAAAAGTCTTTCAGTTTCCAAAGCCAGTGATGTAAGGAGGTTCCCCACTTAATTCTGAATAAAAATAGGCGTCACCTAGGAATGTGAAACACTAATGCAGCCTCCCAACACTCTCAGCCCTCAGTCACTGCCTAATTCCACACACGCTAGAATTCAGAAGTTTTTGTCTCTTCAAAGACGTCTGCAGTTCTGCTTTGAGAAATACCACATTGCTGTTTGTCTGACAAGTCATACTCCTAGCTTAGAATATTTTCTCCAAAAACAAATTCTTTCTCCTCCATCAAGAAACCCATCACTACATAAGGAACACCCATCTGAAGACCAAAACTTCACAAAAGGCACAGTGAGGCTGGGAGGTCCTGCCTGTTCCTCATGAGGACATAGAAGGGAGGAAAGACACACTCAGAGCTTGAGTTTACAGACCTTAACAGGTAAACACTTTACTTCATAAAAGCAAATTTGAACATAACTAATAATACAATGTGAACAAAACAATACTTGTAATAATTTTTCCCATTTCAACACTAGGTTTTTGTCTTCCTCTTTTTCCTCAAATAATTGTTCATTAGTGCTGGACTGCAGTAACATTAAATAACTGTTAAATGCCATCCCTGGAGGACATGATATCACTCTCTCCTCCTCTTCTTTCTGTATAATTACTTCCTGTGAAACTTCTCCCGCTAGATTTCATTCTCAGAATAGTTTCCTATTTGAGTCTGTTGTTCTGTTTCATTTCTGACACAGAAATGTTTCAGCCCTGCAGACAGCATTGTGCAGATACAGAGAGACACAGAGCTTGTAGGACTTCACCTTTAAAAAGCTACAGGATTTTATGGACTTACTGTAACACGCACAAACTATAACAATTAGTCTTAATTTCCAGTCTTTACTATTTATCTGTAGATGTCACAGAAATGGATCCTCAAAAAATATTAAAATCCTTCCCTGTCTTCTTAAAAGTATGTCACTTACATACAGAGTCTAATGATCAAGTATTTAACTAGCACATAAAAGCAGGATTCATGATAGATCTGTTTTCTGATCCTCTGTCTTCTTTACAGCCCATATAAAGGCCGATCAGGTCTAGCTCTGCACTTTCTCAGTCTGTCTTTTGCATCCCCTGTGGATGGACAGCTTTCCTGGGTAAAGCTCCTTTAGTCCTTGTCAGCCTTTCCAGCCCCTGCTTTTCTGGCTCTGCAGCCCTGCTGTGGGCAGTAGCTCTCTCCCCTGCCTCCCCTCTCACTGCCAGCTCTGCTCTGAGACTGTGATCACCTCCTTGCTGCGTTAGCAGAAAAACAGATCAGTGATGCTTTAACCATACCTAAACATGGGTTCCATCAGGCCACAGAAATGGCTGACTGGACTCATTAAAAGGTGAACTTCAGAGCTGTAATTACAGCTGAAATTCATGTTAGACTCTGAAGCCAACCTTTCCCCTGTCACCATGCATTGAGGGACATTCAGCACAGAAATTGTTTAACTAATCTTCCTTAAAAATGGTTTCCTTGACTTATAACCCTTCTGACACTCGAGTCCTCTGAGGACATTGAAAAATGATCCATATGCTAGAGCCACTGATCCTGAGTTTCTGTGGGGCTTCTGACTGTGGAAATGTTGGATAAAGTTCTGTCCCCAACTGCCAGAGAAGAGAATAAGCCAGAAGGAATTCAATGACAGAAAGAAGTTGTAATTTTTATTAATGGGATGTTTTGCCAACAATTACTTTCAAATGGAAAAGGAACACACACCACTATGTGATCTTTAAAATATTATGTTAATGTTTATTCATTGTAAGAACTAAGAATTTATTAGATTCAGCCAACCTGAAATTCATTCCTATTCTAAAAACTAAGATTAATAACACACTTCCTTAAATGAAGGGTTAAGTCAGATGACAAGATTACCATCTTTTGTTACCAGTGCCAGAAACTAAATGAGCCATGTGTCCTTGTCAGGATCATAATTGTGATTAAAACAGGTCAGTCTTCAAGCAGGATTAGTGTAGATAACACATCCAGAAATCTACAGATCCAAACTCTACAGTCTCACCACACATTCTATATACAGCCAGTTAACAAAAGTGACAGCACTCATCTTTTCTACTCTCATCTCTCATTAAAGGGGAGGAATTAATTCAACTTAATTCTCTAATAAAGTTTCCCTCCTTCACTTCCTTACTGCTACATGACTGACATCCAGTTTTAACAAAATCCAAGTCTGATTTTCAGTGAGACACATTTATGTAACAAAATTATACAAGTTGATGTTTAAGATAGACAGCTTAGGCATCTCTTTGCTATGGCCCACATGACATGAGTGGCTGATCATCTAGTTTCTGGATTTAAAAAAAAAAAAATAAGCTTGCATGCCACTGTAAGAATCATTGCTTTGCTGTCCTGGAACACAAATCTCAAGAGCCAGCTCCTAAATCATTATGTTAGGAGACAAACATACAGATGAAAGTACAACACAACTTTCAGGTTTCTTGTTAGTTTCAAATAACCCCTCATGCAGGAGCACACAGGACAGTCCTGCACCACGGGGACAGCAGAGCTCTTCTGCTACACAAGGAACAAGTCCACATCAACTTAAAAACCCCCACAGCTTGATGTTGCTTTCAAAATGTGTCACACAGAATGACAATTTCCTCAACAGAAGTCATGGCCTTCCAGTAACAGATACTCATTTATCCAAGAGTTCAGTAAAACTTCAGGCAAGCACCTCTCCCTGCACTTGAGCAAAGCATTGTTACTACACAAGGATCAAACCTGGAAAAAAGAACAAATTCAAGACATCAAAGTTGTCATCTATCACAAAGTAATTAAAATGGGCCAGGAACTTCCATTTGCTCTGGAACCTGAAGAAACTAAGCTTACACATGCCACCAACCTCAACGCCAGCAGCAGCTTTTAAGGGCCTGGCAAATGCCCTGCTATGTTACGCTCTTGAGCAAGCCAAATCCAAGGCTTTCTTCTTACCCCTTCAGAACAACCCCACTGATTCATGCACTTAGAGTACCATGTTATTAGGTGCTATAAAGAAGGAAGGATATTAATGCTATTAAGACCTAGATGGCAATAAATCATGGCTCTCCAGGTTAGAAAAAGCAGCATAAACTTACAGAAACTGGAAAATGGAAATAAGTAACTTCTGTTTCTCCAGCCATAAAAACAATGCAGCATCCAAAGAAATCAGTGTGAACACATAAAAAATACGTGCTCCCCACTCCTGTGCTCTCCAGCCTCCCAACTGCCACAGCATGTTCAGGCAGCCAAACATAAAAACAGTTTTCAGAAAACCACCAGTTTGGCTTCACGTAATTCTCAGGTTCTCCCCCCATCACGCTCCTTATACTGCCCATCCCCAGCTGCTTGGTAAGTGACCTTCACTGTCACCAGTCACCTGAACAGTGCTCTGCTTGCTTCTCCACAGGGGACACTTTTCATAGGAAATTGAGCACATCTACTTGACACCTACTGAAGGTTTTACCTGACAGAAATCCAAGTCTATGTAGAAAAAGTCAAACCATGCATTGGCAACATATTCTGCAATTCTATTTTATAGCAATAAAAGATGTATTCAATATATTCCAAAGTCTAACCCTAAAAAAGCTCTAAAATTTAAAAATTCCGTTTACATCAGTGAAGCTTCCTTGCACAATTTCAGCAACCAACTCACTTTTCATTCACATTCACAAAGGTAAGACACAGGTATGTGACAGGAATAGTAATGATGAAACCCCTGATGATCACGAATTAAGATCTAATTTTAAAATGTGATAGATTATCTGGAGTGACATGACTGCATATCTAGTTCGCTGAATGCTCCTAGCAGAAAACTGGCCCAAACACTGGATGCAGATGATTGTCCATCAAAGCCCCACCAAGCAATGAAACAGCCCTGCAGAGCAGGCCTTACCCAGCTGCTTTTCTCGTTCCTCTCTCCGCTCTCGAGCCAGCCGCTGCCTGTCATCAACCTTCAGTGGTGGGGGATGATCTGCCAAGGGAGGGAGGGCAGAAAATATTACACACAGAGCATAACATCAAGTAGTGCCCATAAGCCAGCCTTTAAGGGAATGGCAGTTCAGCAACTCTAGTTATTCTACTGTCAGAATAGATCACACTTCCAGAAATCCATCTTATGAAAAAAAAAAAAAAGGTTGAACAATTAAAAAAGTATGTATTCTAAATATCAGGATGTAAATACTCCCAAAGAATGGACCAAGTTGGAACTCTGACTTCCAAGCAAGACTACTGCCTGTGAAAAAACAGCAAGGTTTTGTTTCCCAGCCTGTAACAACTTGCTTCCTCGAGAGCATTCTGACAACATGCCGTCATTTCATAACCTCTCTAAAAAATGCATCCATGGGAACTTCTGTTATAATGCAGCACCCTCTTCCCACCAATATTGCCTAAAAATACTAAAAAGGCCTATTTTACAGATCTGAAGCAGCTCAGCACCCAAGCAGAACAGGCTGGGTCTGAACACTGCAGCAGTTCTGGTTGAGCTCTTGAAGGCAGCACGATCCTGATCTCCCCACAGGGGGGTGTGTGTGTGTGTGTGTGTGTGTGCAAAGCTCTGGAGAACACACTAGGACACTGCATCACATGCACAGACTGGCACACCACCAGTAAATAAGACAATTGCTTCTTCAGCTATTCTTGTAGATTGAAAATTAGTGACACCGTTTCTTTAACTGCAACTGGCCACTTGGATCACAGCAACAGGACTAAGGATATGATGAAAAATCTGTGTCAGAGCTCAGGCTTGACTATAACAATTCAGGCTTAGTTGGAAAAACACCACTTGCCCAGGAAAAAACAAAATGCTGAACAGCCAGCATCCTGCTTCCAGCCTCAGCAGTGGAGCCGTTCCAGACAAAACGGGAACAAAATCCAAGTTACCAATTCATCTCAGCACGCTGCCAAAGCTAATTTCCTACTCATCCTAAGCCCGTTCTGTGAAACCTGGAAAGCTACTGATTTTATGCTTTTTCACTAGCACTGAAAAGCCTGCTCTGAATAAAAACACAATAAAAAACCCGAGAGAAAAAACAAACAAACAAACAAACAAACAACCAAAAAAGGTTTCAAAAAGGTTTCTGAGTATTGAGAAATTATCTGATTTATTTTACCATTGGGAACTCAGTTTTAAAAGTATTTTTTAAGTATTTTAAGTTAAAGAACTACGTAGAATACTGTCACCATAGAAGTGCACATAAAAACAAGGTAACAGATCCTTTCCACTATTCAGTGTGAATACACAAGTAAGCAATTCGCAAAGACATGTGAGGTCAGCCCACTACCTGCCTATGGGAAAAGTTACTAACAAAACAATACAATGGATCATAAAAATGAGGTGAAATATATATGCAAAAACAAATCCCTGAATTGAGGATGTGCTGGACAGATTTTGAATCGTTACTTAATTAGACAAAAACATCAGTAATGTGCATTTCATACTCTGACAGAAGTTTCTGCAGCAAAATGACAGGATTTGCTGCATGAATGAATTCACTGAGTCCTTCTTCAACTCTTGTAAGTGAAAACCTATCATCTCAACAACAGCCAGGGACTGCAGCCCATTAATGGTGCTAACAGCATTGCAAAGTAAGAGCTGCAAGGACAGACCCCACTACACAGCTGGCAGGAAGAGCATCCAAACATGACAGCCCCAATGAAAGGTGCAACAAGTGAACAAGAGACCAGCAGAGACCAAGGCCATAATCCATCCCTGCTACTGACCAGACCTTTAATGCTGGTTACAGAGCTCCCAGTGCTGCCCTTTGAGAGCCATGCCAGGCCTTGCCATGGCACAGAGCTGCCCCAGGTGTGTGGAGGGACACACCTGGCTGATGACCCCTCTGCTGGCTCACACACAGCCTCTTCAGCACTCAGACACAGGGCAGAAGGTCAGAACAATATTCCTTCTCCCTCGTGGCTGGCACATGAGATTCAGAAAACATGAATTTCTGTAGCATGAGTAATTAGTGCTAGTGGAATAATGTACAACCAATATAAATTCCCTGGGAAAACAAGGATTCCCTTCAAGGGCTGTCAGCAAAGTCAATGTAACAATGAGTTGACAGAGAATGGTGAGACACTGGGGAATAGCATGAAATCCTGCTTCTTTCAGAGTGTACCATTATCCTTTCAGGTGGTTCGTCGTTTTTTTTTTTTTTCCCTTTCTTGTGAGGAGAGATTTCCCTGTTGGGGAGAAGCAGCAATTCTTCAAAGAGGCAGAAGGGTTACATGGACAGGCAAACTGAAAAGGTCTCCCTTAAGAATTCCTAATTATAAGCAATGGAAGGAATAAAATACATTTTTAAAGCTGCCCTCTGCCATTCTTTTTGAAGATATCCAATTATTTTCTCTGTATCACATACCTGATTGTGGTCACAAACACAGCCCCTTCTCCCAGCTCCCTGGGTTGTTAGACCAATTCTAAAGAATTCACAGGAATGGCAGGCTATGCAGAGTGCAGTGTCTTCAGGAAAAAGCTGTTCCGCATACATTTGAAGCACAAAGAACTGGATCAATATTGGCACAAAGACAGGGAGAAAGCCTTTCTAGCAGTCCAGCACTGCCTTAGCTAGAAGCTGGAGCATGTATTACTGCTGCAAATCTGGGACTGTTAATTAAAAAGTCTTTTGTAAACCTTGAAAATAGTTCATAGTTTGGCTGCAAGCCCAACCTCCAACAACTGCATTCTGAGCCCCTGTTCTGCTGACACCCGAGTACACAGCTTCATTAGCTTCAAATTGGGACAAAACAAGAAAGTTCAGTGGTCCTGCTCCCTGTTTTATTTCTCATGCCTCTGCTCATTAACCAGGGGGACTGGCACTCCTCCTTTTCCAGCAGGAATTCCAGGAGAAACACACACGGTGCTACGTACACTCCCTTGCTCATATTCATCATCAAGCAATAGTTTTAAGTTGCTGCACAAAGAGAAGGGAAACATCATGACTACAAATCCTGCAAGAATCCCTCAGTCCTTATGAGAAATACCAGGTAACTGGGCACATGCAAAGCCTCACAGAGGGCACTGCAGGGAGACCCACATGCTGCCAGAGATGTTGTGGTCTGGTTATGATGCCAGGTGTGTGAATTGACACTCAGCAGCCTATTTCACTACACATGCACAACAGAAATCCTTAACATTGTGCCTGAGAGGGAAGTCTGGAGATCAAATAAACCATAGTTTTATAAAGGAGAAACTAATGTTGTACCTATTGCTGGAAATTATGCCTCCAAAGTACAGTTAATACTGAAAACTAGTTTTAAATCACATTGTTACTTCAATATTATTTTTAAGAATTTACTAGTTCATTTAAAAGAGCTCAGAAGTCACTTAAAGTATTTTGCAAAAATTCAGCATTGAAATGGCACTCATTTTTGGTCCCTAATAACATGAACAAAAAGAAAACACAAGCTTTTCAAGTCTTCTATATAATTAATACTCACTGAATTCCTAAGCACAGTTGACATTTATAGACATGAGGTTGTGATTTTGCTAAGTTAGTAATTGACATATGTACTTACTACATCAGGCCAGGTGCTGTAGCTCATGAACTATCAGCTGCACTCAGTGTGACTTCAAGTCAGACTGCTATTCTTCTCAATTTCTATCTATAATCCTCAATCTCTTCTCACAAATGTCTGCTTCCATTCTGCCCTTGACTCCAAGGGGGCTAATTTCTTGTATTAAGAAACTAAAAAGGATATAAAGTTGAAAACAACAGCCAGTTCATGTTAGTTCCCAGGGGTGCTGTGAGGGCAAACAAATGTGAGCCAAAGCACTGTTTGAAAAGATGCCTTGCTTGGATCTCAAACTCTTCCCCTTGTCCAGCTCCCTTTGCACTGCCATGCACACACTCAGGAGTTGCCTTGGGCTCCTCAGACTTGCTCAGCCTGTGGACACCTTCCAGACAATAACAACACTGTTTATAGTGACAGCTGTCACTCCTGCTGCAAGCTCTTCGGCTTGACAACGTGCACATGATGAAATCCATATGCAGTCTAAAGAAAACCACCAACAAGCTGCAAACAAACAATCAAGAAACCACCAGCTGTCAGGAGCTGTCTCTTCAGCAGGGCTTTCACCATCTGGGTGCAGAGCAGAACCCTGCACACGTGCCTGTGTCCTCCCCTCTCTCCAGCCCCAGAAACTCCCTGTTCCTTTCTACAGACCAGCACCAAGGAAGGGAAGCAGGAGCAGCTGGGACTGAGAAATGGAAACTGGGATTAAACCACTGCAGGATAAAGCTGATGCTGAACACTGTCTGATGTTCTGTTCTTCCCTGGAAGTGGGCAATGTTATCTCCATTCTCTCCTTTTTCCCCCTGCATCTGCTGGGGAGCAACTAGGAATGCTGTGCCTGATATCAGCCCCAGGTGTGATCTGCACAGACAGCTCTGGGATTGCTTCCCTCTGGGACACAGGCCCAGGGTACCCAGTTTGGAGACAGAGTCTGGCAATGCAGAACAGCCACTGAGTTGTCAGGCTGCCAGGGAGCTGGAACAGAGTGCTCACAGTGTGCCCAGTCCTCAGCAACCCCAGCCTCTCTGCTTTCTCAGGCATCTATCCAAGATCATCATCAATCCCACGTTTTAAGCTTGGGTACCTGAACTGCAACACAGGCAGAATTTAGATATTTAAGTGCTCTTCTGGATCTTGGTCTAAGCATGCAAATGGAACAGACTTCTGGCACCAAGGACTACAATAAGCACTTCAGTACATGGACTTTCAGCTGTGTAAGTGAACAGAGAATTAAATCCACACAAGGTACCAGGCAGGGATGGTGAAGTACAAGCACATGCCTGCTGCAGAGTGTGTTACAGAAGGTGGAATGCTTTGTGACAAGTGAAGAAATGTCTGAACAGGAGCACATTTATACAAAGCTGTAAATCCTTGCCTAAAGCAGGTAATTCTTATACATTCACAGATGCAGGTCAAGTGGCTTCTGTTGCATTATCTCACTTCCCAACCCCCATTCCTAAGTTGTATTAAAATAAAAGTAGATTTTTTTTTTCAGCTTTGCCTCTTTGAAAAAAGATTCCAGCCCATCTACACATAAAGTCACTGATACCAGTTCTGACTGAATCAATGAGAGAGGTGTAAGGGCATCAACATTTTACAAGTTCCTAAGAAAACAGCTCTTTTTTCACACACCACTGAGGCAAACAGCCTTTTAACATGAAGCCTGTGAAACAGCGTACCTGGTTTAGTGCCAGTGCTGCTTTGTCCTGAAGTGACTTTCTTGTCTTGTATTTTAGAACCTTCAGCTCCTAAAACAAGGAAGAAAAAGGAAAGAGATTAATTAACCATATTATTAAACAACAGTTCAACCACTCTATTATAATGCAACTCAAGCATCATGGAGACTGTTACGGAATACCACTTTAATACCATTCTACCCCATTTTGCATAGCAAAAAGTCTGAAGGTTACACAGATAACATTGAAGCCACAATACAAGTCCTCCATCAAGTGAGGAAAGAGCCACAAGAAGATCCCATTTTAATGATGTTGCTTTTAATGAGGTATATGCTGATTCTTTTCATGCTATGCTAATGCTACACATGCAGCTGATTTACTTTCTCCTTCTCAGCAATTCTGTGGAAACCTTTACTTCCAAAGAACAGCAGTCTTTAATTTTTTTAATTCTTTAATTTCTCTTGGAGGAAGCTGGATTAATCACAATGATAAAACAAGTCAGTGCAAGTAACAGAATGAAACTGCAGAGAGACTTTGAAGCAGCAAACATTCAAACATGTTGCAATGCTTGGATTCAGTGAGGAAACTTGCTAAAGGTGACCTGCAGATC
This sequence comes from Apus apus, assembly GCF_020740795.1. Taxonomy (NCBI): domain Eukaryota; kingdom Metazoa; phylum Chordata; class Aves; order Apodiformes; family Apodidae; genus Apus; species Apus apus. Next base: position 117,853,197 of record NC_067284.1, read on the forward strand.
CTGGACTTCCACAGACCTGGCACCAGACCCTGGGAAAAACTTCACAGATTTTTTACAAATTGCTAACACAGCCATTATGCAGAACTGAAGAGAGGGCGATTTATGACCTGAATGAAACCTAACACAGGAGATATTCCCTGTATTTTCAATAGACTTTTAATGATCCCTTAGAAAGAGATAATTCTGGGGCTCTGAATGCGCTTTCAACAGCCCTTTATACAGAAAACCCTGAAGATCCATTACTATCCTTCAAATCACAACCATGCTGTTGACTCAGCATCTATTTATAATGAAAAACCAAGCAAGGAAATTAGATGCCATGATCTTCTCAGCTTACTACTCATCTTCATGTCCAGAAGTTCAACTACAGCAGTGTTTGAGACCAGAGCACAGCAATCTGGGAAGAGTCTGTAGACAGACTGCAGAATTCCAAGAACCTTTCCCCAAACAGCTAGAAAGAGTTTGCAATCAAGGATAAAGAGACAGTTATATATCAATAAAGCTTGGGGGAGGGGGGAAAAAAAAACTCAAACAATTTCTTTAAATTCAAATGTTGTCAGAAATGAAAGTTGGAAAAAACTGGTAACTCCAGCTTTAACAGCTAACCAGGCACTACTGTATTAGATCCACCTTAGAAAACATGATTTCAAAAGCTTTCTTCAGAAGGCTCTGAGCAATTTCCTGCACTTGTCAGATTTAACAATATACACTCAGGCCTCAGTGCCCCAGCGAGTGAATCGCCTACCTGGCTTGACAAAAGTCTTTGTTTCCCCTTTACCTCCTTCCTCAGGCCTTTCAGAATGAAGATATAGGATAAAAGGATATAGGATATAGGATAAAAGGCAGCAGGAGGAGCCTATGGGACACTCAGTGCTCCTTTGTGCAGGCAGGAGGCAGGTGAGGGAAACAGAACAATAGCATTGTGACCAAATGTTTAGTGTTCATCAGCAAAGGCTTCTGAGACCAGCATGCAAAACCCACATCCCACCAAAAGAATGTATGAAATTTTGAATAATTGCCAAAAAAAGACACTCCCCTCCCTGACAACTGAATTAAGTCTCCTGTGGTCAACAGAAATAACTACTGCCAAACAAAACAAATATTGAAGGCAGCCCAGCAAATGAGTTTAGACTTTTGCCTTTTTAAAGGCCTCATACAAAGGATTAGTTTGGCCTAGAGGTAGATTTTGGCAAGATAATCTGAGAAACATTGAACACTTGCACCTTTAGGCTTTGTGGGATCAAACCCCATACTTTTTCCTCAGTGTTCCAAATGGGTTGTACTAAGCCTGGAAAAAAGTGTTCTATTCACCAGAGTAAGTGCATTTAAACACTTTGTCTCTTACAAATTCTTTAAATCTTACTACTACCTTCACCTGGGGGGAGTAGGGGTTAAAACAGACTCTCCTCCTGCCTGAATCAGTCATTCAAAATGTTCTCAGAAGTCATCCTGCTGTGACACATGAGGAGCCTACACCATGATTCCCATCAGCCTGGCCCAGGGCACCACACAGAAGAGGAAACTGCTGATAAAACAGTAAAAATCTTGTTTCTGAGCTCTAGTGAGAGCACTGATGTTCTCACAGCTCCAGCAGAAGTTTCTTTGCCTCTCTCATACAGTGCAGGTGCCCTGTTTGCTCAAGCACTGCCCCACGAGATTCTGCAATACCCCACTGACTTCAAAGCAAGGGTTTAGATGCCGTGCAGGTAACACACCTGGAACACAGCCCGGATGCACAGAGCAATTTTTTCCCCCTATTTCCTCTTCTCTGACATTTCCTTGGAATATTTTTGACAGTTTGAATACACACTCATATGACCACTCATATGACAAGTGATAAAGAACAGAACAGATGGTACAGCCATGAATTTTAATTACATTGAATGTCAAAAAAGCATTGGCACAAGTATTTAGTAACTAGTGTAGGTGTCCTCCCACAGGAAATACTCTCAGATACAAGCAGATTAATCAGACAATTAAACATCTAACATCCAAACCTAAATATTGACAACACTGGTTCCAGCAAGACTCAATAACTTATACCATGGGTTGGACTAGATGATCTTTCGAGGTCCCTTCCAACCCCTAAGATTCTGTGATCCTGCTGCCATCCTGATACATGCACTGCATTATTGCATTTTGGTCTTCTAAGGATGTAGCATGGTCTATAACAAGACCCTGAGTGGGAATCAAAAGGTATTCAACTCCTTTCTCTCAGCTCCTCTCTCTCAGCTCTGCAATTATTGTTTGGCACAGTGTGAAATTGAAAACTAGACCTCAGTTCCTCTATCTGGAAAGGGAAAAAAAAAGGAAGAAAGATAGATGTACTGCTACTAAACACTGCATTTGTAAACACTGAGCTCTGAAGTAAAACCAGCTGCAGCACAGAATCCAGTATTCACACATTCCAGAGGCAGAGCTGAAAGAAAGGGATGCATAAGGCTGACCATTGCTAAGGAGAATCTCTGTGGGTTCAGCTTTTAGTCTTACCTTGAACCAAGGCAAGTGCCAAATTGGCAGGTCATTCCCAAAAAAGCAGTTTCATGATGGAAATTAATTCTATTTACAAATCTATGATCAATTCAGATATGTCTATGTGGTCACAGTCGGACAGGTTTAATCAATGTTCCTATCATCAAGATGAGCACAAGCTCTAGAAGAACTGATAAGCAATTTCATACAGGATATAATTTTACCCCATGTCTCATACAGTCATTATAATTACCCTCAGTCACTTCCCATAGAGGCTAAAATTCCCTGTCTCAAGTACCTGTACCAAAGCATACTTTCTAAAAGGGAAAACCCCCTATTTTATAACTGAAAAAAGTCCTTTAAAAAAGCTGTTCCATGATCAGTAACTGTCAGATAGACTGTAAGTTTATTGAAGACATTTTTTTCTAGGGTGTTCTTGAAGTAAAGAAACCCGCTCTCTCCAGCTTCTCCAAAGGAGGTCTGTGTGAGCAAAAATAGGACTTGCTAGCAGTGGGAAGCAAAAGAAGCCCAAAGATAAATTCTATCTTACCAGATGCAAAGCTGAGGAAAAGTTTAAATAGGAAATTTTGAAACAGGAGAAAAACTATAAGCTTTTAGTGCTTCTTTACCTGCCACGTAAGCTCTGGTCAAAGGAGACTGGCCTGAGACTAATCAAGACAATCCATCCAAGGGGAAAAGCCTGACTGAGAAGTAGAGGCCCTGGGAGGTTGCCCTGTAGAACAGGAGGAACATTCACCCAAACCCTGGAAAAAACACAGAATGCCAAGGAAACCCTGAGCTGAGATGTGTCACACTGGCATTTCAGCAGCCTTTTTAAACACAAGAACTATGCAGGTTACAAGCATTTGCTTTTCAGACCACGGCCGATCAAGTGAACGCTTGCAAACATGGACCAGCTTTCCCCCGGGAGGGGGATGGCAAACCAGGGCCTCCAGGGCCAGGCTAGAGACCTGGGAAGGTGACCTGAAAGCTCAGCTCCTTGAGGAAGGACACCAGGCACGGGACAGGGGCAGCTGAACTGCTGAAATGCAGTGGGAAGGAGCCCTTTGGGACCACAAATGAAAGACAGTGCTCAGGCCTGGGTCAGGGTGTGCACAGCAGCCCCCTCCCCCTGATCTCCACCCCAGCAAAGGTCTGAAAAGGGGAGCTGTGCTCGGGCTGCACGTGGGACAGAGCACTGGCACAGGAACCCCCAGGCACATGCCTCTGGGGAAAGGCTGCACTGAGCAGCCCAGAGGAAATACCACCTTCCAGTTTCTTGCTCTAATTCCACAAGAATTCAATGGGAGAGACAGAAGTACTGGAACAGCCAGGAGAAAAAAGAAATAGCTAGAATAGAGGAGGAAGGACCAAGAAATGCTCCACACAAGTATTTAGCATTTCTTATTGATACTATCAATAGTGTTCATATCTATACTTTGACAAAAAATATACTGAGTAATATTTTAGTATTGTTTATTGCTCTACTGTTCAGTACTCATTCATTCCATACTTACACTCCATACTCATTTTAAAATTGAAAGCTTGGGAAAAAGGACAGTGATCTATCTAGAGATAAATAGGTATGAAAGTCTTACGGCTGGCCAAAAATGACCAAGATCCATAAAGTTCAGCTGATAGATAAAATGGTAAAATCTTCAGAGCAAGTCAGGAGAAAGTTGAAATGTGCTCTCCTCTTCAGAACTGTGGCAGCCAATTAGGCTTTAAAAATACACACAAAAAATCCCACATGCACACTTGTTAAACAACATATTTTTCACGAAATCCACTCGTCAGTAACAATTCTGAAACCACCTCTTAAGAAGAGCCTGGGGAGAAGTGTCCTGGCAATCTGTTCTATCCCAGCTGGAGACAAAGTTTTCTGGTCCCACTGCATGACCTGCAGTCGGGCTGACCCTGGACAGATGGACTTCTGCAGGCTCCTGCTTCTGCCAGCACTGAGCTGAACACCCAGTCAAGGCTATTATCGTGTTAGCACATGCTGGAGCCCTAAGCTTGTTCAGGATCTGATGTGCTTTTTTTATAAGATTATTTTAAAACCGTGCTTTGAGTGTACCAAAATTACACTGCAGCAAGCACTAGCTTTGCTTTGGCAAGCTCTGATGCATACATACAGCTATCACATACATAACAGTTATCAAGGTAAAGTCCTTCAAAACAATGATTGCAAGAAAATTCTTACTTTCAACTAACACGTTACAATACAACCCTGCTGACAATCACAGAGAGACATAAACACAAAACCAAACCATCTCCTTTCCTCACCACTGAAATCCATTTGCATGCACTGGTCCCAAAAGCTGTGTCTGACACAAACTGCAAGAAAACAGGAACCATGCACCAGCATTTTATTCATAGAGAACATCTCTTTTTCTCCTCCTCTGCAACAACTTAGAACTCCTCATCCCTGCAGCAGGTAATAAAAATGGTGGCTGTGGGTTGCTGGTGTCCTCCAAAGAGGACAGCCTGCCAGCAGTCAGCTCCTACCCACAGACCATTCTGAAGCAAACTTCATCCCTTATAAATATTGCTGCACAGCTCTTCCCATCCAGTAGATGTGCTGTCCTGGTGGCAACTAGCTGCTGTCTGAGCAGGAGCTCAAGGACAGGAGCAGTAAGAAGACCCTGCTTTCAGTCACTACAGACAAAGAGCTTCCTAGTGTGTACGGGAAGGCTCAGAGACCAGTGCAGCTGGGAGGCTCAGAGAGGTACTGGGAGTGAGCTCAGAAGTCAGTATTTTTTAGCACAAGAAGATGGGAAAGGATGGGAAATATCTGGGGATGGGACAACTGTAGGACTGAGCAAATGGTTCAAAAGGCTGCAGGAGGGACAAGGCAAGAATCGAAGGACTGGAATAGAAAGGGAGCCCTGTGGGACATTAACGTGCACTTGGCAGCAGCTTGGTCCCCAGCCGCTTTTTAGGGAAGGGGGAACCAAGACACTGACTGTGCACTGGCTTTCAGGTTAATCCTTTGGAGAAGAGCATGCAGACAGGGACAGAACCCAAGTATCAGGATGAAAAGTCTACACTCTGCAGACTTACTGTGCAGCCTCCTCTACCCCATCCAAAAAAAAACAAGCCCTCCTAAAAGGCCTGGTGTAGATGGTTCATAGACACTAAAAGATTTCCTTAACAGAGCTACCACTGCAGAAGAAACACAGAAACACATCCAAACCAACAGCCCCAGGCTTCTTAATTCAAATGCTTCAGAGAAATGTCAGCAGAATGGGCATGGCTATACCACCAGAGCTCACATCAAAATCCTCTTGTAACAAAATGTCCTAATTAGTAACAGTGATAAAATTATTTTGGAAGAGATTTCCAGGGCTCTGCCCATTAGCAGAGTGGTGAGGCAGTAGGAACTGCACCACGTGTGAATCCTCTAAAACGCTTAGATCTAATGCACTCCAGTGATCTAGAACTAAGATCTAGAGTGCAAAAGAATGCAGAGATGTACCTAATTTTAGTCAGATGTCAACACTTAGATTCTCTTAAGGGAGGTAGGTTGAAGAAACCATTGAGGGAACTAGGGCAAAGCAGAGTACTTGCAGACTACAGACCAGTCTGCGATTTTTAGTACAGATAATACAAGTCTGCACAATTTAGCAGACAAGCTTTTTGAAATGCCCATAATCAGCTAATGGAAAATACCTATTATTTTAAAGTCTAAACAGCAGTACTCACGGAGTACATTTGCAAGTTAGAGGTTTGACTCAGAAGAGTAACAATATCTATATTTAATTTCTTCTCACTGAAACAGTAAAGTTCATGCCTTATTTAAACACACCTATGAATTAATTTTACATGAAAGTATTTTCAATTCTAGAAGCTTGAAGCTGAAGTATATATTTTCATACTTCCAACACTGTGGAACTTAAGGGTCTGGTTTGCAACTATAAATAAATTAAATGACAGCAAGCTGCAGTGCCCATCCCTGTTCTTTTTGCTCTGACACTTATCACAGGAGTCCACCATCAGAGCTGCCATACAAAGCAGCTACTAGTGTTCTTCATCTCTGGTGTCCTGTCTGAGAGAGGCAGAAAACTCATCAGCTTTAGTGTTTACTACTCATGGAATAGTATAGAAGTTGCCATTGTTTTCACCATATTGTAGAGTAGGAAGATAAACAGATGATTTAAAACTGTCACCACTAATTCAGCAGTAAATTGTAAAACACTAAAAACAGAAGCATAAACAGATTTATTTGGAAACAATCTACAGACATAAAACTGGATAATGCAAATAACTACAGGGAAAGGGACACCCTTGTTTAGACTAAAACTGTGTAACTGCTTTGTTGGGATGTGTGAATTTATCAAAGATTACTTTTGGCTGACTATGCTGGCTTTAAAAATCATTGCATCCTAAAATATTAAATAACATAGGAGAACACATCAAACTGAGTGCCTTAGTAGGGAGAGCCCTCACCCTGTGCAGGGTCTCTTAAAGATGATAAAAGAAACACAATAACTCTAACAGTATTTATAAAATACCTGTAATTCACATTATTTCCTCTGCATAATTATACTGCATGATCTTACTGCAATATAAACCAACAATATTAACATAAAAGGATCACTAGTAAAAGGGTCTTAGTTACCTGCTGAAAAACCCTCTGCCATGGAGCAGCTAACCAGAAAGCTGGCAAACCCACCCAGACAGAGATGAGACAAACGAATGGGAGCTTTTCAAGTACACATCACTAAAATAAAAGCTGAAATGCCACCACCTGAGGGGCATGCAGAACCACCTCAGCTCCAGACCCCAACATTTTGTGCTGTCTTAGGCCACGTGCCTAAGTCAAACACCCAAACTGGGCAATACAAAACCTGCAGTATTTTATTGGTGAGGCCCAAGGGCAGAACACTTTCAGCCAAGGTGCAAGAGCAACAGCTGCCTCTCCTCCTCAGGCTGACTGCTGCTGGCCACAGCTGCCACCACCATGTCAGACAGATCCCCATATCCAGGAGCTGTGTCAGTGCAGAAGCTGTACTTGGAAGGTCCCCTCAGAGATCACGAAATGGAGCACCTGTACATTTTTCTGGATTAAAAATCTGGACTTCAACTAGAGAGCTTGCTCCAAACCATGAGGTCATTCCTGTCAGTATTTCCAAGTCAGGATGAAGCTTACACCTACCACGGAGACTGGAGAATGAGGCACAGACCAACCTGCTTCCAATATCACACTGATCCAAGGGCAGATTGCTTGAGCTGCAACCTGAGTGTTCATTATTTGATATCCTTGCTCAGAGGGCACAGTGATCAAAGCATATTGCAGGCTCTGAGTTCTGCAGAAACACAGATAGCAACTACAGTACAGTGAATATGGAAAGAATGAGAAATGGATACTTGGCTATATTTGTCCTATTAAGCAATTTGATCTTGAGATCTAAACATATTTAAAAGCAAAGCAATCTCTTTGGTCTCAGCTTTGCAATAAGAGAAGGTAATGATTTCTCCCCCCAAAAGTAAAATCAGCTCTCTCACTGGAATACAAGGAACTAACCTGCTACATGTAGGACAACTCCTTCACTTCCAACCCCTACTGAAAGACATCTACGATAAAGCTTAAGAGATTTCCATAATCCAATATTTCCCCTCCTCTGCTTCCAATTACTTTAAACTCAGAATCACTGTACCTGCTGAACCGAGTGCACTCCTGGCTTTCTTCCCATAACTGCTTTAAACCATCTTCAGTCTCATCCTATTGCTTCTATGAAGAAAACTGTGTTGCAGGAGAAACTCTGTTACATTAACTCATTTGTGAGAGAATAAAGGGGCCCATCTCAAGGGAACAGGCTAGCTTCACCCCAGCCTGTAAGTTTTGTGGCCATTTTATCTTGCAGTCAGCAATAGAAGAAATACATTAACAAAACCAGACAAGTAAGTGACTTGAGACTGAAAGTGAGAATTCTACTCCCAAAGAAATTGCTCTGCACCAGCCCCGACAACTGACTTTAGTGAGATCTTGCCAATCTTTTACCAAAGAATCAGTAAAAAATGAGGATGTTCAAAATGCAAGAAGGGAGGATGTAGGGAAAAAAAGAAGTATTATTTTTTTAACTCTAACAGTTAAGGCATTTAGTGCTCCATGCATAGGAGCATGGGGTAAAAATAACTATAATTGGCTGCAGAGATTTGTGCAAGCTGCAGCTTCTTAAATAATGAAGCACCACAACCTTATTTACTAAGAAAAGTGTTCATTGTCATGGGGTTTCATCTCCTGACTCAGCACCCTGAGCTAACTCAGGCACTGGAGGCAGGAGAGCTTGTCAACACTAGACTCCAACACAGCAAATAATTTCGGCTGAAGAACCAAGTTAAGCATCACACTGAGATAGCTACACCACTCCTGGTACCTAATTATCTTCACTCAACATCACATCAGGGCACTTAAACTTATGCCTGAGACATGTGCTGGGATTCCTCTTCCAGAGAGGTAAATCCTAGAGCCCCACCAAGCCAGGGGGTCCCATTCGAGTAAGGCAGGTAACCATTTCACTGCTGCAGTGCCCTGGGCAAAGCTCTACAGCTCACACGTTTTGCAGAGATGTTCAGAGTCCTCCCTCCAGCCTTGAAGAAACACAACACGAATAATGCCTGCCAGTCACTATAGCAACAACCACCTCCCCACCACGGGCAGCAGGAAGGTTCACGGCAGCTGCTTTGTTTGTGCTGTGCTACTCTGTGCTGGCAGTGATTTCTGAAACAGATGAACTCCAGGGACTGCAGGTTGCTGCTTAGCAGCTCAGTTCTGGGATGCACTCAGGCCATCACTCCAAGGAAGAGAACACTTGCCTGAGGAAAACAGGGAGTTCTCTGCTAGCTGCCTCCACCTCGCTAGACAGGACTCAGAGCAAGCACCTCACTCCATTTTCCAACTCTTCTGTATATAAAATATACATCCTAGGACTCTAAGCCAAATCAAACAAGCATTTAATGTGGTGCCAAATGCATGCACTCAGCAACAGCAAAGCAAAAAAAGAATGCTTCCTACCTCTGCTGGGCAGGGACAAGAGCTGAAACACTGACTGTAGAAAATATATTTCTGTTGTATGACTTATCCCTAATCCCTTCAATCACTGACAAAAATAAAACTACACAGTCAGATTTAAGGGGGCACAAGACAAATACAGCTACTAACAGCCAAGAGCTCCAGTGAATTCTCTAGACACGATTTCCTGGAAAAACTGTCCTTCAGAGTGAACATCAGAGGAAACTAGACAATTCTACGGGCAGTTGATTTGTCTTACAGCCACACACTACTCTACTGGACGCACAAACATTTGTCCTAAATCCAGTACTAGAACAGCTTTTTATACATCATGAAAGCATAAGTCATTAAAAAAAGTATTACTGTCACTGTATGTGTTGCCTTAGGTACCTGGTGAAAATCCACCGTGGTGCTGGCTAGATTGTGCCTAACAGAACAACAAATAGGAGAAGTGCTAAATTTGTTGCTTTGTTCTGATGTATTTTTTTATTTGCTTAAAAAGGATGACATGACAGAATATGCAAAATAAAACATCTGACTAAGCAACTGCATCATGCTGTAATCAAATCTATTTAACACCAAGTTTTAAGGATTCAAGAGTTGTTGGGAAACAACTCACAGTTGTTCAGCCTCACTGCTGGGAGGGCTATTCACTTCCACGAGTGCAATCACATGCTTAGTTATTCGACAGCATGCACATGCATAGGTTGCATCAAACCAAGCTGCATGGACAAGTTTCACTCTGAGGTTTCCCACCTTTGCAGAGCTTGAACTTTGAACCTGAAAAGTTACCCAGAAGCCTGCATCATATACTGACCTGTATCAGCCACTAAAATTAAACCATACAAACATAAAAAATAAGTAACTTGACATAGGACCACCACACCTACCCCTCCAATTATCAAGTCAGCTCAGGAAATCTCAAAGCTGTATTCTCTAAGATAACAAAACCCAGTATGGCAGACTTACCACCCTGCCACTAGAAGGGGAGAACAATGTGTTTTGCCAGTCTTTTCCATTCCTTTCCACCAGCTGCACTCCTGCTCTCCTTTCCCTATGGAACCACATCCTTTGCTCCTTTCCTGACCGTACATCCCCTTCCACACCTCTTCAGGCACTGCCCCAACCTCCTTCTCTTGTTCCTGCAAGGCTCTCCTCCTGCCTTTCTACTTCTCACCCCTGTAGTTTCCTGGCTAGCCTTGTTCCACACCAAACACCTGCTCCTCCCCACCCCTCTCTCCAGCGTCACCAGGTCCCTTTTCCTGCACACCCAGCAGCAGGTCCCTGGGCAAGTCTCTGTGCTCCCAGTCAGTGCCTGCAGAGATGGGAAGCAGGGAAGTCCCACTCAGCCCTGGGAGCTGCAGGGAGAAGCATGCTCACTCATTCCATGGGGATGGTGAATCATGCAAACACTGATGAGACCAAAGCACGCGAGAGGAAAGGCTGCTGCCTCAACTCAGCCATAAACCCAGACAGAAATACAGCACTGGGATGCTGAATGCACCCCTAGCAGGCATGAGCTAGCTGTGACCTTTCATGTGGCTCATTTGGATGGCTCTTCATAGGGACAGGAGGAAGTGTAGCTCTAAAACCAAACTCATGCTGCTCCCAGTTTCAAATCTTTCTTCCTAAGCATGGCAGCCTTAAGCCCCTGCTACAGGACTGCTACTGACATTTTTTCAAGAAGCAGACATCACCGTTACTTTCCCATGTCACATTCTTCAGCAACTGGTCCTTTTGTTGAAGATGAACAAAAAAAAGGAGGGAGGGAACCTGGCAAAAGAGAAACAGAAGCCAAACCACTTAAATCTAGCAAAGTTACAGAGACTGAAACAAGGCTCCTCTCAGGCAGGTGCAGAGGGCAGTGAGGTCTCCCCTCAGCCTCCTCTGCTCCAGACTGAACATCCCAGCTCCCTCAGCTGCTCCCCATCAGACTTGTGCTCCAGCCCCTTCCCCAGCTCCACTGCCCTTCTCTGGACACGCTCCAGCCCCTCCATGTCCTTCCTGCAGTGAGGGGCCCAAAGCTGCACCCAGAGCTGGAGCTGCAGCCTCCCCAGTGCCAGCACAGGGCACCAGCCCTGCCCTGCTCCTGCTGGACACACTGCTCCTGATGCAGGCCAGGGTGCTGGTGCCCTTCTTGGCCCCTGGGCACACGGGGGCTCGTGTTCCTCTGGCTCTCCACCAGCACCCCAGGTCCCTCTCTGCTGGGCACTTTCCAGCCACTCCTCCCCAGACCTGTAGCCTTGCCTGGGGTTGTTGTGACCCAAGGGCAGGACCCGGCACTTGGCCTTGTTGAGCCTCATACAACTGTCCTTGGCCCATCCATCCAGCCTGTCCAGGTCCCTCTGCAGAGCCTTCCTGCCCTCAAGCAGACCAACAGTCCCTCCCAACTTGCTGTTGTCTGCAAACTCACTGAGGGTGCACTTGATCCCCTCACCTAGGTCATTATTAAAGATACGGAGCAAGACTGGCCCCAAAACTGAGCTCTGGGGGACACCACTTGTGACCATCCCCAACTGGATCCAACCCCATTCACCACAACTCTCTGGGCTCAGACAGACAGACAGACAGTTTTTTACCCAGCGAAGAGTGCCCCTGTCTACACCAGGTGCCACCAGCTTCTCCAGGAGATGCTGCAGGAGATGGTGTCAAAGGCTTTACTGAAGTCTAGATAAACATCCACAGCTCTTCCCTCATCCACCGGGTGGGTCACCTGGTCGTAAGAGATCAGGCTGGTCAAGCGGGACCTGCCCTTTCATAAACCCATGCTGGTTGGCCCTGATTCCCTGGCTGCCCTGCACTTGCCACGTAAGCTCACTCAGGATGAGCCCCTCCATGATATTCCCTGGTACTGAGGTCAGGCAGGCAGGCCTGTAGTTCCCTGGGTCCTCCTTCCAGCCCTTCTTGCAGATGGGCATCACGCTGGCAACCCTCCAGCCATCTGGAGGGTGGCACCCTCTCTCTCCTTGAGCTTTTGCTGCTTTTTGTGCATCTTTAGGAAGGGTTCCCTGGCACCATCCTCCACTCCAAGGCCCTTCACCTCAGTGACTTTGATGAAATGGTAGCTAGTCCAGTAACTTCAGACACTTCCCATCTTTGCCCTTATTCAGGGAGGTGGGGATGGAAAAGTGCTCCAGACAGTTTCACCTTCAGGCAAGACACTCAAGCACTGTCCTCCAGCTCTTCACCTTGCACACCCAGACAGCAGTTGAGAGGCTGGTTGCCACAGCCTTCAAGTTTTTTCGTGTGCAACCACAGAACAGAACTGGCTCCATACCAACAATGCCATGGTTCTCACAAATTACCTTTGGTATCCCCCAACAGACAATTTGCTGGCTCCACTAAATACAATGAAATGTTTGCTTATATGGGAGACAGACACCATGTTTGGTTACACAAAACTTGGAGCCACAGAGACCAGTTACTGCTGGAAACAGGCCAAGTACTAACTACTTCCTGGGCTCCCTGAATTGGTGGAAATTATTTTTAAGGATGCAAATGGCCTTACCTACAAGGCTATGCCCTTTTGGTTGCCATTGCACAGGGAGACAGATACTCATCAGGCTTGTTTCAATCCTTCATAACAATATTTTTCATCACAAAGGATTGTAACACAGACCCAAAATGACCAACTTGCTGAATTTAAACACTAGCAAATCCCCACTGGAATCTCAGACAAGGCTTTTGCAATTAACAGAGTCTCACCAATTGCAAACAGCTCCAGACCAGGGCATTAGTGCTATCCATCATTCTGCCAGTCTTCCAGAGTGAATCAATGCCAGGACAATTTGCTTGCTGAGTTTCATTTGAGAGCAGAGCATCTGTTCCTCACAACCATGCTCCATAAATCTGCTCACCCGGTGCCCCTCCTCCTGCTGATCCAGATCACCATCAGGCTGCAGTTGCTCATACCCTGTACCTGCCCATTGTTCCATCAAACTCTTTCTCCATACCTGTTGCACTATCCAACCAGACTGGGACACTTGTGCTGTGAGTAAAAAATTGTTTCTTCCAGAGCAGACATCATCTGTTGCCACTTTATCTCAGGACATCCCTTCTGGGTAAACTCATGTCTCATCCATTTTGTCTATGACAGCAGCATTTTCCACAGGTCTGGGCGGTCAGTAGCTCACCACTAGTGAGATTCCAGGCTACAAAAGATGAAAGCTCTCTGAAATGTGACTAAAATAACATAATGCATGTCCACCTTCCTGGTTTGTATTCATTCACAGAATGGCTTTTTCCAAGTCAATCACTTTGAAACAGCCGCCCAAGGTGCTGATGCATGAGAGAGATCACCTTGCTCCACAGCCCTCCTGATCAGCACAGCCAGCAACTTCAGAAAATCACTACCCATGTTCTGAACAATTAGGATTCATATCACAGCTATACATCAGAGGACACAATATCAAGATACACTCCTGTCCAAGACACCTTTAAAGATTAACTCTAAAACCTGAAGTGCCAGCTAACTTACTTTCCTTAGTGCTTGTCTACTGCTCTGCCAGCTTTGCAATTAAAAAAATTAAAAAAGCAAAAAAAACCCAAACAAAACCATACTCATCAGCACTTTTTACTTCCAACAAGCATTCTCTTGCTTTTAATAGAATGTCAATGCCAGAAGCTGATGCAACTAGAGACAAGCACTCTGCAGTTCCATGGTCTGCAAGACAGCAGTTTAAAGGTGCCCTCAACCTTTACATCTCCCTCCAGTTCTTATCTGTGAGCAGCAGATCCAGCAGAGATGTCCCCTGGCAGTTCACTCACCACCTGCATCAGTTCTGGGATGTACTGAACTCATCTCCTGGTTTCTAGTGTCCAGCTGCATTGCCCTTCCAGAAGAGTGGTTGAGAGACACCCTGAGTACCAGCCTGTGACTGCAAGGCTCTCCCCAGCTGCCTAGGGCAGCGTCACCCCCTTAGCAGGGAGGTCTGCAGCCAACACTGACTCCAGCAGCACCCATGCTCCTTACCCGCAGATCTCTGCTGACCTGTCACCCGCCCAAGGCAAAGCTATTCCTTTACACAGAGCACAAGGCCACCTCTTTACCTGCACACCCAATTTTTTCCTCTTTTCACCCAGTAACTTTAGACCCAAAACGCCTCTGGGGGCTCTGCAGCTGACAAGCTCCCCGCTGTGCGTGGCCTGATGACAAGCCTGGGTGTTCACTCTGCTGCCCACACTCTGCTTCACAAGCCCAGATCATGACAGATGAATGAGAAAACTGGTATCATTCTTTTTAAATAGCTTTGTTTTGGAGTAGGTTAGGAGACCAGGAACAGTTTTGTTTCAGGGCTTAGAAAGCAGACAAATAGATTATGAAAAAAATAAAGCAATAAATAGGCAAGACCTTCTGACTTCTTGGTCTACCATCACTGTGAAGCTGAGTATGAACTGAATATAAATTAAGAACTGGTTTGTGACCTTCAGTGAGGTCTCAGGATACAAGTGGCTGAGGAACTGGTTGTAGCCATCACAGAAAGACAAAGGGAAGGCCTTCCTTGCTTGATTATAACTCTTTTCAGTGCTCTCACACAATGCAGACTATCTTGGACTGGAATTACGCTGCCTCTAAAGCACATGAAGTATCCCAGCCATCACAGCTCTCCAGCAGACTACTTTTTAAACTCTTTATCAAGAGAAGCACAATCCTTTAGCAATTGCCAACATTCAGACAGCTTTTAATGCTGTCAGATCTTTGCTTGGCACTCGGACGCTGCCCTGAACAGCAGCACCAGATTCTAGGTGGGGCCACATCAGAGCCCCCACACTAAGCCAGAGAGAAGGGGCTGAATTACCCTTCATTCTTCAAGTTCCAAAAGTGACTAACAAAATACAATCCCAAATACATGCATTCTCAAACTATATGTAATTACCAGTAATTTATGTCACAGTGAACTGATACTCATGCCTACATAATTAGCAGAAGATAGTCCTAGTTGTCAGCTCCTCCTAACCTGCAAGTTAGGAACAGTCTAAATTTAGCTATACCAATTAAACCTCCTACTCTTGACACATCTAGTTAGGGAAGTGCCTATAAATAAGTATTATTAACTTAATTAATTTGAGGTTGTAGGGAGAAAACAGACTACTTTGCACCTTATATAAAAACTTTATTTTGTCTACATTTGATTCTATTTTGATAAATCTCACAACCAGTAAGATTTGAGAGCTTTTTCCTAAACAGATGTCTGCCTGATTTCTGTTGATTTCTGTTTGCATTATTAGCAAAATAGTAATAAAAATTAAGGCAGTTCATCTTCTTCCCTGGATTACCAGAAATGAGTAAACTTATTTTCATTTTGGCAGAAGGCTAGGCCTATGCAATTAGGCTTAGCTAAATGTATGCAATTTGTTACCACCTGCAGGATGTACATCATTCTTTTCCCCATACCTATGCTCAGCATATACTGGAACAAAGTAATGTATTTTTAAGGGTACAACAATATCATACTACCTCAACAGAATGTAAGTTCTAGAGAAGAGGACAGATCACTTGTCAGTTCCCTGTTTGGAAGAAATTCAGGCAATATACTGAGTTACATGTGGCAGTGAACATTATTAGTGAGAAGATAACCCTGGTAATATTGTAAAAATAATAATTAAAAAAAATAATAATTATATGTTTACATTATCTTCTCCTTGGATGAATTAATGTTATATTTAGATGACATGAATTTGTCTGTGATGCTCTCAGGTCTGTGCAAGAACAATAATCCTCTATGGATGTTCAAAGGAAATCTCCTAAAGACATGCTAGGCAGTCATCTGGTCAGGAGCCAATGAACACTGTGACTGCCTTTGGAATCGGTTCTTCTTCCTCACCATCTAATCTGGGATTAGATGCTGTAATGAGTAGAAGACAGTAAGCAACCTGGGAGAAGGACACTGTACTCGCAGCAGTCCACACCTCATGCAGTGCTACTGTCAGTCAGGCCACACGACATATTTAGTTGGAAGCTAAAGAGCTTATACATTTGTAATGTTAAAAACTTCTCTGCAGTGTGGTAGCAACCCAAGCCTCTGCCCTGCAAGCACTGTACATAAGCTTAGACTTGTGGCTCTTCTGGAAGCCAAGAGACCATTCTGCATGAACTCAAGCACACCCAGGCTCTTCATCAGATCTGGGTCTGAACTGAAGAGTCAATCACTGCCACAGAGCAGACTCATTCTAGGTCTGCCTGATGAAACAGGATATGTTGTTGGATATGTTCCAAATTCACTAGAGTCTAAGTGCTACTATAGGGCCAGTAATCATTTTCTCCCAGAAAATTTTTTAAAACAAAAGTCTTAAAAGAGCTTAGTTTTCTAAACACATGAAACACTGGACAAATAAAAAACTACAGTGTAACATGTACATTTTTCATATTTATTCACAAAGTTATTTTCAAAAGTATCCTGTATTGTTTTTAACATATGCCTGATGAGATCTGAAGCTCACTGTGTTCCATGGATCATTAATTACTAACAATTCCTACCACAAAACATCCTGGATACAAAGAAGTGCCCAAGATATTCCATCCCACCCCCTTACCTCAGAATGCCCCAAACCTACCACAGAGATATGACAGCCCCTTCCCCTACAGCTCGGGCTGTTCCTGCCAACCAGCTAATTGCACTTAATACCCCTCCTCCAACAGGCAAAGCAACCCCAACACTCACTGTAACACAGCAGGCAGCCCAGGGAGGCATGCTCTATCCTTCCCTCAAAAGCAAATGCTTGAAAACATTTGCATTTATATTCCTCTCCCTCCTTTAGTCTAAGCCATGCAAATGACCTGCAGTAATATGTGTGGGCTAATTAATGGCTGTATGTGCTCTCTTCTGCAGAGCTGAAAGGTCAGTCGGGGTAAAAGCAAGGGGTGACATGATGTACAATACTCAGCACCCCTGTTTTCAAGCAGCCACCTTGGTCAATGAACCACATACACCACAAAAGAGCTCTTTTCACTAGATGCACTCAGGCTTAAATGGACGAGCTGAGAAACAGTTGCTGAACTACTAATTCCAAAGATGGCAAAAACCTCCATGTGGGTCTCCCTCCCCTCAGCTAAGTGCTTGACTACATATTAAAAATGTAGACATCTTAGTGCAGATTTCCAAGGATCTCTCTAGATTTACATAACAGTTGGAAGCTCTCTCATATGTGGCTGGGGTTTTTTGTTTGTTTGTTTTGATTGATTTTTCCTCCCTGGTCTTCACAAAACCAGGTGCAGGACCATCTTTGCCTTTACAGCTTTGTTTGTGGAGATGTCCAACTGCATCTTCTCTTATCAATCCCCATAGATGTTGTTAGGAAACTGCCAGATACGAGACCAGAAAGGTTACAAACACCAGCAAACATCCCAAAGTGGTTTAATCTGAGATTATATTTTAGAAATATTAATTTAATGCTTTCTTTGATGTGATTTTGTTAGGTTATTGCTGTATTTGTTTGTATTGAAGTGCAGGCAAAACTCCAGCGTATGTTTTCCAGAAGCTCTTCATGTTATGCTGACTGTGGACTGGATGAACAATGAAACCCAAAGAGGACAGGATAAAGCAGCACTGAGTTAAATCAGAATTTTTTTAAAATTCAACGACAAAAAAAACAATTCATCCTCCTACTTAAAAGTTATACTCCTTGTTTCCACCAGGTAGAGAAAACTTAATGTGAAAAGGTTTCAGCTCCACTCTAAGCAAGTTCCCAGACTCCCAAAAGCAAGCACCAAATCCAGCCCTAGTTTTACCATCAATATTATGTCTTTCCACAAAACTAACTAGTGAACAAGTAAGAGAACTTTCAATCTAGCAAGATGATTATCCAAATGAGTTTTTCAAGGTATATAATTATCAAATTATTAATCACTTATTTCAGAGGCTGTAACAAGAGAAGGCATGCAGGCAGGCAGAGCTGTGTAGGTTAAGCAATGTGAATGTTAATTAAGAGAGCTGGAGAGGAAAGGAAATCATGCAATAATCCCTCTGCATCAGCGTGGGGAGCCCTGGGCCCAGCCCTGCCTTCCCAAGGCAAACCCAAGCAGAAAGCAGAGCTCAGGCTTGGAAAGAGATAAAGAGAGGGTCCAATGTCTTTGCACTGCTTCTTGTCCTCACCCTTTCCACACCCTCCTCCACGCCTAGAAGACAGGAGCAGCAGTTTTTAACAAAAAAAGGGCAGAAGTGCTAATACACACTCAACACTACAGCAGCCTCGATGCCCCGTGGCCACCGTAGCAGCTTGCCCAGGGCTGGAGCAGTGAGGAAAGATCCCAATAAACACAACCTGTATCTCCATGTCCTGTTTGTATTTGCAGATGCTTCTATTATTGGAAATACACACATTTCACCATGACTAGACAGACAGGTGAAAAGGTGTTTTTTCCAGGACAGCTGAGCAGGCTCCATGAAGCCTGGCACACCACTCACTGGAGGCTGAGGCTGACAAACTGAGCGAGGTCACACAGACTGCTCCTCATCATGCACAAGTCTGAAGCCCCCCGTGGGTCTGGGGGCACATCTTCATTAAGCAAAACAAGCTTTCTAACACTGGCTGGGAGCCTTGGGGGAACAAGTCTCCCTCAGCCACTGTGTGAAAGCTGCAGGAAGTACAGACAGTGCCTGAGACTCATTGGCCACTTGGAGTGTTCCAGCCTTGTCTACAGGTAATTTTTAGGTGTGTAATTTTGGTCTGCTGCAGTCCTATGGAATATCATTCTTGCTTCCATGTGTGCATTCAGGCTATTAAAGTCTGCAGGATTATGAGCCACATTTGCATCTCACATAGCTGAGGGAAAGAGTTCGTTATGGTTTAATTAGTCAAAGTTGCTCAAGTGCCCCCTCCAAAGCTCTCCTCAAGAGACTGTGAGTAACCCCCTGCCTTTGCAGAAGCAGATTAAAGCAGCAGAGATGTTGTATTTATCATGGTACAAAACAATAGTACACTTCAACACAAATACACTGTATTTTCCACAGCTAAAAGCTTACAAATAATCCATGGCAACAGTACCAACTTATTTCCCAATAACCTAGTTTCTGAACTACTCATCTGGCAGGCCCAGCAGCAATACTTCATGTTCAGGACATTCCTAATGGATGTAACACATTCAAACCTCCTACTCCCTGTCCCAATACCCCTCTTAATGCACTCTTGGCTCGCTATGCAGTCGTCTAGCTGAAGCAGCATTAAGAAACTGAGAACAGGGGCATGTCACCAAGCTGAAAAGGTATTCCAGTAAAGTGGGCAGAGTGGGGTATAAAATCACAGAAATTTACTGTGTCACATCACCAGCTTCTTAAAGATTAAATCTAGCATGTGCCAACATGCCTAACAGCAACCTGTCCCTCAAGTCCAAAGAAACTCAGCTTCTCCGTGACTGCATCCACAAGAAAAGCTCTTACCTCCCACATGCCCTCTTAAGAATGCTCAGAGCTATCCTACATTTTATGAGGAAACAGAAACACTGCCAGAATAGTAAGAAATATTTTCATGTGTGTATGGTCTCACTAAGAAGATGATAAAGTTTAATATGCCATCAGTAAGGCAGTTAGTTATATGCTTGCTCTTGTCCAAGTGCTTTTTGCAGGTATCAGAGCAATAAAGTAAGAGCACTAAAGCACACTTTGCAGCAAGAGCCTTACAAACACCAGATACGCTGAGCCACTAGCTCTGAGGTCTTCTTCAGCTTTCCGTGAAGAATCTCCCTGGCATCTCTTGAAAATCTTCTATATTCCAGTATATATTTTGTCCTTAAACTTGCTGGGCAGGACCTAGACTAAGCTATGGTAACTAGGGGAGCAGAAGGAATTCTGGAATGCATCTCAAGACACCACATTAAAATTTTGTGTCCAAAAAGCAGGCTTTGCCACCCCACAGTTCAGGTCCTTTTTTACCAGGCTACTTGAGACTTCTCTATCTGTAATACTCACACAACTTCAGCCCCTTGAGTGCTGCAGTTGGCAACAAAACCGAGTGAGAAGGCTGGCACAAATGCTTGAGCACATCTGGGGAGAATGGATGGCAGAGAACAGCAGCACATCCTCAGAGTCACTGGGCAGCACCCACTGAGGCTACCCTTGGGCTGCGCTCTTCCCATCACTGCTGAACACAATATGTTCCCTTGAAATGTATCCATTTTAGACATAGACAGAAGAGTCAGAAAAGGGGTTTGTATTTTCTAAGTTAAAATACATTTTGGTACAATTCAATGTTAAACTGAGGAAAAACTATTATTTCTGTGTCTAGTTGGCTTGAATTAATCTCTGGTTAACTGCTGGAATGCACTGGGGATAAATTTTAGCTACTAAGTGACTTAACTGTAAAAACTTAAACATGTGTCAACACTTTAACCTTCCACTCTGTTACCTCCTTTTACCATTAAAAAAGTGCAGGCAGCAAGCACACTGAAATAGTATGCCTTTCTTCCATTAATCACCAGCTCTATTAAATCATTTCCAGTTATCTGGACAAGAACACCAATGCTCTGTCACCATCTCTCGAGACTGCAGTGCTACAGAAACAAGGGCCAGCTGTCCTGCTAAAAAAAAACAATAATAAAAGAAAAGCAAGCATGACTTAGTTCCAGTTAAGACTAATACATCTTCCTCCTCACCTCAGCACTGCCCCACAAGTGCTCCTGGGTTATCCTTACATACAGCTAAAACAAAAACTTCAAGCTGAATCCTGCCTTCAGTTAGGCAGCTCAAGTATTTACAAGATTTGAAGTTAAAGAATTTAACTTCCTACCTTTCTTCCCTCACTCAAAAAAAAAGTTTGTGAACAGTTAAGCTAGGTGACACCAACTGCATTTTTGCAATATAGACTGGAAAAGTACATGATAAGATACATAAATTCTAAAGAAATAAAACTAACAGACAACTCAGCATCCAGAGGGTCCCCACAGCTCCCTGCAGTCTTTTTCTTCCTTTTTTTTTAAACACAGCTCCAAACTCAGTGATGCATCCCTGTGTCCTGACATTGGTTTCAGCACCAGGTAAAAGCCCAAATCCTAGCGTGGGATTTTAACTCACTGCAGCCATCTGCTTGAAGAGGATTATATGGATTTTTTTTTTTTAAGTGCTAGACACATTAAAAATAGCAGAGAGTCACTCCAAATGCTTTTTTGGCTTCCTTGTGTTAAAAATATCATCTAAGCTTGAAAGTCAAAGCTACATGTCCCTGTAAATTTGCTGTTCCTATTGGCATTCTCTGATAGCTTAAAAAAGCCCCAAACACAACAGAAGTACAAGTAGAAGCCGTTTATTAACACCTCCACCTTTGTTTTTCATGACTAAAGAGAGCATGTATCGTCACTAGCTAAGTCTCATATACCTTTAGGCTTTCATTTAATAGCATAATTATAATTTCCAAAATGGCACAAAATCACAGTAAAACACTGTGCTTTAAAAAAAAAAATAAATAAAATAAATTCTAAATTAAAAAAAAAAAAAATTGTTACCAAATCTGAAAGTCTCAGTTTTTCTTCATGAATTCACTGCTTGTTCCAAAGAACAAGCTGCATACTGGCCTCATTCAGGTGGACAAATGTCTTTTTCCAAGATGTTTTGTTGCTCAGCAACACAAGTATTTAATATCTTTTACTGCTTAGAAAAAAAAAAACCAGTAACAACAACAACAACAACACAAAGTAATTCTGGTTCTTTCACCTCAGATACCTGAAACATCTGCTTTCTGTCTAAGCTGGGACATGCTCTGTACACATAAGAATAAATTGCTTCCATCCTATCTTCAAAGGCAGAACAAGCAGCGATTCAGGAGTTACTTCATCTGTATTCTTATTTATGGGGGAGTGTTGGTTTTTTGCTTTTTGACCAAGGAATCTGTGCACATTTAGGGGGGAGGGGGGAGAATATATCAAAGGAAAGCAGTGTTATCATTGTTATTTGATCCAATAGATCGTTAGGTTATCGGAGATGCCGGATGGGCTTCTCACCCTGGCAATGTCTCACCTCCCTGCCCGCAAGCAGGAGGGACTCAAGTGAAGCTGAACTCCACTACATGAACCCTGGTTTTGAAAAGTCACCAGACAAACAGGCAGACCCTGGATTTCACAGGAATGACACATTCAGCTTCTCTACTCAACAACATCATTCTGTTAACAACTAGGGCAGGGGATGGGGAACCCAAGTACTTGGGAGATGCTCACAAAGATGTGCCTGTGGACGCCCCAGCTCCCCCAGCCTCCCCCTCCCCTGCATTGTTCCACAAAGCCTTGGCCTCAGCTTTTGTTTCCCATTAACAAATGTTGGCCACTGTGCTTTAAAAACTGCAGCAGCTCTGATTCTGTAATACTGCTTACCAATACATGACAGCACTGGATAATAGCAAGAGAAGTCTAAAATCCTCACCCCCTTGTATTTTCTCATTTTAAGTACTGAGGAATTTGATACCAGCTGCATATTTTTCTTTTATACTAAAATAGCCCCAAAATACAGCAAATTCCTGTTTAATTTCATAGTTATACTACTACATTTGTCTATTTTAAAAAATAAAGACATTATATTAACATAAGTTACAAGACCCTAAAGGCTTGCCTTGGTTTCTATCAGTCCATACAATCAAGGCCTTACAACGAAATGGCTTCTGTTCACATCCTCCAATAATGTTTTTCTTATTACACTACACTTCCATTTCCACTTTGCAACACTACCTGCTATCTGCAGAATTACACTGCTTTTGTAACCAATATTAGTTTTTCAGATTAATTAAATTTCCAGAGACTTTGGCAATGATGCAACAGATAAAAGCAACAGCCTTTTACATCTGAAGTTCCCAGCTAGATTTGACGTAGGCGGTCCTAGCTTCCACTTCTTGCTCCCCTCATGACTACTCCACAGGTCAGCATCCCCTTCCTTCTACTCTACAAATCCTCCACTCCCAAGAGAAAAAGCCTGCAGTCTAAGCTCTAGAATAAAATGGGCAAATTCTTGTAACCACCAGGGAAAGCAGTGAATGAACTATGCATGTGCAGTACTAAACCATCAAGCAGTGCTAGCAGTCCTTTGTGTTCAGGAGCACTGTTATGTTTGACCCACTTCACATTCAAAAAAGCCCCAGATAATTCACTGTCACATCTTCACAACATGATCTGGAGATTAAAGGACCTTCCACTCAATTCACTTTCAGAAAAATCCCAGTATGACAGCCCTGATTTAAGCAAATGAAAGTTGCAGACGTGAAATCAGACAATATTTACCAGGACCTCTAATTGTGCAAGGAGTGCACATACATGCAGCCCGTGCCGGGCTGTGCTCCCTGCAACGGGACTGTCTGAGGGGCAAGCAGGTATGGACCACTGCCATGTGCCAGGGCAGGCACCTCAATGAAGGGCAACACCTGGATGTGCTGTCCCCTCACTGCACGATATCTTGGCTTCCTCCACCTCAGCTCTGGAGCCTGACGTGCCAGACACCAACTGTAAAAAAACCAAACCCAAACCCAAAACAACCTGTTGCAGCTGGCACCTGGATACAGCAGATGAAAAAAAGGCACGTTTCTGTGCAGGCCTGAGAGCTGCCACCACCACAGGGGGACACAGGCCAGGTGAGGGTGCTGCACATGGAAGCACAGTGGCCACGAGCTACTATTGGGTACCAGGCTACTTCCAGACATGTCACGTAGCACTTACAGCAGAGGAAAAAAGCAATTCATTATTACCTCAGAGACAGCTCTTAGGAAGCAAAAAGGACAGCCACACAGCATAATCCAAAGTTTACAAAGTAAACACCACAGGCAACTACAGAGGAAAACAGACACACTCAATGACAAAATGAGACAGCAAAAAAGCATCAGAAAAATTTATTTTTTTTTTTTAATAATAATATTTGCTTGGTTTAGTCACCAGAAAATAAACTAAGTGGAGGTAGAAAGGAAAACACAAAATAATACTCTTGTTTTCATGTTCTGCATGTACAAACTTGAATAACTAAAGAGATTAAGAGTTAGAAA
Organism: Apus apus; assembly: GCF_020740795.1. NCBI lineage: Eukaryota > Metazoa > Chordata > Aves > Apodiformes > Apodidae > Apus > Apus apus. The sequence continues at coordinate 117,877,627 of NC_067284.1, forward strand.
AAGCTCTGTTAATTCCCCATTTGAAGAATTACGTCTCACAGAGAAATTCCACACCACAGAACATCTTTCTCCAGTTGTTTGGCCTAGGGCAGATAAAGGAAACATTCTGATAGCAACGTTGCTACTACTTCTAGAATTGGGATGTTGCACTGTAGCTGCTTTAGCAAGTTTAGTCCCCAGATTCTGTGAAAGATTTCATTACAGAGAGCCCCTTTCCTCTTCTGCATGTTACCATCCTCAGCTTCCATCTGTCTCACAAATTTGAAGTTAAAACTAAGGGACTGATTGATGTTGTAAGCAAGTAGATAACTACCCTATATAGCAAGAATATGTCTACTTATAACCAAGAAGACAACTTAAATAAGAAATTTGGTGGTTTGGAAAACAATCAGTAGTGAATTACTTAGTTATTAACAGTAGATACTGAAGAAAGATAAAATACTTAATTTGATAATGTATCTTGAAAAAAACAAAACAAAACCAAAAACAAATTAAAAGATCCATGTACTCACAGATTACTCTTCTGCTACCCCTTGCATCATGTTAGAGTCCTTACAATTAATTAGAAAGTGAAAGTACAAAGGAAAAATGCCACGTATTTCCCATGGATAGAGCTAATAGTGTTTTCCATTTACAAATTTTAATTGGGAAGCCATTTAAAAGGATTATTTCTCAAAACATGACGAGCAAAGTGCTTACCTATTTCATCCATTATACTCAGTACTGTGCACCCATCTGCACGCAGACATCTACTGCGAATCCAGAGCACGATCCATGTCACCCCACATGCACAACTTCAGGCTCCCACCCTACATTTCAAAAATTCAGGGCACCAATTATGCAAACCCAGAGCAGAGAGAGAAGGAGGTGCCTCAGAAGGAAAAAGTGCAGCTTCAGAAAGTGTTAACGACACATGCCATCAAAATATCCTTTTGAGGTCAGTTCTGACGGGCTCTCACCGTGTCTGGTCCAACGTCTGATCAAAATGGAGTTTGTCACATCCGCAGCATCATGAGATTATGGACAAGACCAGGGAGGGGGGAGAAGTCAGCCGAGCACTTCCCAGTGCCCTGCGTCAGTAGATCTGGGCTTAGCCCCTGCTAAGCAGCTCAAGGCCCCGGCTGCTGGAACCGGCAGCCGCCCACCCCGCGGCCGCGCTCCGACGGCAACACCCTGCGCCCGGCAGGGAGGCCCTGGGCAGCCAGCTCCCACCTGCCCCCAGGAAAACGGAGAAGCAGGACAGTGGAGCCTCCAGGTTTGCCTCGGACAGTTCTTCAACAGTTCAAAAGATCTCCACCATGCACCCAACCCCCCTTTTCAAACAGCAGAGTGCAAAAATCAGCAACAGCAAAAAAACCCAACGTGCATTTTAAGACAAAGAACTGAAATGGTACCTTGGTTTTAGTGAAGGATTTTTGCACCTGTACATAAGCACTTTTCTTAGGTATTTCCAAGATTTTTAGTATTGGGTATGCTATTTGGCATGTCGGCATTTGTTGGACATGAGGCAATTCTTGGCTTGTCTCTGCGGGGTTGATAACCAACGGCACAGTGTGGCCAGCAATGTCAAGGCTTTGCCCAAAGCTGCGGAAGATCAGTCACCAGCAGCTTAACAGCAACTGCTGTAATTACTTCCCCATCCCCACCATAATGCTAACAGCACATTCCATCCAGACTTTAAGAAATACCTGTGCTACAGTGTCACATTTTCTGTCATGTTTTACTTTGCACTGCAAGATATAAAACACATCTGTGCAGTATGACCAAACATAATTCTCCTCTGAATTTCTTATGCTTTGTTACAAAATAATTCAAGTAGAATTTGTCACAGCAACAAGATCATGCCATCATTAGACCTCCTGTTTCAACATCAACAGCTTATAAACCTTCAGTTTCTACAATAATAATTCATTAAGCCATAACAACTGCTGTACTCATGTGCAGCACAAGGGCATCTCCCACCCATTCTGCACACTGTTCTACCCACAGGAGCTTATAAAGGCCCACAGAAGTCAAAGGTCTGTCCTGCCACCACTGTCAAAGCTGGGCTGCAACACAAAAAGCAGCCTTGTGTCTGTGATATGGCATGGGAGCCTGCAAGGGTGGGATTGAGCACCTGGTCCTGCCAGGACCTTCCCATATGACCACAGGAATGATAACCCCAGGAGCACCAACACCACTGAACCTCTCAAACCTTGGATCTACACCACAGAATGGTTTGGGTTGGAGGGACCTTCAAGATCATCAGGTTCCAACCCCCCTGCATGGGCAGGGACACCTCCCACCAGCCCAGGCTGCTCCAAGCCCCATCCAACCTGCCCTTCAACACTGCCAGGGATGGGGCAGCCACAGCTTCCCTGGGCAACCTGGGCCAGGCTCTCACCACCCTCACATTAAATAATTTTCTTCCTAATGTTTAATCTAAACCTCTCCTCTTCCAGTTTAAAACCATCACCCCTTGTCCTGTCACTACAAGCCTTTGTAAACAGTCCCTCCCCAGCTTTCCTGGAGCCCCTTCAGGCACTGGAAGGTGCTCTGAGGTCTCCCTGGAGCCTTCGCTTCTCCAGGCTGAACACCCCAACTCTCCCAGCCTGTCTCCAGAGCAGAGCTGCTCCAGCCCAAGGATCATCTTCGTGGCCTCCTCTGGACTCTCTCCAACAGCTCCATGTCCTTCCTGTGTTGGGGACACCAGAGCTGGACAGTGGAGCAGAAGGGGAGAATTACATCCCTCAACCTCCTGGCCACACTTCTTTTGATGCAGGCCAGGACACAGTTGGCTTTCTTTACCTTCAGATGAAAACATTTCTACTTTTCACTCTTTTCAGCATCTCATTTATTCAGATTATTGGTTCTGATGCCAACATTCTCCTTCAGCCCCCCTTAACTGAGATCAAATTCTTACTGGGGGACCTGGCTACCGTGTGGTAGAAACAATAACTAAGGCTCTAGAGCTCTTCCTGTGAAACTGTGAGCCTGAAGCAACAAGGTTTTATGGAATGCCAGGGAGTCAGATTGCTAAACACTGCATAATCTGAGTTGCAAATGCAAAACAGAGTGTAATAATTAATTAATCTTTGATTATGAATACTCAAGATTAATTATCATTAATTTTTTCATCCTCATTCAGATGATGAGCAGGTAACTTGCTCTCCAAGTATTCCCCTGGAGGCCCAGCATGTAATGTTTGGAAAACACACAAACACAAACAAAACTAAGCTCATTCAGAACATGCTCAAAAACATCCCATTGATACTGACTGTAAAAGAGAACTAAAAACCTGAGAACAGGTTTAACAACCCTCCCTGCAACAATGGTTCTAAAAATAAAAAGCAGTGTTTGTGTACTCGGATACATTCAGATTGCAGTTCAGATCACAGAGCCTGAGGTAAAAGCTATTCTGTCACTGACATGGAGGGCAAATTAACTGGCTAATTCACTTTCTAATGCACAGTCCACTGAGCACACAATTACATAAAAAAGGAAAATGAAAACTCATGCAGTCAAGCATACTAGATTTGTATGGTTGTTAACATTATACAGGGTTTTTTTTATAGTACTGACAAATGCATATACTGATTTTTTTTAAACCAAATCCCATCATTTACCCTTAAATCAGTCTCATGCTCAGCACTGAGCATATGCCACCCCCTCTCGCGCTGCTGGACAAAAGCTACATCACCAAAAATAGGCACACACAGCGTGCTGGAGCTGCTGCAGGATGCCCTAGATACATTTAGGCCCTGAAGAGTGAGCAGCTCTGCTGCAAGGAAGGGTTAGGCACTAACCTTCATAACGGGCCAGGGCTGGAAACGGGGAGGAAAATGAATCTCCATCCTTGAGGTTAATTTTTAATAAACACTATTGAGCTGACTTTAAAAGGGAGAGTCATCTGAAAGCTGTTTCCATGCAGAGCTGGAATGCATGTCTATATACACAAAACATAATGGGAAAGGGGCGTACTAAAATACTTGGTACAGGCTTCTGTGACAAGGTCAGGTAAAGAAAAAGGTGCCATGAAATATTACAGAGTTGACTTTACAAGAGTATGGTCCCAGACTTGGATAGATGTTTCCCCTATTTGGTTTCTCAATTGTTTTTTAAATGTATTTTCTTCCTACTTGCACTTTCTGCAGGGATCAGGAGAAGCTAACAGTTGATGTTTTCTCTAGAGCAGGTAAAACATTGTAAGCTGGAAGAGATAAACAAGCAAAGGTCACTGTGCTAAGTGTTCAGAGGGACCAAAGACTGATCACGGCTCAGCATGCCAGACAGACCCCTTAAAATCCCTTGTCAAATTTCAGGCTAATTCACAATTTCTCCACCATCCCAACACTCCATTTGGCATGTCAGAAGCCAGCACCTTGAACCAAAGGAGAGGAGTGTCACAGCACTGCAATTACAAACACAAAACATGCTTATCTGTGGTATAGAAGTAGCAGTAGGTCATGTAAGGAATTCCATGAACTGAAACACTAGTGACATCCAAGAGTCATCTTCCTAAACTTCGGCCGTTTCCCTTCAACAGAGTTTTGATGCCCGGGGACAATGACAAGAGTCTGTTTCTCAGTAAAATCCTGAGAGTGATGAGAGCTAACACATTTTAACCCCTGCAGCGAAAAGGACAGTCAGTGGGTCTGTCTTTCTAATGCTATTGTCCAAGTTATCACTGAAAGAGAAAGCTCAGTCTGAGTGAAGAGACTGTTGCCTCTACCAACTGACTGAAACAAATCTGATCCCCCAGATTAGCAGACGATTGCCCCGTGCTTGCAGGCAGGGCTTCACCTTCAGCCAGATGAGCAGCAGAAAAACAAGAGCAATCTCCAGCCATGCCCTGCCCCCCTGGCTGGCTGAAATCAGTACGATGGGGAGCAGAAGGCATGGAGACTTCTCTTTAGGTAGGACAGTCGTGGAGTCCCACGTTAAAGTCAGCAGCCTTTAAAGTGTAAACATTAGCTACATCCACACTGCTCACAAAATAGTACATGGCAGCAGCACGGTATGTAGTGAGCAAGCTGCTGTTACAGCTTGATGCTTAACTTTCTAGGCCTATTTCTATGAAGGTTTAGCACAGCAAGCACTGAACAGAAAAGAAAGGAAAATTATTCAAGTGGTAAGCAAGACTTGGTGCTCCTGTCATTCTGAATTTCTGACAAGGTTACTGTATGCCCAGTGGATCACATATGTAAAAGCAGAAAGGTGTTTCTGCTCTAATCTGTTTCCACAAAGAGGGAAAGGGCTGAGGGAAAAATGCGACTCCCAGAAAACCAGAGAACACCTGAAAAACTCAAGGATATACTCTGCTGCCTATCCTAAGGAGGAAAACTAAAGCAAGTTAGCACATAATAATACTGAAATTGTCCGAAAAAGAGTATAATTCAGTCAGTGTTGTCAAACAGCAGTAGAAAAACATTCTGGGGAGAGATTTCACCCTTTGCTTCACTGTGGCTTTCATTACATTGATCACTGTCAGGGAATATGACGCTAAATTTATCTATAAAAGAGAAATCCACTGCTACAACAGCTTTTCCAAATCTTAACAGACTGTCGCTCCACCTCTCATAACAGAGACTTTGCATCTCCATCTGTCCTTCCTTTACCCTATTCCATTAAAAAACAAAGAAACAAACAAACAAAAAAGTTACTTTCTGCTTCTTGAAAAAAAAGAAAGGCTTTGGGGTTTTGTTTGTTTTTAATATTTGGATAAAACTCTTCTCTCCCTGTATCAAGCAGGCCTGCAGCTGTATGCACAGGGCCATGCCCTCCCACTCAAGAGCAAGCTGGTATATAAACACCAAAGAGAACAATTAAACAGCAGCACTGGCACCCAGAACAGCTCTCTCATGCTGAACACACTCCCCAAGCTCCAAAGAGCATTTGCTGAAAACAGAGTCATGCGATGGCTTAAGACCAAGAAGAAAAATGTACAGATACTTTCTGCCCTATTTGAAAGTTCGGTCACTTCCATGTTGTCCTGGAACAACCTACGTAAGGCAAAGCACAGTCAGAAGAAGGGAACAGCAGGGTGACCTGGCTGGCAGCTGACAGAGACCAGAAGTGTTCTGTGGTTCCCATTCCAGGAAGAGGAACAAACAGTGCATCTTTCTTCCAGTCCTCATGAGCCATTTGCCAACAACAAAGCCCCTACATGACCCAGGTAGCTCAAGAAGTTTCATTAGATGATGAAGAGAGTCCTCTGTGCCCAACAATAGGATCCAAATGTGCAGAATTATTATTTTTTAACCACAATCACACATTTGATTACACAGTTTTAGCAAAGGAACTTTCTTCAACTATGCTGTTCTGAGCCTTAGGATGCCAGTTTAGTTTCAAGCATTTCTACAGTAAAGTTTATATAACTGTTAAGTTAGGCCTTTACCCACAGAATCAGTTTGTTTGTTTTTTTAAATCAGCTATTTTTATTAATAATATGGTTATGAGAGAATTCACTTGAGTCTGAGATTTGCTTCCTTCCCACCCAGTGTGCTAGAGAAGAACTTTGAGAATTATTCCCCGCATTTATGTGCCTAAGCCATGAAGTCTGGAACACTCTGCAGCAGGAGGCTGTCAGGAGAGCCAGGGCCTTCCAAAAGAGGCTCAGTTACAAGAAGTCAGCATTCAGCAGCTGCGTATGTGGGCGCCCTTAGTAAGAATGAAAACAGGGACAGAATCCAGAAGCCTGAAGTGCCAGAACTTGCAGTTAAGTAGGGCTATAAAAAAAAAAAAAATAATAAAAAAAAAATCACATTTATTACCATCACTTTGGAGTTCCTACAAACACAGGCTACAGCAGCTCAGCTTGGTCTCAGGATGTTATTACTGGAAAGACATGGGAACTTTAGGTAACAGTTGAGGGGGCAGGCCATTTTCCTTAGAAATGCACATATTTTCCAAAGTCATGTTTTACTGCTATACATGTAACTAGTGTACAGTACCCATGGCATGCATGTTCCCTCATGAAACACACCCCCAATTCTGTTCTAAGCATATCTGTACCCAGAGGAGACCACACACCTACACATCTTTCTGGAGAGCTGTCAGGAATGGCAGCTTGTGTGCTGGTGCACCTTTCCTCCAAGCTATTCCCCTTTCCTCTAGCAAAAAAAAAAATAATGCTGTGGAAAGAACAGTCTCTTTTGCATTTAGCTAAGCTCTGTGCTTGGCAACTCTTCGGGTAAACAGCTCTGAACTGAGGAATTTGGTTAAGAGATTTAAAAAACAGAGCCGCGCTATCAAATACAGCGATTACTGAACCATGAGCAGCGTCAACAACTGTGCAGCAGGTATTCAGTTCAGCAGGGAGAGTAGGTAGCCTCACTACTCCTCAAAGTGTTATCTTGGGCAGCTCAAAAGCTGCAGCCACAGAGTAGTCTTAGAGCAGCAGCCTCATTAGCACAAGTTAAAGGACTTGCTACAAAAATAAAGAAAAAAACCACCAAACCCGAAAAAGCCTCCAAGGCCCTAAAGCTGGCCAGTAACTTTTGGGACCAGCTCACTAGTAAATAATGCAGACTTCAGAGACTGTGCATGACAGAACTGAGTGTACCACTTAACTTTTTTGTGATACTATCTCTAAGGCAGACGTTAACTGCATCAGTACAGTCTCTTCTAGCTTTTGTGTCGGGAAGTGCTGACTTTATACACTCTGGATGACATTCACAACCCATCCTTTTAATACTGCTCTTCCTCTCACTCATGATGCTCTATTTGCAATAAAATAAATGCAGTAGAGTCGAAACCAATGCCAGGTTCCTGCTGCTTAAGAAGTGCAGCAAATTGAGAGCATGACTGCAAAACAACCCAGACATTTACTGCCAATAGCATAAGAACAAACCCAAGGAATCTGGACCTAGTCCAGCGTGGTGTCTCTCCAGTTCTCGTAAATGTAGCTTTGATCTTTGGGAAACTCTGAAGTGCAAGACAAGCCAGAAGGGCCAGTGGCACACAGGTAGATGCTGCTCCAAGTCAACAGACAGTTCAACCTTCTGGGAAGCCCAGGTAAGTAACCATTTCAACAAAGAAACGTGAAGTGTATAAAAGCAAGATTTCAGGACAATTAAAGTAGAAATATCTCTTCTTCTTCATAATGCCTTTCTTCCCTGTGCCAGACTCCCTTAACCTATCTTCCCTTTAAATCCTCTGGAGCCCTCTTCTCTGAGGGGCAGCAGGCTGGTCATGACAAGCCTGAAGCTCTTGTGCACAGCAGCAGTGCAGGAGCTGCCCTGCCCACGGGCCCCAGCCCTGGCTGAGGGCAGGGCTGGTTCAGACCATTCTATGAGTGCCCTGCTCCAAACTCCCCTTCTGCAAGTTGCCTAACAACATCATAACTCCAAACTTCCCAGGGAAGGCTTTTAAAAAAGTATTCACTCCAATGCAAAATTATAAAACATTTTATGGTTCTACTATTACCACATCCAGAGGGTGGTGGTAAATAGCTCTTTTTCAAACTGGAAACCTGTCACAAGGGGGGTTCCCCAGGGACTGATATTGGGCCCAAGACTGTTCAGTATCTTCATAAATGATCTGGATGCTGGGATCAACCATACCCTGACAAAGTCTGCAGATGGCACCAAATTGTGTGGGAAAGTGGACACTTCAGAAGGGAGAGCCGCACTGCAGGAAGACCTGTGGGGGCTGGAAGAGTGGGAAAACAAGAGTTTTATGAAGTTCAACAAGGACAAATGTAAGGTTTTGCACCTGGGAAAATAAAATCCAGGAGTGCAGCACAGGTTGGCATCTGCCTGGCTGGAAAGCAGCTCTGTGGAAAGGGATCTGGGGGTCCTGCTGGACACCAAGCTCAACATGAGTGCACAGTGTGCTGCAGCAGCAGAGGAAGCCACCGGGATGCTGGGCTGCATCACTAAGGGCATCACCCACTCTACTCGGCACTTGTCAGACCACACCTGGAGTGTTGTGTTCAGTTCTGGTCCCTGCTCTACAGAAAGGATGGGACAGGCTGGAGGACTTGCCATGTGAAGAGATGCTGAGAAAACTGGGTTTGTTCAGCCTGGAGAAGAGAAGGCTTAGGGCAGGCCACCTCACCACGTTCCAGTACTTGAAGGGTGGCTGCCAAGAAGATAGAGACTCCCTTTTTCCAAGGAATCACATGGAAAAGACAAGAAGTAATGGGTGCAAGTTACTCCTGGAGAGATTCCGATTGGACACAAGAGGAACATTTTTCCCTATGAAATCAATCAGCCATTGGAATAATCTCCCCAGGGAAGTGGCGGGTTCCCCAACATTGGACACTTCAGATTCAGCTGGACAGAGTGAGGGGCCATCTTGTCTAGGTCATGCTTTGGCCAAGAAAAGTTGGACCAGAAGATCCTTGAGGTCCCTTCCAATCTGGTATCCTATGATTCTATTTTGAGACAGGACTGAATGTAACAGCAGGATGTACAGACACATAATTAATTCAGAAGATAAGCAGACCTGGGATTCAAAAGCTAGTAAGAAGCTTGCACCAATTACTTCAAGGCAGCTTCAGGTACTATGGCTACACCTGTTCTTTGAAGATTTCTCATTCTTTTAAATTGTTCTTTCTTCCAAACAAGAATTAGACCACTAAATGTTTACTTGCAGAATGTGGTTCAGTTCAATAAAGCCAGAGAGATCCAGAACAGGGCAGTAAGTGCTTTCAGTCCATTACCAAGAGAAAAAGATAAGTGCTCCAAGCCTGAAAACAGGAAGTCAAATCCACTGTGTCTTTGATTTACTTTGCTTCAGAATTACACAGGGACAAAGTTGGTCCACATTTTTTAACAGTTTTGCACAAGTGTTACTGTGCATCTTCCTACCAAACAGAATTCAACATTCCCCACACACGGCAGCTCTTCTTCCAGCAGACTTAGCTCTGCACTACCCAGGAGATACAACTACACAGGACAGGATTACAGTCCTGCACAACATTTGCAGCTCTGAAAAGAGCAAACCATTCAGCTGCAACTTCCCATGCAATATTCTAAATACTTCAAGGTCAGTAAACCTTGCTTTTTCCTCACACACTTTTTTTAATTCTCAGTTTCAACTCCTATGCAGAGAGGGTTTTATTAAAAGACTCACAGGCTTGGCTCTACTGGCACGTGAAAGGCAGAGTTCAGTAGATCATAGCCAACAGGCTATGCAGGGAGCCCATGAAAACAGCTCTGCTCTGCAAGCACCAGCTCCTGAGCAGCTCTCCCCAGCTACAAACCATGCTAGCAGAACAGGCACCACTGCCAATTAACACAACCCTCAATGCTCCACTTACTCAGCAGTGAGTTGTATTCAACACAAATTAACTTCTCTTTCAGCAGAAAGTCCCAAATAACCTTGAAGGGATGCAGGACACCAACGTACCCCTTCCTGTTTTCTTCATTTTATTTCCCCACCTTTAAAAAGCACAGCATAAAACATAAGCCAGCCTTGCACTACCTCACAGCAGCACAAAACAAAGCTATCTGGAAGGGGGCATCAGCACTTGGAAGTGCACTGCACTGTGTTATGTATCAGCAAAGCCAGATTTCATTGGATTTTGTCATGTAAAAAGATCCAAGAGCACGAAAGAGAGAAAGTTTAAGCATCTGCAAACAGTGATTTTGCAACACCTTTCAATACCTGCAAGTGGCAAAGTCTTCTCGAAAGGTTTACAGGAAAAATATTCTGTTCTCATTTTGTAAAAAAATAATGTTGATACATATGTATCACAAACTTATATGCTACATGTGAAATCCTTTTGGCATATACAATTACTGCTGGTTTAATATAAAGAAGATTCAAGCAAAAGGTCAACCAAGTAAGTTGGAACAAAAGAATGGGAGAAAATGCTGTGCTGATAATGGGAAGTAGGTGCATTGTTGCTGGGTCACAAGGAATTACAGCCTCCCTGGCTGGCTGTTTATCCACAGAGTAATAGTCAATAATCCCTGCACAGCCTGGAATATTTGAGTCAGATGGGGAAGCTCTTGTTATAATCACTATTGTCAGTATGTCCTGCATAAACAAATTTACCCCTCCCAGAGAGGGAAACAGAGATTGTTCCTGTAAAAGTGACTAAATGTGGTATTTACCACCAGTTATTCTCTAAGTCACAAGAATTTTCATGTGAAAAGGCAGTCTTTGTAACACAGGTCTTGGAAGGACTGTTATCCAGTAGCTGGTTTTCCAATAACCTGTCTCAGGAAATTCTTGCTTTAAAACCAAAAAATAAGTCTTCCTGAAGTGAAGAACATGGCTCAACATTTACAGCATCAGGTCTTCTCTTGACTTTTGTGACTGTGACTCTCACTCACTCTCAGCCTCCTACCCTGGTGTACTTTCACATGACTTCAGTCCACCAAGGTGAGCAAATTAGGGTGGACATTCTGTGCCAGAGAATCCGTTAAGAATGAGAAAGGACAAGGGCTTTCAAAAATAACTGTTATCTGCCCCCCAACCACCTGACACACATTACAAAAGGTTTTGTAACCAAGGAGGAAAATTCACCTCTGCAAACCTCGGGGTCAGGAGCCTATTCAGAACTCCAACATGTTGTAATCATGGAGACACTGTCTTCATGTCTCAGGAGAGCAAGATCAAACCTTCATACTGTCACCCTCAATATTTCACTCTTAGAATGCTGCTCATCCTGCAGATGCCACAGGCAAGTGACATCTGTAAGGATGGTGATTAAACAGAAGTCCAGCAGAAAAGATGGCATCCATAAGCACCACCATGGCGTAAGCATTGTTGTCTTCACTTGTACTGCTTCCCTGTGACCTGCATCAGCTACTGAATATACAGATCTCTGTTAAACAAACTGAACACACAGATCTCTGTTAAAGAAAACGAATATAAAGATTTCTGTTAAACATACTGCAGTGAAGAGCTGAGCTACTCCACAATCAGCCTGCAGTGACTCCCAGCATCTGAGGTGGGGCTTACAGCAGCAGTCCTGGGAACTCACAGAAACTCCCTCGACACAAACTACTTGACAGTTGTGCTTAAACCCGAGAATAACCTGGTGAAGAAACATCCTGGCACAAAAGTAAATAAATACATTACAGGATATTTCAGAAAAGACAGACTGGACATGTAAGAACATCCCCAAACGCTGATATCCCAGGCACAATGGCAAGCACAAGCTGCCTGGTCTGCAGCCTCATTTCTTGCCAATACCTCACTCAGCAGCTGGTTGTTGCTGTCCTTTTCTGGTTTACAGATGGCGACTGCCATCTGCTTTTTCTTTACCCCTTTACCCTCTTATTTTGCAGTTCAGACTGCAACCAAACACAGCACTTGGCTGGAAAAGACTGTTTGGGTTTGGGGGCTTTGGGTCATTTGTTTGTTTATTTATTTATTTAATTTATTTTATTTATTTTTATTTTATTTATTTTTTAAAAAAACACAAACTACTTTTTCTTCCTTTGCTGCAGGGAATAAGAGCGTGAGGTAAACATGATTTGGTTTTTCTAGGGAAAGGGAGTGCACACGAAAGGTGAAAGTAGCATTGTCTAGAGTTTGTGTGGTCTGCATGTCTAAGATGGAATACACGTTCCTCACTGAAATGGCTGTAAAAATTGAGGAACGACAGGCAGGAAGGTTCAGCAGTTTGCTTTCCACCATCCTGCCACTGCTGCACTCCAGTATAACCAAGCTCCACTGACAGGACACCTCTGGGTCTTCAGAAACAGCTCAGACATGTTTGCTGTCATTCACGGTGCCACCAGCCAAAATTTAGCATTGCAACTTTCGTCAGTGCGTGAGTCAGCATGCAGGCAATGAGGAAATGGGCTTTGGAAGATGAAAAAACCCAAGCTAGAATTGGCAGCATGAGAGGATGAGTCCTCATCTCAAGGGCAGGTAACTGGATAAACCTGTATTTCCAAAACAGCTTACTGAAAAGCTCTCTGAAGCAGAATTGAGAAAAAGGATAGCTTTGTACACTGAGATACAACAGTGTGAATTGAGTTCTGTCAGCACTTCTATAATAAACCTTGCTTGTGCAGGTATTTAAAATGAAGCTGAAAAAGATCTGGAACTCAAGACTGGAAAAAGCAAGCCTCTTCAGCACACTTAACAGTATATTTTAGGATGTTATGAGATCTTGGGTCCAGAACCTTTCACTGGACTTTCAACTAATCAGATTGCCCCTGCCCACGACATCAGCACTAGGATCATAATCCCATCAATTAAATTAGAATTCAGGTATCCTGCAGAAATGTTATTTTTGAAAGTGTATGTTACCTCTTCACTCCTTTTCCTCATTGTCTCCCAGCACACAGACAATAAAAATTCTTCTCAACGTTTTCTGTTTCACCCACTAACCTCAGATCCTGCAGGAAGCATCCCCGTTCCTGCTAAGGAAAGAGCACATTTCTAGCCCAGTATATCATGCAGTAGGAGGTGGCTACAGCACTAGGCTGCAGCAAGGCTCTTCTGCAGTCAAAACTGCAGCAGCCAGAGCATCTCCTGGCTGCAGGGGTGTGCAGTGGCACCAGCCTCATTCCACAGCCCTGCAATGCTGAACAAAAAAATCAGCAGTAGATCTCAAGACAGATCTGTGAGCAGTTGCACCTGGCATGCCAGATTGTAGGAGGACAGTTGCTTTTACATCTGCTTCAGATGGAAGACCAGGAAGAAAGCTGACTGAGAAAAAAAACCAACCCCCACCTGAAGGTGTAGGCCACTGGGCACAATCAGAGGCTCAGACGAGCCGTTTTAATTGAGAGAAATAACGACTGAAGAGCAGGTGGGAGCAATCCAGCTACAAATTCAGTCTGTAAGTACATTGAGTCCCTTCAGGAACTTCCAGTACCTTGAGTATTTCTCCTGGGTTGTTGAAGCTTTTGGGTAACTCTCAGCTCCTAAGGCAAACTGACTCTCTGCCTCTTCTTGGAAGCTCATGGTCAGTCTGGCCTCCAGCACACTACTGAAAACTCCTTACTGACATTAAGGACCAATTGTAAATCACAACTATGACTTTTAACAGGAAACTCCTGCTTTCCCTGAAGCCAGCTGTATCAGAAAGAATGCTTCATCTAACTAAATTTTTATTTCTAAGTGAAGGTCAACTGAAAGGTTTCTGCTACTTTCCACATTTTGTTTCCCACCAGACTCAGCAGATACCCATGCTTGATTTGCTCAAACTCTTGATTCCAAACCCAGTTTCCTTTAGTTGACATCTGCAATTAGACATCAACTCAAATCTACAGAAGCACAGCTAATCCCAGAGAAACACTGTTACCTCTACAGAGCTGAAGCACAAAACTAGGCTTCAACATACCTGCAACAAGAAGATAATCTATTTACCCAGCATTAATAAGGGAACAAAAACTTCAATTTTTTTTTTAATCTGGCAAACAATTAGACAGAGAGAATCTTGTAATATCATCCCATTGAAGCTACAGAAGGTATTATTCCAGTCCAAAAAAACAGTTTCCTCCTACAGCTACAGCTGTGTCAGTACTGACATAGCAGTTCAGCTTCCCACCAGCACAGCCTGCCCCAAAGCCCTTGTCCCCCTCCTAGTATAGGGACACAAATTGTAATTTCTGGAGAAACTTGCATTCAGGTTAAGCTGCAGTGACCTGCCTACTGGAACTTTGTTTACTCTAGCCATTATCAGCAAGTTAATCATTTAACAGAGAAAGTGAAGCTAACATTGAGCACTTCTCCTCTGACACTGCTGGTGTAAGAACCTGTGTGCTATCCCTGGTCACTTCTACCTTGACCCCGCTACATCTTGCATTCAGATAATTAGGATGGAGTTTGGGACAATCTGGCTATTCAATGGCTGTCACAGTCAAGCCTATAAATCAATGAGATGGGAGTTGTGTGTGGAATTTGGTAAATGAGATTCCACTCTGAAAGAGAAAAAATACTTTGTCTCAAGCAGTAAGATGTGAAAGTCCAAGTTTTTCAGTTCTAATTTTTTTTCTGATGTTTCATCTGCATTTTTATTTCCTTATTAAACACTGCCCATAGCCTCTCTCACCTTTGTTATACAAAGCTGACCCACAGATATCAGCATCCACTCATTCCATGCTTCAACTCAGTGCAGGTGAAACTCTTGTATGAGTTTCGAGTAGTGCTCTGCTGCAAAAAAAAGTGCATTCTGGGATGCACTTTCAGTGACTGAAGGTAGTTCATTAAATCAGAGCAAATTGCATCAATCATTGTGGCATTTGCTCACCTGGCACATTACCATTGTGGTCTGAGGTTGGATAGACTGGGCTAAATAATTCCTTAACATGACTTAAAAAATACAAAACAAAAACCACTTCTGAAGAGACTTCTGATAATAAAGTAAAACACTTTTGAAGATGCTTTCACTTGGAACTCTTAATTCTTAAATAGCAGAAAAACAAGTTCTTCAGTTATAAAGTTCAGCTTGAATTTTAAAAAGCAGGGGAAAAGAAAAAATAAAGAGGCACAAAAATACTCTGTAGGTAGCTGAGTAAGCAAAGAATGCACATGTGTGAGTTTGTGCAGGAAGAAAAATTATGTACTCCCACTAATTGAGGTGAGCCCAGTAATGAGTGGAGTTCCATCATCACTTGCTCATGGCCAGAAGCAACACTCCAGGCTCAGGCTCATCAAATTCTCTTGAGCACAATATGACAAGCAAAAGATTTCCTCTTAAAA
This sequence comes from Apus apus, assembly GCF_020740795.1. Lineage (NCBI taxonomy): Eukaryota > Metazoa > Chordata > Aves > Apodiformes > Apodidae > Apus > Apus apus. Next base: position 117,893,227 of record NC_067284.1, read on the forward strand.
ACAAAGCCAAACTTCTATATGCCTGGATACAAAGGCAACTCTGAAGGAGTGAATGGATACAGCAGTTTCTCAGCAAGCTTGCAAACAGCAGCAAGACTTACAAGGCTCTTGACAACCCCACACTTGCAAAAACTGCAACATATTTCTTTAAAAACTACATGCTCAGCTATTGCCTTATTTTTCCACGGCAAAATGAAAACATGGTGCTCCCCAGGCATGTGTAATGCAGTACAGATGGGGCACAGAGGTCCATTTCTTCTTGCTCTCAGCTTATTCCAATGGCAAGTTACTGCATAAACCCCTTGAAAGAGGGGTTGCTTATTTTCAGGGGAAAAAAAGGAGGTAACAAGACTTCAGAGAATTTCAAGATCCTTGGACAGATCTACCACTTTCCAGATTTCTCTCTCTCTACCATAAAGAGTGGTCATAAATCTACATTCCTTTCACATGGATTTTCCCCACAGCTGGAATCATATTCCCAATTTAAGGCTTTTAAAGCCACTGCTTTCACAGTGGTAACAGTGAATAAGGAAGAAACTCCACTGCTTGCTATCAATGAGTGGCGTTTCTTATTATAAAAAGCTTTCTTGAGAGTTGTCTGAATTAAATGGAACTCCAAGCTCTTTGCACCTGCATTCTGTCCTGCACCTACAGAACCCAACACTGCACCCTGTTCTCACACCAACAGCTCTGGTGAATACCACGTTACCATTTGTACCTTGGCTGAAATCACCCTTTTTACTTACAAAAGTCACTGAGCAAAATTCAATCTTTTCCTAATTAGGATTATCCTCAGTTCACATGCCAAGTTAACCTGAGTTCCTTCTAACAAGTATCTTGAACTTTAAAGACATCAACGTGGTAGTTTTCTGGATTTAGCCATCCAGATACTCAATGTCAAGCACACTCCCTAAGCACATGGGTAGATCACAGCCCCCACAAGAACAGTTGACAAAATACATGAACACAACCCTCCAGAATCAGCAGTGGAAGCCTCTTCTCCCAGAGCTGAGATAGAAGTGTAAAATGATTTTTGCTCAGCATAGAACAGTCCTCAGTAATCCCAGCCCACACTTGGAGGAACAGACTGTGTTGCCACACGAGCCAAGTTCTCAGACCCAGAAGTTTCACTCTGAAAGCCAGAAGGACTGAACAAATCAGATTTGTTCAGCTGGCCTGCAGACATTCCTTGCTATCCCCGACACTTCCAGCATGGTCTTTTTACTGCAAATAAATGACTTCATGTTAGGATCTCTTTGTCTTTATTACAAACAAGTTGTTTCATGCCACCCAGCACCTACAGCTATGAACAGTGAAATCCTACTAAGCAGACAGCTTTGTGGTAGCTTCCTGAAAAAAACCCAAACTTCTTTCAGCGCCCCCAAAAGCTGCTGATCAGGTAATGAATATAGGGGTGCTTTTTTAAAAAATGTACCTCTCAGACACTTTAAGGGTTGTTTTAAATAAATGTACAGAAAAATCACAGATACTTTGGACCCCTCTTCTTCTGGCCTTGGCTATCAGAAGGAAAGGGAAGTGTTGAGGAACATTATTAGAACTCACTGGAAGGTGCAGGACAAAAAAGCATGTTCTTAGCCCTGCCCCTCTACACAAGCAGCACTGTCAGGAGAACTGGTACCTTTCCTTCTTCCCACCCACTCTTTTCCTCTAACTCTGCCTCAAATGTAGATGGGCAAGACAAGGCTACCCAACTGACATGAAAACCTCCAGTCCTTGACTTTGGTGAGCCAGGCCACCAGCCCTTACCAGCTGCTCACTGTTCTGCCCAAAGCAAACTGGACTGGTCTTGAGAGGCCCTGCTGAGACAACCACCATCCCAGGCAGTTTTGCTGCTTTACGGGGTGGTGGAAGCCAGAGACCAAGCTGCCATTCTGAATCCAGCCTGAGGCACAGCCTCTGCAGCGTGGGGTTGGGTTACACTTCCACACCCTGTGCAGTACCTGTTTGGCAGGTGTACAGTTTCAGTTTCCAGGGCTATCAGTTTCATGCCACTGGAAATGCCAAACTTCCCTTTCATTCCAGTATCCTAAGTCTGAACTTGGGTATAGACACACAGCAACTGAGTTTAACAAGGAATATATATATCCCCAATACATCCAGGACACTGAGACTAAGCACATACACAGTCATACTAGAAGGAATCTCTCCCATCTCTCTGGATGAACAGGACTTACATCTGAAAGGAGAATTACACACAAGCATCACCATTCACACAACAGCAGCAAAATCTGCTGGTAATCACAGACATGCACCAAAGGACTGGAAAAAGCCCTTCTCTTGTTTGTTTTCAAGATGACAAAGAATCAGTGCTGCTATTCAGAGACCTAAAGCCGACACATTTAGCCCTGTATTAGCAGTAACAGTCACTCATCAGATTAGAGGTACAGTCCCTTGGTAAGTTTTAAATAAGCAGGGAGGTGGGGGATTCTATTGTTAGTCTTCTCATTCCTTTGCCATAGATCTCATAAGGTAGCTATTTCAGTTATTAATTATTGAAGTTTATAATCCAGAAAGATGAGCATTACTTTTCTATACTTTTAAAATGATAATTTTAGAAACAGAACATGATCAATACTCTGAGAAAGTGCTCCTCCCCAAGAGGAAAGAGAGGAGGCATCACTTAAAAAAAATGGTAAATTGAGGAAGAATTAAGATTACATCCAAGGTGCACAAAATCAACAGGGCAGAGGAGGGAAATACTAAGGTGAATTAAATTGCTTGTGCCTGAACTCAAAGAATGGCTGAAGCTGAAGTTCATACACACAGAGGATGGATACCTTTAATTAAACACTAATCTACCTGGACATTTCTTTCTGTTTTACACACAGAATCACGTTCATACACTATCTTCAGTCACAGAAACAGTATTTGTTTTACAACACAAGTTTTAAGGGAACATCGAAGCCCTTAAGCATGTGGTTCTGTGCCTATTTTTTCTGGTGTCTTTGTGGATATAGCTGCAGAACTGCTGGAAAACTGGTGACTAAAACAAAAAACAATTCATGAGCAAAATAAGCTTCTGTAAACCTGCATACCCTGTATCTGAGGAGTGCCTTTGTAACAAAATTCTTGTATCGGAGAGGAGCATAGAGGTTGTTAATAAAATTTTAAAAAAACATTCCAAGTAATTTTAATTTGCACTGTGCTACTACACAGCAGCTGGACCCCCAGACCGTGCAGAAATGGTGCTTTACAGGCAGGTAACAAAAACACAAGGCTTGTCCAAAGAGCTCACAACACGGCTCTTGCCCCAGTAGCACACTTGGGATGTAATCATGTAGCCTCAGTACTGGCTGCATTATGCCTGACTATACACCCTACATTCTGAAAGGGAAATAAGAGTTTAAAAGCACAAGGCCTTACATGGCTGCAGAGGGGAGGCTCTTGCAGCCATATATCCAAACCTTTCAGGAAATAGTGTTCATGAAGTAAAGAACACTGAGTGAAGTGTGCTCTAAATGCCCATGCTGCATCCAGAAGCACAGCTCAACAACTGAAAATCCAACTGCCAATGCTAAACTGTCAAAAACTTCCCTTTGGAAACACTGTGTTACTTTGCTGTCATTTCTAAGGCTGCTTGACAGAACAAACCAGACACTCCTGCAGGATTGGTTCTAGGCAGATGCTGACCCCATTAGGAAGTTCATCCTCAATTCATGTTCAGACTTCAACCAACAAACAGGAACCAGGATTTATTACCTGGAAATCTTCTGGATAGCACAAGTCTGTGTACGTACCACACAGCCTGGATGCCAGTTCCCACTGCCCTTAGCTTACCAACAACAGATTAATTTTACCTCCATTAATGTTGAGTGATAAAAAACACCCCTTTAAAGAACCAGGCTGAGACACTAAATGTGCATTTCCTAAATTGTTATTTGTAGATCATAGAATCATAGAATCATAGAATCCTAGGGGTTGGAAGGGACCTCGAAAGATCATCTAGTCCAACCCCCCTGCCAGAGCAGGGTCACCTAGAGCACATCACATAGGAACGTGTCCAGGCGGGTTTTGAATGTCTCCAGAGAAGGAGACTCCACAACCTCTCTGGGCAGCCTGTTCCAGTGCTCTGTCACTCTCACAGTAAAAAAATTTTTCCTGATATTCATCTTAAACCTCCTATGCTCCAACTTGTATGGATGTCCAGTCCTTTCTGCACTTGAGCTCACAAATTTAAGTTTCAACACTAAAGCTTGCTTGGTTGAATTAGTATTTTGGCAAAATGACAGAGGAAAACTGTGAAACTTGAGCAAAACCCCCCAAAACCACAAAACAAAACTGAACACCTCTCCCCTCCTCCAGGCTAAAGAAAACTGTCAAATTAATTAGAACAAACAGGAAAACACCAGAACAAGGGACAAATGCATATGAATGTCTATGAGATGAGACTCTCTCCTGATAGGAGCATTCTCTGTGAAAACAACCAACAACTTTCCAGACTTCCAAGGAACTTATTTAGCAGATGAGTATCAGTTCCTACTAAGAAATACCAAGGGAATACCCCCACCCCCTGCATACACCTACCCAGTTGTGACCAACAACTTCAGCCAGCAACCCTGTCAAATCTAACAGAGTATTAAAAACGTTTTACCAGACACTGGCTCATACAAAATTCATGTTCAGGCTTGTAGAAAATTCTCAGGCATGGCCTGAACAAAAAAATTTTCTTACCAACTACCAGTCAGCTAATTGATATACAGGGGCAAGTAGCAACACTATTCAGAATGCAGAAGTCAGTTGCTGCCTCTTGCCATCCTCCTACAACATAGATTTAGCTGGGGGGAGGAAGAGGGCACTGGGTAGAGACAAGGAAAGGAAGATAAAATGTTTGGTGAAAAAGCAGTGAATACAATTCACATTGAAGGAAAGGAAGTACCAAGAAAACATGGCTACAAAGATCACTGCCAGAAAATAAATTTAAAAAAAATCCTTGACAAACATTTTCAGTTCATTTTTGTTTACAATGGAGGAACAAACTCATTGCCTACCAGACTTCTGAGATTACTATTCAGACAGCCAAAGACCAGAAAACAAATGGCTGAGATGAAATCAATTCACAGAAAATCTCACAAATGTTAGAAATACTTAATGCTCCACATAAATATTTTTTCCCAGGTGACAAAATTCTCATACAAACTCTAATCAAGCCTTAGTATTCTGAGAAGACCTGAACTACCAAAATTATGGCTATTGTAAAGCTTGTGATGATATTCAAATATCCTTAATGAAGGAACAAGTTGTTTTATTCCTTGGGAATATCAGGTCCACTGAAGATCTCTTGGGTTTTGAACTGCTGTACAACAAAAAGTCCAGCACGATGACAGAAACTGCAGATGAAGATGACATGTAGCCCACCTCCCATGAAGATGACACTGACTTATCATGTGCTAGAGGAGGGAGACAGAAAAATCTCAGCAGCTGCAGCTGTTTGCTGAGCAAAAAGGACAGGTAAAGAACTAAGATGAAGCTAACGCTGTCAGGTAGCAACACAACAGACTCTAAAGACTCAAGAAAGCCTGGCATGGGTCCATCACACATCATCTGTGTGCACTCAGAGCTGTGCTGGAGTGACTTTGCTTGGTCCCAGGCAAGGAAGGGAGAACACAACCCTGATAACCCACCTCACCACTGATGATGCTTTTCCATCATACAGAAGGGCAAATAGCTATTTAGCATGCAAATGGTGTTCCATAGACAATATGAGCCATTTTAAGTATTTAGTAAAAGAAAAACAAACTAGTACACTTCTGAAATATTTTGTACAGCCTCCTATGCTGTTTCTCACCAGGAGTGTTCAAGGTTTTTATATTGTAATCACATACAGTTGTTAGGTTGCTCTTTGTGCTCCAGTGCACATTTGTCTACTTATATTTCACAGCAACAAGAGAAAAAAGAAATAATAACAAATGGAACCTCAGTTACAGCTAGAGAGGCAAAGGATAATCTGTATGGCTGCTGCAAGCAGAAAACACAAGCCAAGTCAACAAGAGCTTTTACCCTGGGAAACTATCAGTGCCATTGAACAAAAACAGGAAAATTACTGATTCCGAGCTTTGCAGACTGTTGACTCTAGGAGTCATCCAGTGGGTGATAGAGTAATATGCTTCTTAAACCATTAAAACTCAATAACTTCCCACTAGAGTTTGTATCCCCATTTTACATGGGCAATTTCAAATACACGGAAGAGCAAGTCACTATGCACACAAGACCCTGAGACATCAGGCACATTGCCCATGACCAGCAATGTATCTTTCCTCACTACACTCAAATCTGTCAGGTTCTTGTCTCTTCTGAAATAAAAAGTACAAGATGCAAACTCAAAAAAATCTGAGTTCTGAATCTGTTTCTAACAGATACCAAGCTACCCTCTTCTTTCAAGAAAAAAATACAGTTAGCTGTAAATGATTCAGCTCTAATAAATATACATAGTATAAATTTGCTATTTAAATGTTTTGCTACCCTCTCCTGTTACATGGTAGAGTGGGTAAAGTCTGAAATTTGAAACACTGTCTTTAGGCTACAAACTAACATTTGTTTTGCAAGCAAAAATACCTGGTGCAATTTTTTCCCAAAAAAAAATCAGGCCACAAAAAGGAGTTCTCATATAGTTGGAAACACTTGATCACAAAAAAAGAACAAAATATTCTAATGATCAAACTTAAAATTCCAGTCACAATTGTAAGGTGCAGCATCCCTGCCAGTCCACTATGATCCATGTGGGAAACATTAATTACATGACAGTAATTACAAGACAGTGTCTTCACAGGCATGACAGACCTCTGTTCAGAATCAACAATGCTCAGCATCCCTCTGCCACCACCACTCACTTGGGTTAAACACCACAAATACTTGTCTTTAGCAGTTACAATTGGTTTGGGTTTGGGGTGGTTTTTTTGGTCAGATTTATCAAAATCAGCATATTTGAACTGTGTATTTTTCTATACTCTGTCAAAGACACCCTGGCCCTTATGCACAGGAATGGAAGTACAGCCCATTTACATTGTCTTTGGCAGAGCTGTCCTCTGTAACAGGCTGGAATTGCATTCTCCAGTCCCCAAGCCCACAGTCACCTTTTTTTTTTTTGTATTTTTAAATTACAGGTATTTATCCAGACTGTGCACGGAAATCAAACAAGACTCAGAGACATCCACGGGTGTATTTCTGATGCAGGACTCGTATCCCCAGCAGAAAAAAACCAGGGAGACTAACCCAAAGGTGCTTTTTACATTTTCTCTCCAGCGCAGCTGATTGCATAACCACCCCGGGGCCCCCGACCCAGACACGCATCCCGCCAGCGCGCACGGCCAGACCGCCCCAGTCCCTCCCAGTCCCTCCCAGCACGCGGAGCAGCGGGAACACCCGCCCGCCGCGCGGGGCATTCCCGCGGCAGCCCCCTGCCCCACCTGCCCCTGCCCCTACCTGCCCCTGCCCCTACCTGCCCCTGCCCCTGCCCTACCTGCTCGCCGCGCAGGGCATTCCCGCGGCAGCCCCCTGCCCCACCTGCCCCACCTGCCCTTGCCCTACCTGCCCCTACCCCTGCCCCACCTGCCCCTGCCCCACCTGCCCCTGCCCCTGCCCCACCCGCCCGCCGCGCGGGGCATTCCCGCGGCAGCCCCCTGCCCCACCTGCCCCTGCCCTACCTGCCCCACCTGCCCCTGCCCCACCTGCCCTTGCCCTACCTGCCCCTACCCCTGCCCCACCTGCCCCTGCCCCACCTGCCCGCCGCGCGGCGCTCCCGTCCTTCTGCTGCTCATCCTCCTCCGCGATGGTGAACAAGCGCGGGGGGCCGGGCCGCGCGGCCGCGCCCTGCGGCCGGGGGTGCCGGGGGTGCCGGGGCCCCGCGGGGCCGCGCATGGCGCTGCGGGGCGCTGGGGGCAGAGCCGGGGCAGAGCCGGGGCAGCCCCGCGCTCCGGCAGCCGGCTTCCCCCGCCCAGCCCGGCATCCACCCGCTGAGCGCCCCGCCGGCTTCCCCCGCCCCAATTAGCGGCACATCGCGCCGGATGCTGCCGGCCGCTGCCTGCAGCTCAGCGGCGGGCTCCGTGCCGCAGCACCTTCTCCCGCAGCCCTCCCGCGCTGAACACAGCCGGCAGCAGCCGCGGGACGAGGCGATGCGGCGCCGGAGCGGTTGTCCTGACAACAGAGCAGCCCCAGCGCGGGGCTGCGGGGCCGGCCCGGCGGGCGCGCCGGGACAGGCTCGGCAGGCGGGACCGCCTCTGGACGGCTGCTCCGCGGATGCATGGCTAGAAATTCTAGCCTCATCTCGACCGAGCCAATGAGGAGAAGGCTTCTTCCACATACGCATGTGCTGGGTGTCCCCCCACCCCACCCCTTCCACCTAATCACCTTCCTATGCAGCGCGTACCTTTGGCGTTAGGAATGTGTGCACCCGCAGTTACGGGCAGGGGTTGGGACATTCTGCTGTGTGAAAACTCAAAAAGCAGGATTTCTAGCTTGTGCAGACAGCACAGGACACGGAAAGGACTTCGGGGGTAAATATTCTGTACCGCATCATTAGCTCTACAGCACCAACCATTAACCACACGCAAACAGCCTGGGTGGTTTTAATTAGCAGGATCTCCTTGGTATATTGGCATTCTGGACTTTGTTTTCTATTTACAGCAGAGCGTTTGCTCCCAAGTTTGCAATCTGCACGTTCCACCTTGCACAGCTCCAAACACCACCATACAACACGCTGGGTGTTTTACCTGCGAGACCATAATCTTCATCCACTTCCACCGCTCTAATTCAGTCTGTGACCACCATTTCACAAGGCTACAGAACAGAAACGACAAGCTAGACCATCTCGATGTTAACATTACAGGATTTTCCCCACTTCATACTTTTTAAAGAGAAACCTCCTGTAAAATTATGACCCTGCCACAAGACGGCACATACACCGTTTGACAGGTGTCCAGGTGGTGAAAACGCAAGATGATACAGACATGTATGATCACCTGAAGGACTGCAGAAGTAGGGTCAGAGTTTATGACAGTCACATCGCAGTGCCCTGGGATGCTCTGTACAGAGCTCTTCAGCTGGGAGGACAGACCTGTTCTCACACACCGCAGGCTCATCAGCCAGGACCCCAGTGGATGGAGAAGAACACAGCACCACCTGAAGGCTCAGCAGGATCACTTTCCCTTCTTCTTCAGCATGAGCACAGAACACCCCATCAGAACAGAAGTATTCTGCAGGAGGGCACCAGTTCTGAACCAAGCCCACAGCCCACTCCCAGTGCATCTGTCCTGCTGGGCTGCATCTGGGGCTCTGGATGTACATGGAAGCTACACACGATGATCTGTCTGCAGATAGAGATGCTTTGTACTAAAGGGGGGGGGGGGAAGTAAGGAAAAAAAGCTCTAACACAAGCTGTTCTTTAGGAATTCACCTGCTGGGGTTTAAACAGGCTGCTACTTTGTCCTGTAAACGAAACAGCTCCCTTCCTCAAAGTATTACCATGAATAATTTTCACACAAGCCCAAGTCTGTCACTAACAGAAAAGTACCAGAACAGCACTTCCATGGCAGCCTAGTTAAGTATCAGTCTGTTCCCTCTCACTGTTTTAAGTCACTAAGAAAGGATTCCTGCCCTTTTAAACATTCTGTTCAGTCACCTTTAATTGCCAAACTACTTAAATAGGCATTTTTAAACATGTAAGAACTAACAGAAAAATACACCTGACTGGAGGAGCTTCCAAAGGGGCTTTCCAGCTTACAGGTACAGTAAGTACTGCTTTGGTGTCTCCATGTCCCTATTATCTGAGGAGTCATGGAGAACAGCTAGAAGACTGAGAATGCCTCCCTTGGTCCTTGCTGAAACACCCACACCCAGAAGAGTGACTTCTTCCAAGTACAAAGTACAGTAATTACTAAGTCTGATGCTTTGGCGCCTGGTGAAGATGGGTTTGGGCTGTGACCCACAGGCAGCTGAGGCGTTGGTGCGTATTTCTGTTGTCTTACTAACACAGAGGTGAATTCTGACATAGGAGAAGGATCAATAGCACATTCAGCTTTCAGAGCATGATTTTGTCTCCAGGCCCTTGTGGTTAAAACCTATGCCAGCCCACACCATGCTTCAAAATGCCTAATAAAATGGCACCCTAACCACCTGCAACCTATTACAAAGACACCTGTTGCAACAGAAGATACCACACAACTTCAGGTGCTTCTTTTCTTTTTTTTTTCCTTTTTTTTTTGGTAAAAAACCCTTCCTAATAACACTACTAAGCATGCTTAGAAAGGTACTAATGCTGCACAAAAACAGACTGTACTGACAAATTCCCTCCCTCCATCCATTGGTTTAGGGCAGAAAAATAAATTCCTGAGTATCCTTATCAGGGGAGCTTTGCTTTTTTCAGCCTTGTCTCAGCTATGTGGCAGCTTCTACACAAAAACTGGGATGAAAGCAACATTGCCTTGAGGGGACAAAGTGGTGGATAACTTTAGCAGCAAGGCTGTTAAATTATTTTTTTAAAAAAAGATAACCATTTGCTTACACAATCCCTATTAGTGATTTTTTTCCCCTTTCTAACCGTTAGTAGTATTGTGCACCAACACAATTGAAACTGAGCTCTTATTGATGGGTTGAGACTCTCTCAAGAGACAGAGAGAGGGCAATTGTGTGTCTTGAGGGCACTGGATGAGTTTTGGTTTTCTCTTTTACAACATTTCCAAACTCATTATCAGCTAAACCACTACACCTAAACACACCCACTTTCTCCTGGATTCTGTAGGTGTCATTACATGCACAATACATGATCTGATATGCAACAGTGGTAAACAGCAGTCTGAACAAAGATAATAGGGTAATTATATTGTGATCTGGGACATGTAAATATTTATAAAAACATGCTAATTGATGTTTCTGCTTTAGCATCAGGTATTTAGGTTTGATATCTCTACCTGTGTAATGAAAAGCTAGTTGACGCCAGTCACCATGATACCTGTGTGCAGCCTACTATGGGTAATCTGATAACTTTCAGTGGCTGAACTCTAGATGTGCTCTCTTTTTTCATTCACAGGATAGTTTCAGTCCCTGTAAACTATCCAAACACTGTATAAGGCTCGTTACTGTGATTTAGAGTATAACAAGTTGTGTATTAAGTTCATGACCTACAGCCACTGCCCTGTGAAGCATTCTGCCAGCCTGAACCTTTTTGCTCTTTCATGTGTGGGTGGAAGACAAAAGGCAAGACTCACCACACGAGAGCTACCTAACGGGAAGGAAAAGCCTTGCGAAGACAAGACAACTGTTATCTTTCACAAGAGCTGGCAGGCTGTGATAACCGGGGCTGTGTAGGTTTCTGGGGGAAGCCCCACTTGATGTGCCACTGACTGGAAGCCATCTTGTACCATAAACTGTAGGGGGACTTCACCTGTCTCCCCTCTCCTCCCTGCCACAAACTGCAGACCGGACTCCATGGTGGAGACAGAGAGTCCTGTGCCGGGAATCCACTGGAAACATTGCTGTGAAGTGCTGCCCAGACGCTGCTGCCAACCCCGCAGGGACTGGAGGGCAGCCCCAGGAAGACAGTGAAGCCCAATCCAGCACGGGGAAATAACTGCAAGAACTTACAAAAAGGGCTGCAGCACCCGGGCTCTGCTGGCTTTTCGCAGTGCAGGGGAGGTGCTGCCGGTCAGTGGGCAGAGAGGTCTGCTGGCTTTCTGGAGAAACTAAGGGAGACAGGGTCAGTCAGCCTAAAGGAGCGACATGCTGCTGTTCCTGGCAGTGCTGGAGAAGGCCTGCCAGTTCCTGTGCGCTCCTGGTGAACTCCACCTGCCTGTGAGGAGTGGCTGTCCGCCTGGATCGCAGACCGTCCAAAGGACTCTAGTGTCGCTGCTCGTCCTGCCCTCACGGCGTGGTTAAACCTGTTGCCAGCGAGGCAGGAAGACAGGGAAAACCTATAAAACAGCTGACCATCCGGGGACTTGGGTGAAGAAAAATGTTTACTTGTCCTTAATCCTTCCTTGCCTGTCTACCCGGCCCCCATCCCTATTCCCTCTGCGATCCCTTTTACCAACTGTTAGGCACACCTTCCACCTCCTCCTTTCCCATTCCTTTCCTTTCTCCTTATTGTTATTGCTGAAATCAATGGGGTGTTGTTGCTGTTGTTGTTAATTGAAGTTACCTTGGCATACTATTATTGTTGTTTTCCATTATTTCTTATCATTATTATTGCTATTCTTGTTTCCTGGTTACCCTCTTTGAACCTCCTGCCCTAAACTGGTTTATTTATCCATTAATAAACCGTAGATTCGTAAATTCCAATTTATGAATTGGAAAGTTGGCTGCTTTTATGAGAAGCATTAGTGAGTATCACCCAAAAGGTGAGAGCCACGTGTGGACCCCTCGGCAGATCCTGATAAATTAAAATCTCTCCAAAAAAGGAGATAAGCAAGTCGCAGATCGCGACGCAGGGTTTGATGGGGAAACCCCTCCCCATCCACAAAAAAACACACCGAAAAGCAAAAGAAACCCCAACTCCCCAACAATTCCTGGTCTAATAAATGCTCAGTCTTAACACATACAAAAAAAATCCACTGTCTGCCATTACTGTGAAACCCAGATAGGATCGTCCACTAGTTAACCTCCAGCCTTCAAGCCCCCCTTCCTCCCCACTGCCAGCCAGAGGGAGGAACACAAGAAGTTCAGGACACATCAAGCCAGATTCGGAAGCCAGGTCAGCCTTCCCACCACTGCTCTGCTTTGTGACACTTTACCCCTCTGAAGCCTGAGGTAAGTTATAACCTCTAGCCCCGACTTATCCAGTTAGGAGATGGCATAAAGCCTTCAGAAGAATTCTTCTGAAAGAATTCATTGATTCTAATAAAATGTTTTTCTCTTTTAAAATACTTTGTATGACTTTACTGTCATAAAGAGAAGACAAGTTTGGACTGTGAAAACCGAAAGTGGAACAGGTAAGTTTTTTAGTGCTTTTAGAGCATCATACACAATTCTTTTCTTACCTTTTCCTTCAGTTTTATCCAAAACTACCTACAGCTGAAGTTAATTTTCCTGTATGGTACCAAAAAAAGAAAACCACCAAACCAAAACCCAAGTAAAAGAAAATCCACAAACCTGCAACAGGTCTGGGTCACAGTATTTGTAAAGCAAAATAAACCCTGTTCTACTTCTGCTCTTGAACGCTGATACAGGGCCCTTTAACACAAAAGGAAAGCTTCCCCTCAACTTAAGTGCATTTTATATCAAGAATTAGATCAAGTCAATGTATTATTTTCACACATGCTCCTTTCCAGATTGCCAATATTTCATTGTTATTTCTCTCTTAGTACTGAGAAGTTCAGGACAAGGTCAGTATCTATCCTATACAGTAGCATCAAGAAAGGATATGGCATTTTACATTCACAGACATGATTTCCCAGCATGAAACAATAAGGTTCCATTGGGAACTGGGTTTCAAATGTTTATTTCCTGGGAAGAAATATCAGGAAAAGCAAGGTAGAGTTTAAACCTCCCAACCTGTTCCACAAAAACAGTACACCAAAAAATGTCAATGTATCTACCCTTCAAAACACACACCTGTATTTTATATAGAAATTTTCAACATTAATCATCTACATCAAAAGCTTTTTTAATAACTCATTTTAAAACACATAATATAGACAGTGCTAGTTGAAAGAATCTCAGAAAATATTCAGTTGGAAGGGACCCATAATGTGTAGCTCCCTACTCCTGGCAGGACTATGTTGGAATAGATGGGCACTAACTCCAAACTCAATCTCTCCCCAAGTTCCCTCAGGAGACTCATCTCTCTGCATTTACTTTCTACTGCCCTAAGCTTTAAATCAGGCCAAAAGAACTGAGAAAGTAGAGCCTTTTTTTTTCTTTTTTTTTTTCTTCTATGAGAAAACAGCTATTTACTCAGCATCAAAGGACTGAAAACATTTTCAATGCCATGTATATCTAGGACAGAGCAAAACAGTCCTTAAAAGGACTGACAGGATTCTTTTCCCCCTGTTTTTTAAAAAAGAAAAGAAACAGTTAAGTTGAAAATAGCAGAAATAGCCACTTTATCAGAAAAAAATACTTGCTTTCATTAAGCCAACCACTGTCTACATCATCCACACCTATTTTTTTCCACTGTTTCTCTTGTATTCTCTCTTCCTTCTACCTCTTATTGTTAAAAAATGACAGAGAATTAACTTGTCTTTACAGAGGTTTCTAAGTCTCTCCTCAAAGATATCTCTAAGGCCTCACTCATATCAAAGTTAACAAATGACTGGCAGATTATTTTTACAGCAGTACTTTTTTTTTTTAAACAACTTCACTATTTAGTGTATAAACATCTAATATAATAATTTACTTCCACTTTTCATCTTATTGGAAGGAAAAAAGGCCCCTTGCATTAATCAGCAAGATTGAATATAAAATGCTACAGAACAAGAAGGGAAACATTCATCTTTTTGACTAATGAGAATCCTGCTGTCAAGAGTATAGATGCACTCTGAATAGCCTTAAATAAGCAATGAGTTGACTCACTTATAAAAGTCAGGGCCATCAACCAAGAGGAATTTCATGAACTTATTCTTAATCATCCATTGAATTAGGGGCTTCAACCCAAGACAGAGCAGAACTGTTCAGCCTTTCTAAGCAAACATCCACTTAAATATGTGCTGGAGAACGAGAGGAGAGCAGCAGTGGATTATTAAGATTCTTCAGAAGGCAAAGTTAGAATGGCAGGTTCAGCTCTTTTCACCTTTCTCCTGGAGCATCAATCAACATGTCTTTATTCTGGTTTCATATCTCAGTACCCCCCTTTCCAATAAGCTGAATTCAGAATTATTAGCCACATCTGCCTAAGAGACAATGTATTTTAAATGAGGCAGGTCAGGAAACAAAAAGCAGAGACCAGGTCTTTATTTCTGTATCGACCATCCTGACTACTCTGGCTCCTTCAGCTTTCCTGTGCTTGTGTGTCCCATTCCATGTGCTGCACAGACTGTGCACATTCCAGACACTGCTTGGATCACAACAGTAATATGACATACTCTTCAGCCACAGAACTGGAGGTCCTAAGAGCAGCCATGGCAATCCCCTGATGAGATATGGGCGACTTCTTCAGTCCCCACCTTGTCCCTTCCCACTGGAGTCCTGGTGAATGACAGGCAGGGAGCTGTGCCAGCAGCCACGCTGCCTACAGGACCCTGGAGCAGGAGGCAGCTCCACCAGGAAACACCACACAAGTGCTCAGGCACAGAAAGGTTCTCCTGGAGGTGACCTCTTCCTAGTTTCAGCTGACCCTCTGACATACTATCCTGCTTTCAGCTGGGATAGAGTTAATTTTCTTCCTAGTAGCTGGTACAATGGCGTGGTTTTGATTTAGCACGAGAATAATGTTGATAACACACTGATGTTTTAGTTATTGCTGAGTAGTGTTTATTATGCTTCCCATGCTGCCAGCGAGGGGAGGCAGAAGCTGGGAGGGAGCGTGGCCAGGACAGCTGACCCAAACCAGCCTAAGGGGTACTCCATACCACCAGCCTAAGGGGTACTCCATACCACAGGATGTCATGCCCAATACATAAACTGGGGGCAGCTGGCCAGGGGGGACTGAGTGCTGCTCAGGGACTCTGGGCATTGGTCAGGCAGTGGTAACTGGTGTGCATCACTTGTCTTCCTTGACCTTTACTTCTCTTTCTTTTTGTTATCTGTCATTTCATACAATTATTATTAGAATTAGTGCTAACTGTACTTTATTTCCATTATTAGTCTGTTCTTAGCTCAACCTGGGAGGTGTTGTTTTTTTTTCTATTCTGCTCCCCATCTGACCAGGTAGGGGGAGGAGTGAGGAAGCAGCTGTGTGGTGCTCAATTGCCAGCAGGGATGAAGCCATGACACATGCACAGTGCCACACACTGGACCCAGGATGTCAAGAGCTCCTCAGAAGTGACTATAAAGCAGGTAAGCCTTCACTAAATTCCCTTCTGTCAATTAAACCTGAACGTGTGTGCATTCCCACGCATAAGAAAATTGAGGAGAAAGCTGGGAGCCCTGCCCTGTCTGAGTCAAACCCCCTCATCAGAGCAAAAGACCTGAATGTGGAGGTAAGAGCCTCACAAACACATCAATAAAACAGTAAAATACAAGATGTACGTTAACAAGTCTTGTTACATTTTTTTAAATTAAAGGGACTTGCATCATGTGAGTAATTCTAAATATTGCACAATGATGAATAAAAACATTAGATCATTCTGAGCCACCCCTTTCCATTTATATCTAACAGAAAGATACTGGATCTGGCCCCATAGTGGAACACATCGTGTAACTTCAGCCAATGCTCAGTTAAATAAGGAAAGGCAGTGAGGAATGGGCACTTCACAGGGCAGTAGGAAACAGGAACTCAGTACAAGACAGAGGTAATCAGTGCTAATTACCCTACTAGCTAACGGCCTGCGCAGCGTTGCCACTGCTTCTGCCTAAAAAAAAATAAATACCAAATCCTGGTTTTAAAATTCCCAGTTTGAAGCCATGTCAAGTGATCCAAGCACTTGTAAAGCACTCAAAATTAAAAGCACTTATGTATGTTCTAAGCTTTTTGGTAGAAATGTGAACACACTTCAAAGAAAAGGCGCTGAGCCTTTTCATGGAAACACGAACAAACTTCAAAGAAAAGGAAAAAGGCCAAGACCAAATCAAAATTTTCTCCACTCTTGTTTTCCTGACAGTATCCAATGGATGGAATTCCATGAACTACTTTGTGCTGTGTTAATTACCAGTGCTCTTCTGACAGCTTACTTCATAGTACATTTCTTAGATGGTGACCAAGTCGTCTGGACTTTTGATTTCTATTCATTTTAAGGGATAAAACGTTAAAATGTCAGACAAAAGCAGTACTTAGAGACATCAGTACTTTATTCTGCCGCCCAAGCCTAATCTCACAGTGTCTACCAATCTAGAGCATAAATCATGCCACCACTCACACCTCTGAAGAACCTCAAAATCAGGGGGAGTGTGGGTTGCTAACTCTGCCACTGGAACAGTGAAGCAGCCCAGCCCCCAGATCTCATTATGACAGGCAGCTGCAGGTCGTCTTCCTTGAACTCGGATCTCCTACGATACATATTGCAAAGATTTTTCTCCAGAGCCACAAAGGGTATAGATCTACCTTCTCCTTCTTGTAATGAAAGCAAAGATTGGTTATAATTAAAGCAAATACGGCATGACTCCGGAATCAATGCTCAGGAAGAGCTGCAGAACTAAATCTGAACCAATTTAGCAAATGAACCACATTCTCACAGCCTCTTCCACCTTAGACATGTTTACTCTGTATGTAGCCTGTTCTGCCACAGTTCCTAGCAGGCCACAGCATTTGTTTAACAGAAGTTACAGAAGGGGATCACCTTCCTGGAGGAAAGGTGGGTGTGCAGAGACAGCTGCCACACCACCATCAGCAGCACACTGTGCTTTCCATTGTGGGTTGACTTAGGCACATTTTTTCAAGTGGAGAAGAAAATATGTTGCAAGTTTATACAGTATTTATATAATTAAGGCAATTATTGCACTGATCATACTTAATTACTTTTAATGCCACAGATAATTTTCTGCTGTAAAGTATTAAACTTGCCTGTGATAGTAATAAACCAGCCATCATGCAAATAAAATTGGAGCCTTCTCAGATTACTGCAAGTTTACATTATTTACAGTTTGCAATAGCACATAAGAAAGAACACCCACATCACGGCCCAAGTAAAATGACAACACAACTTCAGCTAGGTTAGTAGAGGCTCTCTTCCAGAAGCGAGCTGATCCAGCTTCATTTAACAGAGGCCTGTGTCTTCATGAACTCGGAGGTTTTTGTGGCTGTGATTGGGTTTGGGGTTTTGTTTGTTTTATTTTGTGTTTGCATTTTCCTGCCCCTCCCCTTCTTTTACACTGGCAGTGCTAGGAATAGGTAGGTGGAGAAAGACAGCCTGGCTCTGGTTACACAACATGCATCTAAAAAGGCCTGTCACATTTTCCACAGTGTGTAGTCCTTGCACAAACGTTACTTGAGCAGAGAAAGACACCAAGAGACAGTAAAGCTGAGAAATGGCTTCTATAAAGATTTTAACCCATCCACACTTTTAAATTCAATGTAGTTGTACCATTTTCTTTCTACAAGCTACTGATAAATCAGACTCTATGCACTCAGAGCTACAGGAAATTATTAACATAGGACCAACTAAGTAATTGTCAGATCAGGTACAGAATTCCAAAGTCTGCACAGGTTTTAATCAGAGAGAAGTGGTGACAGAAGAATTAAAGATCCTCAACTTAATTTCTATATTAAAAGACAGGAAATATTCACAATAAGGCTAGTGCTTAAGTAATTATGGATGGATATTAGAGTACCTAACAAGATACACACTTTTAACAACTCCAGCCTTGGTAAGCGTGTACCAGCCTGCTGCAGATCCCCGGGACCTTCACCGCCTTGTGCTCTGATCCCGGGGGGTCAGTCAGAAGTCAGAGCGAGGAGCAACAGCCGAGGCAGGGGGCGGGGAGCCGGGCAGGGCCCGTGTCCCTGTGCCCGTGTCCCCGTGCCCGTGTCCCCGTGCCCGTGTCCCCGTCCCGGCAGCCGGGCAGGGACCTGCTGGTGCGTGCTCTGGGTGGGCAGCCGGGACAGGACGCGCCTCCGGAGCTTCTCCGCTTGGTATTCCCCACAAGAGGGCTCCTCGCATCTCGGGAATCCCTGCAAAGCTCGTTTTGCACCGCAAAATGCTCAAGTAGCTGAGATTAAAAATCCCAGCTGGTGTAAATTGGTGTATCCCCTTAGCAACGCACTCATTTTGCCATCTATGCATTTAGGAACGGCAGTGGAAAAAAACCCTCCCTCCTGGCAATTAAGCCGTTCACCTGCAGAAAGCAGAGGGCAGCAGACCATCTGCCAACCATCAAGGATCCGCTTCCATCGTCTCCCTCCCAAGTCCTCGCGGTGCTCTGAAAGCCTTCCCCAGCTCTGCACGGCTGTTTACCCAGCCACAGGAGGGGCAAAGGGAAAACACAAACACTCAGCTGTCCAACTGGCTTGTTCTGGTGGTTAAACAGAAGAAACAAGGCATGTGATGTCACCACAGCCGGATCCCGGCTCCTCCCGCACACCTCCTGCCTGAGCGCCGGGAAGCGGCCCCTGCCCGCCCCGCAGGCCCCACAGAGCTCGGGCAACGCAGCTTCACTCAGCATTTCACACACCAGGAAGTTCTGAATGAACTTTGACAGCACAAACCAACTTGAACTCAAAATACTCCACCGCTCTGGCAAGCAGATCCACCTCCTGCCTACAGATACGTGCTACAGAGTAAACGTTCAACACGGTAACATGAAACACAAAAGCACACCCAGAATAGATTTAGACACGCAAGTACTTTTAAAAAAAGTATACGTATGTAAATACATAATCACCTGGCAGCTCGTCTCCAGTTTTGGTAAACAATTAAAAAAAGACTGAGGATAGTTTAAAAAAAAAATTTAAAAATCACATCAACAATGTAAGGTGCAGACCTTGAAGAGAGTTTGTTACATGTGGCTTTAAAAATACCCTGACAGCCAGTTCTTCCTGTGGCAAGTGAAGTTAATGAGGCTGCAAATTCTAAACCACATAGGAAAATAGATGCACTTCTTTTATGAAGCTGAACTTTGGAGTGATGGCTGGGAGTGATTTGTAAAAAGGATTTGGGAGCAAAAGCACTACACCTCTAACTTTAAAAAGACAGCATCTGGATGGGTCTGCCTACCACTCTTGCCTGTGACTGTATGGCCACAATATATATAATATGTATTCAAAATATTATACACAGTTTATTAACCAACAGCCATATGGCCTGTTCGTATGTTGCTTTGATGAAAAAACCTCACTTTGTGATTCAGAGATGAACTTGGGAGCATTTTAAAGAAGCGGGGGACTGGGAAAGGGTGAGGAAAAAGGAAAACAAGGAAAAAAGGAGAGGACTGAAAGCTGGAGTCAGACTGCACAGCCCAGAAGGCAGCACTCCCGGCGAACGTGCCAGAAGCGCATCCCCTGCCCTGCAAAAGCAAACAGCATCTGCGCCCGCAGCAGCGCGGCAGCGCCGACCCGCCCGCGCCAGCCAACATCTCCTCCCCGCGCCCTCCTCGCCCGCAGGACAAGATAACAGCGTTCCCGCACGCTCCCGCAGCGCGCACCTCTGCGTGCAGAGATGCGAAGACACCTCTGAAACACCTCTGCTCTGCCCGGGGAGGCCGCTGGCCCGGGCAGCCCGAGCCCCGCGCCCGGGCCTCTCTGGCAGAGGCGCCCGCCGCGACCCGCCGCCTCCCCCGCCCGCACACCGCGCTGCCCCGCGGGCTCACCGCACCCTCCGGCAGGTGCTGCGGGGGTTCACCCGGCCCGCGGGAACGGCCGCTGCCTCCCGTCCCGTTCCAAGCCCGCTGCCCCGCACGCCGCGGGCTCCCGCGCCGCAGTCCGGCCGCCGCGCCCCGCACCCGGCCCCGCGTTAGCCCCGCGGCGCTGCAGGAGCCCGCACCCAGGGGCTGCGGAACAAGGAGCGGCGCCCCGGGCCCGGCAGGGCGCACCCGCCCGCAGCCCTGCGGCCGGGGGAGGGGGAGCGGCCCGGACGAGCCCCCCCCACGGGCCGCAGCGCCCTGCGCGGGGCCGCCTCGCTGCTGCGGGCCGGGCCTGCGGTGCGTGACACCGCCGGGAGGGGACGGGAGCCCCTCCCGCACACTCAGCGCACGGCGGGCGCGGGGCGGCCCCGCACCTGTTGCGGGAGGAGGCCGGGCCCGCTGCGCTCCCTCTCCTGACGGGCGCCCGCAGCCGGCCGGGTGCGCAGGGCCGCCCGCAGCCCCCGCACCGCCCCGCGCCGCGGCCCCTGCCCCCGGCAGCGCTCACCTGCGGGGCGCCTGCCCCCGCCGCTCCTGCCCGCCGCCTCCGCCATGTCTCCCGGCCCAGCGCGGCTGCTCCGCCCCGCGGCTCCGCGCCCCGGGCAGGTGAGGGCGCCACGTCCCGGCCCGCTCCCTCCGCGCCCGGCGCGGGAGCTGCCGGCAGCAGGTGAGGGCGGGCCCGGCGCCAGCGGCGCCCGCAGCGGGGAGCGGGGCAGCAGCGCCCGCCCGGGCGCCCCGGCCTCCCCGCGGGGACACGGGGCTGTGCCGGGGGGATGTGCCCGGGGGGATGTGCCCGGGGGGGGCTGTACCCGGGGGGCTGTGCCGGGGGGATGTGCCCGGGGGGATGTGCCCGGGGGGGGCTGTACCCGGGGGGCTGTGCCGGGGGGATGTGCCCGGGGGGATGTGCCTGGGGGGGGGTGTGCCCGGAGGGGCTGTACCTGGGAAGATGTACCCGGGGGGGGCTGTACCCGGGGGGCTGTGCCCGAGGGTATGTGCCCGGAGGGGCTGTACCTGGGAAGATGTGCCCGGGGGGCTGTGCCCGGGGGTCCCGCCGCTTGGCACAGCTCGTGAGGCGCCGGCGCGGTGCAGCACCGCGGGCGCTGGGACCACGAGCAGTTAGTTCCCCGCCGCGGGCCCCGCGTCCCCGGGGCCGGAGCCGCGCTGCGGCAGCCTCGGTACCGCAGCAGGGCGAGCACCGGAGCTGCCGCGCAGAGCTCGGTGCTGCCCGCGCACCAGCCCCGTCTGCAAAGGCCACGGCCTGCTCCCCTTCCCCGTGAGCTCGCCTGAACTCGCCCTGAATGTCTCTTTGGGGATCGTACAGGAGTGCTTCTCCTCAAAGCGTTCTCGATCTGGACTAAAACGTCATTTCGTTTCGCATCTGCCTGCCGGTGGCATCAGCCATCAGCAGCACGGCTGGAAAGGAGAGAACGGAGCGTGTTCCCGGAGCCCAGCCGGGAGGTGCAGCTCCCTGCCCGGCCCCGCGGGGCAGCAGGCGCTGCCCTGCCCAGCGGCTTCCTCGCCGCAGCAGCTGCGCTGCGGGAGCAGGTCTTCTTCCAGGGAAAGGAAGGATGGATGTGTTCCTGCACCAGGAGCCATGTGTGCTCTAACACAGAAGGAGCTGACGCCTGAGTGATAAATGTGCCCTGTGGTTCGTGGGCAGGAACAGTGCGTGTGATATAAGAACAGCCTGAGCTCTGCACTGAAAGGCGAAGGCGCTCCAAACTCAGCACTGCCTTGGGCTTCAGAAGTCTGCACTGCTGTGTTCTGCCTGGCTCCCTTAGTGAAGGTTGAAAGGTGTCTCTCAGTCACCCTGACCCCTGGGGTGCAGCAGCACTCCAGGTGCAGGAGGCTAGGAGCACTCACAGCTGTGTCCTATAGTCAAAAGCTTGTGCTTGGTAAGATCCTGCACTAAACATGCTGTGTCCTTACACCTGGATCTCCTGTCCCTTCCTTGACTTCATGCATATTCAGGCAGGCAGGCTGAGGAAGCCCAGGCTGAGCTGTCTGATGCACCCTGTCCCAAAATCTTTCTTCCCATTTTGTCCAAGGCTGTAAAAAGGAATGTGCCTGGCACAATCCAGATAAAGTAGCCCAAAGTGGGGCTGTTCCACAGGTTTCTGTGCAGAGATCTTGTATGTAGAAGGAGAAGCTGTGCTGCTCAGATAAGGACACCCAGACCAGTTCATGATCTCTCAAGTAGCCTCAGTGCACATGGCCCAGCCCAGGCCACCAGACCTGGTACTGTGGAGAAGGCAGAAACAATTGCTGAGCAGCTCTGCAGAAGCTACCTCGGATCTGGCAAGACCAGCAGTGAACTACAGGAATTAATTACCAGCTGGTGCAGGCTGGGTCTCGTGGAGGCACTGAAATGATCCCTTGATCCCACTCCCTGCTCCTACACGCAGCTGGCACGCTGGGCACCCCGAGTCACAGGTAACAGAACTGCTGCATGCTTTCCAGGTATCAGCACACAAATAAAGCAAGGCAATTACAGTCCTGCTGCATGAAATCAAAGGTTTTCAAGCTGCAAACACAGACTGATGGAGGATCATATTTTACATGAGAAAAAAATATTAAAATCAGCTGATTTTGTTGTCCTAGGGCACATGTAGATTTTTGTAGTTACTCTGGGTTTTGCAAGTCAACCTCCACCACTGGTCTTTCCAGTGGTTAAATCTATCTTGAAATTGTATTGTTTTAAGCTGCAATATAGTAGAAATTGTTAAACACATTTCTCCTGAAATGTAGTTAAGTTTCTGGAATTAGTTGAATCTATCTGTGCCCAAACATCAGTGGAACCATCTTCAGAGTAAACAAAACTGATTAAAATTATTTAATCTACTGTTCTTTGTTTAGCCTACATTTTAACACGTAATTGTTAGGTTTTAGTCAGCAAAAATTTCATACACATTAGGACAACGTGTTTCTGTTTAGAAAAAAAAATACTTTCTTTTCTCTGAAAATACTCACTAGGCTTGAAAGATCCAGGGCATAAGCTGTTCACTCACTACCAAAGATGATGAAGAAAAAAGCAAGTCTTACTCAGAATGAACTTTTCTGCAGCTGCCCTACAAGAATCTGATACCCAGCACCAGAATGCTGACAGTGAGAATGGATGAACAGGGAATATCCACTGTCCTTCTTCACTCTATGTGAGAAAAAACACATTGCATCAACAAAAGCAGAAGAAAACAATGGGTGACTGTGAACAGGTTGCCCAGGGAGGCTGTGGCTGCCCCATCCCTGAAAGTGTTCAAGACCAGGTTGGATGGAGCTTGGAGCAACCTGGTCTGCTGGGAGGTGTCCCTGCCTATCAAGGGGGTTGGATCTAGATGATCTGGAAGGTCCGTTCCAACCCAAACCATTCCATGATTCTGTGATTATTCAGTGCCTGGAGACAAAAACATGGTTTTCTTGAGCAGAGCACCCAGAGAAGAAGTTTGTTTGGCCCTGGATTGTCAGTACAGGAATTACACCGAACAGGAAAAATAAGAAAATATTCAAAGCTATGGTTATCAAACTCAAACCACAGTAACATTGACATGTATCAGAAAAGTTCCCTTGATACTCAGTATGAATTCTTCCTTTTTTTATTCCAATATTTTCCAGGTCTACACCTCTATTATTTTAAAAGTCTAAAAATATAGGAAAAAGTAAGTCTTATGTTCTTTTTATTTTCAACGGTGTTTGTCAGAGATAGCTTTAGAACAAGCTAACATTACTGTGGTTCAGGTGTATGCAACTGGTACAGTTCAGTAGTACATGGACAACTCTAAAACAAATGCACCATAGAACTTAAATTACCAAAAATAAACAATATTAAACTATGCAGGGCAGTAGGTAAAAACAACTACCTTTAGGTCTTGCACGCTAAAAGAAAAAATACCTAGTTATTATTGAAATTATGAAGATCTATTACAGATTATTGATATAATACAAAAAAAAAAAAACTTGAGAAGTTGTTGTCACATTTTGGTTTTGTTCCAGTGATATACAGTCACATGAAATCTTACATCAGTTTTTCATGAAATTAACATCTGGCTACTTTAACTACAACATTTCGTGAGTTTATAACAGTTTTGGTGTTTTGTTTTTAATTTTTGAAAAAGTTGCATGTAAAAACATGTACAATAAAATAATGTTGTGTAAAGCTGTTTACAGGTTCCTTACTGATGATAGGAGTAAAAGCAGTCAGGAAGCTGCAGTGTTTCTAACATTGGTAAACAAATACTGGATTAAAGTGCAACAGTCCTTCCCGCAGCGCCCGCTCCGTGAATCCTTCTCCTCCGCAGGGAAGCCCCGGGAAGCGGCGGCATCGTCAGGTGCGCTTCTCTCGGAAGTCAGTGATGGCTTTCCAGAGTGTGCACAGCATCCCTCCTCTGCAAAGAGAGGTCAGAAAGATGCTCAGGTACAGAGATACCTGCTAGCCTGAAAGCATTCCAGCTCAGGTGCCTTCTGATTTTCTTGCTCAGGTTTTGGCTAATGAAATCCAGTGGGCAGGCTGATCAAAGGTGAAATCCAACACGCAACAGCCCTTGCAAATAAAGAGCAGAGTCCTTTTCTGATTACACTGCAGGGCAATCTGTCCACTTTTCAGATGCCTGGTGTCTGGAATTCGGACTTCTGGTCCAAAGGCCTGCATAACGCATGGCAGACTTCCAACATTATGGAAGTCTTGATTATGAAAAAGATCTGAACACCTGACTTTTATAAAAACTATTATTTTTATTTAGTTATTTTTTAACTGGCTGGGCACACACAGTGTTTGGTAAGTTCTATTGTTTCTACTCAAGGTTGGCTCTGCAGTGACCCACACACCTGGCATGATTAGGTTACATCTAGAGTAAGTGGCAGTCCATGAGCAGCAGTTCTGAAGGCTGATGATGAAGATAAACTACAGAAAGCTTTGCTATCTCTACTTTCTTCAGTAAAGGCAAATCTCTAATGGGATATCCAGTTTCTCCAAGTGTAAGGGAAAAAGCTTTACTTCAAAATGTTCCCCTTTGCGTTTCTTTAATAGGAAAGCTGATTTTAAAATTCAAACAGTATCAGGTGTTCATCAGGAATGCATCAGTATACAAAGACGTACTGGGAAATGTTAGTTATTTAAATTAAAACTGCACAATCCAAGAAATAGACACTTTAATATCAGATATTTTCTCTTAATAAAACACAGCTCCTGCCCAGCACATTCATTTAACTGTGAAGCATTACCTCAGTCTCAAACACTTCAGATCATCTCGTGTAACATAGCAGAGAACATCCATTAACGTATAGTCTTCAGCCAAGAACTACAAAAAGACATTTAAATTAACATTTTGTTAGAAATATAATCTAACTTTCTAAGCTTTATATACCATCTGCCCTTAAAAACAGAGGTTTAGAAGAAACTTAAAATAGCACCAAAATGTGGTAAATGTAACAAATTAATCTACATTGCTTCTAGAAATACAGTGAAACACCTTAGTTTTTATACTGTGTGCTCTACCCTGGCATACCAGGCACATCTTGAAATATGTCAGGGCTTTTACACCTACTCAAAACCTTTGTCAAGTGGCATTTCTATTCTTATCACCGATATCTCGGAGTCAGACTTTGATGAACACAAATTAGAACATAATTCATCCCACATTTCACCCATGAGAAAGTTAAAAACAACAGTTAAGACCTATCTGTTCAAAAGCGGCACCTAAATTTGATGTACTTGAATTTCGAGGAGCCTTTGATCTGATCTGTAGGAGTGATAACTACATGCAGTTTTTCCTAAGTCAGCTGAAATCCTGAGATGCTCAACACCTCTAAAATTACATAATTTGCTGCAGAGCAGACCCAGTTCCTTCAGGAGATTCCACTTCAGCACAGTTAGCTGAGGGTCAACAGGTACCCTGTGTCCAGGGCATCAGCAGCAGGAACTGCAGCAATGTGTAAAGACACTGAAGAACGATGAACCAAAGCAATTCTGTCTGTTTAGCAGGACACTTGATTCCCTTTCTCCTAGTCACATACAGGAGTTATAAACAATACTGTATTTTTATGAAGGCCTTCATATTCATGGCTTTTTCCTATCCTCTGAAGACAAATTCATCTCTCAGAAGGTGCTAAAGTAAGGTTTGGTATCTCCTTGCACCAAGTCACAACACAGTCCTGCAGCTGCATCAGTGAACAGAACCATGCCTACCTTGTTTATGGTGGCCTCATCAGCTCCTTGACCTCTCAGCCAGTTGATGAGATCAGGGTCCTCAGTCCCTCTGCCAGTGGGATGACGATGGAAGGACAACCCAGGAATATCTAGAACAAGCATTTTTGAGAAAAGGTTTTGTGTTGCCAAAGCAATCTCTTGTCATTTTTGACTGCTGAAGCACTTCTTTTCAGCGAGCTTCAAGCTTACAATACCAGTATCCCCCTACAGAAAGATGTCAGCTCCCAAAGCATGCACTTAATTACAGTTGATAGACAATTACAGACTAGTTACTCTCCTTGGTTAGGGGTACAGCTAAAGTAGTGCAAATACTAATGTATCTGATACAGATACATTTTCTGTCCTCTTTGGAAAGGGACTCTGCCAGTACAAGTACATCAATTTCTTTGTAGCTGTGTTTACACTGAGTTTGTCGCAGCAATTTAACTGAGCTGCTCAGTGTAACTCATACAACCGGTGTGTAGGCAATGCCTTGGGCCAAGGAAAAGCAGCACTTCTTTGAAGCACATGACACAGAAACATGAAACTGCATTAACAATTCCAGCTTCTTCAGGGCAGATACACATCAAACTCAACTCCCCTCTGTAAGCCTGAAGTTGTATTTACATCTCACTGATTAGATCCTCCTGAACTTCCATTCTAACAATTGCAACAGTCTCTAATTCAACCAACACATACATAAACATACTAGATTATCCTCTTTAGAAATTATGTATGTTGGGTATAAGCCTTGTACTCTTCCATATAAACACAAAAATATTTAAATTATATCATGGCTTGTACTGTGATTAACATATACAGTAATTTGTTTCCACAATGTACACTCATACTTGAAAGCAAACCCTACCAGAAGCAGATAAAGCAGCTTCACTGCAACTGGCTCAATAAAAAGAACAGAAGTTTATCTGCCACTGTCTTAATCTGTAGCCAGTATGGAACTTCTCCTTGGGAACTCTACTCACCTATTGGCTGTGACCTCAGCTGGAGATTTCTGATCTCTTGATCTTTCTCTTCTATAGCTTGATGTAAGAGGACTTGAAATTCTCTCTCCTTTTGAACCAACTCTTCCAATAACCTGTGAAGTAACAGGAAGGAAGCACACATTTCCTTAGGTAGTTTCAAATGTTCAGGGAAGCAAGGATCTCACTACACTTACACTGGAAACCTTCTTGACAGAAACAAGGACAGGCTTCTTCAACTTTCATAGGAATATCCTCCCCCTACAGATTAATGACCTATATCAAGACATACATTCACTGGTTCCTAAACCTATAGCTCTTTAAAAAAGAAAAGAGCTCCAAAGCCATCAGCCTCCGTGCACACATCCACCCACTGAACAGGTGGCATGGTACAGAATTTCAGCCAGCATTCTGTTTTAAACAAAACCGTGTAACTGAGAACAACAAATGCAAAAGTGTTTCATAAATCAAGGGCTAAACTGTGTGACATAATCCTTTCCAAGGAAAAATGCCAGTCCACTTCACCAGAGGATGGAGCTGTGATGAAACTGTTGTGAAAACTTAGGGTTGTGTTTTTTGTATGGGGAAAACATTTTCTCACCCACACGAGGGCTGTCCCCCCTTCCTCACATGCCAGGCACTTTGTGCCCACCTTCTTGTGCCATATGAAGAATGAGGAAAGAGGAGGCAAAATGTGTTGTGTTCTCTTCTAAGCAATTACTTTTGAGAACATCAAGCAGAAACAAATTGGAACCCATGTCTGACCTCCTTCATAACACAAACCCAGAAAGATTCAGTGGTCAGCACCTTTCAAACTGGTCAAAGGAAAATAATCAGAATACAGAGTAAAATTAGTATGTGAAACTGCTGCAATTTGTTCCTTTACAAAAGCATTTTAGTAACAAGGATTTGTGGACAATACATATTCAGGAACCTGGTCAGAGAAATTGGACATGGAGAACACACTCATAAACCTATCACTGACTTTGGAGCCTTGGGAAGTTCTGCCTCACAAGAACTGTCGCCCCTTCATCCCTTCCTTGAAGTCTCTGTCAGCCTGAGAATCAGGCCATAACTGTTCCATTTTTTTTTATTATTTTGTTTTGGGGTTTGGGTTTTTTTTTTCTTTTTATTTGTTCATACCAGTTGAGCACTGCAACTTTTTTCTGGGACACTGAAAGAGAGGGACATTCTGGAATTCAGCTAGAGAATGGGCCACAAAAGCACCTTACCTGTCTTTGCAGAGAAGTAATCTCATACAATTAATACGAGAAGCATCTCCTATGATTGCTTTGTGAAAACATCAATTCCTGCTGCTAGCTTGCATGCAGGCCTACCAGGAGCACAGCTGCACTGGAGGGTTTCCAAACCTGAGCTCAGCAGCCAACCCTGCAGCAGCAGACCTGCTCTGTGCTACACACACAGCTTGGTTCATCTCCGTGCAGACTGACCTTCTGCCCAGACAGGTGTGCAGTCAGCTTGCAGTCAATTTATTCCTCCTCTACCCATTCTAGTTGAAAAAGGCCTTCAGGGTCAATAAAATAATTAACTATTTTCACTTGATAACAGCTTGCTGTTTATGCCAATGAAGCTTTAATTAAGACTTGAACTGTCCATATTATTTACCTCAACATTTCTGCATGAATGACAGGATGTGATTACTTGGCCAAAGGCTTTGCCTTTGAGCAATTTAGAAAAGCAAAGTGATAGAAAACAGCACCTCTCCAAATGGATCACTTCTGATGCTGCTCCCCATCATAAACTTGGGAAGTGAGCCAATCTAAATGATGTATGTATTTAAGTGTATCAATAAGGCAAACAAAAATCCCAAAAGAACTACTGCTCAGGTGTAAAGTGATACATGTGTATTTCTGACAAAAACCTAGTATCCAAATTTCTGGCTCGTTTCTTCTTTTTTTACACAACAAACCTATTTTCCCCAACTTTCTCTGATTAACAACTTTCATTGAATAAAAAGGTAATGTTTACTGTTAAGCACAGAACCTGCTGCAGTGAATTCTGTGCACAAAACAAGTCTGAAGCAGTTTCCTTGTGGAGTTCCTATGTGGCTGTCAACTAGTTTGAATACACTCCCCAAGAATAACTACAGAAAAGAACAGCAAGTTCTGCCTTAATGGAAACAAAACATCACACCACTCATCAACCACACACAGCATATGAAGGGGAGAAAAAGCAGAACCTTGGCAGCAAGCTCAGTTTTTTCAGACCTTCCTTGAAAGGGCACCTGAAATCCAGGCTGACCTTAACTTGCATCACTAATGTTCTTAAGTGAATAAAACTATTATAAGTGATCAGTCACAGCTAAACAATGATTATCATTTAAATTAAGTTGCTGTCCTATGGAATTTTGATAATGTCACTAGTATTCTAGCACATCTATTTTAAAAGCAAAACAATACATACTGTCACAAGCAGGTTAGTGTCTCCTGACATGCAGACTTACCTGTTTGTCTCTAATTTTAGCCTGCCCAGCTGGACACTCAGTGACCTGTGAGCAGCCTGGGAGTCATGGGACACTGTGGAGCTGAGTGTGCTTACACCTGAGGTAGCTACTGCATCCTCCATGACAATGCAAGGCTGCTGGATGGTCTGGCTCTGAGGCTGCTCATCTTGATCTTCTTCAACTTCTATATCATCTTGATCTGCTGTATCACTTTCAGATGCAAGACTAAAATGTGGCCTCAATTCTGTTCGTAATAATAAAATATAAGCAAAAGAAAAAAA
Source organism: Apus apus (assembly GCF_020740795.1). Lineage (NCBI taxonomy): Eukaryota > Metazoa > Chordata > Aves > Apodiformes > Apodidae > Apus > Apus apus. The sequence continues at coordinate 117,923,506 of NC_067284.1, forward strand.
CATTAAAGATATTTAGCAGTAAAAAAAAAGCAGACCTAAGTGACTGTTTACAGACCATCCTACAGCTTCAGTTAAATCAGACTTTAAGTTTCTGTAGCCTAGAAAACCAATGGTATTTTCTAGGGGTTTAAGGCCACTCAGACCACAGCAGCATCTTAGTTTATGTTGATTATTATTTAGCCTGTCAAAAGTTCAAAAGCTCTAAACTCCAAAAATCTGGATTAATAGGATTCCAGATTTGGCTGTTGGTCAAATTGTGCTCAAGTACATGCAGCAGAAGTACTTTTGCTGTATTCCGTTCTCAGAGGCTTGCAAATTCTTACGTGTCTGACCTGAAATGTTCTATTAAATAAATAACCAACCATTACTTCTCTCATATCCAGCTATTCTTGTTGTTGCTATTCTGCATAGTTATCATTCTCTCATTATAAGAATACCATGTTTGCAAAAAAATCGTATCCAAAGATACAGAGAGGAAGTAACAAACAGACCCCTTTCCCAGCAGTGGGCAGCAGCACACTTCTTTCTCCTTCCTGGGGAGAACACTGCCTGTTTTGTGACCATGTCCCTCTACAGAAGCCATCTGTGTACTCTTTCTCCTGTCATTCCCTCTTTAAACTGCCTACCAGCTACTGTGCAAGGTATGTACACAAGATCTTTAGATTCCTACAGACCTATTCTTGCAACAACATCCATTGGTTAATTCTAATCATTCAATATAAACCTTCCTTCCTCCCATTGTGGCTTCTTACTGCCGAGCACTCCCTTAAATCTCTTCACCAAAACACACTTTTTTCTGAATCGCATTTGGTTTTTGTCCCTTCTGCTGAAGAACTAACAAGTACATTTCTCTTCTTTATAAAAGGGACATTCCTTGATCCATTTTGTCTCTTCATTTCAATGCTACATATCCTTTCCAAGGCTGGACAGACTACAATCAACAGAGATGTGCTTCCTCCAAATGAAAGAAAGCAGATCATGCTAATAAGAACACAAGTTCATTTTGCCATTGTTCTCCACCAAGCAGGAAAACTATACTACATCTGCTTCATACCATTTCTAAAACATCCCAAAACTTTTGGAAGTGTTAAGGCCAAGAGACAAATTCACAGCATTCATAGGGGAAACACACTAAACGAGTCAGACAAAGGCAAGGGGAAGCAATTAGAAGTGGGTAAGGCAATTAGGGAAGAGGCAGAAGATCAGTGTCTGAAAGCTACTAGGGCACAGAGCCTTTTGCTTAAGCTTGACCATGTACTATTAATGCTGATACTGAACTGTATTGGGAAGAATATTAAGGAGGAATTCTACAGGACTCCCACTATACACAGTAAAGTACATGTCTGTTAAAGGTGTTCAGCATTCTAATCAAAAGACAGGTTTTCCTTAGGACTCAGAAGTAACACAGAAACCCTATTTATGCCTTGCTGGTTGTGCTGGGGATACAGAAAATACCAAGGAGAACAGGAAGAGCTGCAACTTTTATTGGAATTTTCAGATCCCCTTGTTGATAATTTCAGACTTAACCCATGGCAGAAAACAGGTCTGTAAGAATTCTGACTTCAGACTTAAAGCATTAAATAATATATTTCAAAATGGCACCATTATTTCCAGTATTGGGAACGGTGAAATCACAAACTTAGAAGCTAAGAGGCAGCAGAGAAACAAACTCTGGACACAGGTAGAAGAAGATAATGGGCTACAGTTTGTTCTACACAGACACCTTCCCTCAGCTAAGCCATGCCTTCTACTTCCACAACATTCAAAATACAATATTCATCCTGCAAGTACTGCAGAATTTTTTAAGTTAATTTTTTTTTTTTGCTTTAGACAGCTTCTGACCAGGAACCAGAGAGACTTTTGAGTTCTCAAAAAAGCACACTGTTAATCTGTAAAACACCCTCCCAAACTGGCACGTGCTGGCAAGTGGTCTGCCCTTCGGATTTCAAGAGGCAACACTGTGCACCTCAAAGACATGAGGCCCCAGAGCACCTTAGCCTGTCATAGCTCACTGTGTGGCAGAATTGTTCAGATGCTGCATCTCAGAAAGGTGCTTTCCAAAATAACTCGGACAATACCCTGGTTAGTTTTTTAGTTACAAAACAGACAGCAAACAGGAAAAAGGCCACTGCTGCTTTCAAAATCTGAAGTGAAGCATCACAATCACAGCTCTAAAGCTTGTTTAAAGAGATCAGTCAGGCAGTATTTGCTGAGTATTAAGAGCTGACTCACCTGGGACCAGGATAGTGATAGCAGTCTGCACAGCTTTCCTGATGATGCTATCCAGTGCAAACATCCAGTGTGGCTTGATGTTGTGGTTTCGAAGAACTTTATTGACCTGGCAACAGAGAAGTCAGTTCAGATGTTACATCCCCCTGACCTTACCACTACAATATATGCCAGCATTATATAAAGTGTTTGAACTTAAGAGAGGCTGCATCCAAGCAGGTGACTAAAACTATTTCATGTTGTCACTAAATTAACAAAAGAGCAACATTGCCAACCTGCACCAGTTTATTACAAGTCATGCCATATTGTGTGCTTGATAAAAATACTAGTTCCTGTGTGAGGTGATTTTTGATGACCGTGATACCTAAGTTCATTTAACTTTGATGGGTGTGGAGAGAAACTTAAAAAGAATGTGAGTAAGGCAAATACCAAGGGCCATATTATGGACTTGTAACTTCAGCTAATTAATCTTGGGTTTTTTTGCCTAATTTTCACTTGTTCTAAGCAATACTTATCTATTTAGAAGCACAACTGCAGGAAATATCAAAGAACTAATGTATTGCTATTCCTTCTTGATTCAGAAAATAGTTAATTAACATTAGTCAGAGTACTTCATTTGTATGCTGTGCCATTTTATCTTTCCTTCCTTCCACTTTTTACTTTATACAATGAGGTAGTTCTCTACACTGGTTTGCTCCCAGTTCCCTCCACTGCTTTCCAACCACCTCTAGCCATGTTCCCAGATGCCCCTCTGGATGCTCCATAGCTCTTGCAGAAAAGTCTCTACACAGGGAAACTGTTTTCCAACTGCCAGAGAAGCAGGAGGTGCTACAGCAGAACACTTAGCCACAGCAAGCAGCAACGGCACAGACCAGACTCAGGGCTGCTTTCCAGGCATGGAAGCTGTCCAAACTCTGTAGGAGCAGAACTCGATGAGTTGCAGGAAGATACAAAAATAACTGAATTTTGAAAATTATGAAGCTACTCAAAGCCTTATCAAAAAAGTAGCAACTACTGCTTACTAAAAGATGTAGCAAGAAAGTGCTTCACTCCGGCCCTCCTAAAAAAAGGGTTAGCTTAATTCTCTCACATTGTGATAACTTCTGTACAAAAATAACTGAAGTTACACAAATGATGCCTTCAGAAGATATGCAAGAGCCATTAAATGTTATTAATCCCATCATTATCATTGCCCCAAAGCAACAGTATTCAGTAATGCAGTCATTTATGCAGGTACTGGCTTGGCTGGGAGGGAGTTAATTTCCTCGGCAGCAGCCCCCACGGTGCTGTGCTTCAGACTGGTGACTAAAACAGCCTCCATAACACGCCCCCGTTGTAGGTTTTGCCCAGCAGAGCCTGCACAGTGTCAAGGCCTCTCCGTTCCTGCATCACTCGTGGAGTTTGCTTGCTTGGTTTCTTCCACCTTCTCTCTTACCAAACAGTCGTTATCCTGCCCCACACCTCTCCTCACTTTTTGCCCATCCCATGCCCTTCCCCGTGCCGCGGGAGGGACTGAACCAGGCAGCCGAGAGGGGCTCTCCCGACCCTGCCAGCCCACATCTCCCCGTTTCTGTCTGCAGCAGCCACCAGATGGACACCAGGACCCTGTGCCCGGCGCTGGGGACACCGAGCGGGCAAGCCCTCTGCCCACCCCACTGCCCATCCCACCCAGAGAGGCGTGTGCGGCCAGTGCAGCCTCCTCACGGCACTTCGAACGTGAAGCACAACCAGCCCACAGTGATGGGATTTACCTGTTTACATTGCAGCACAAAACTACTTTTTCTTCGTTGCACCAAAGAGGATATTGTGGTTGTTAAACCTTGTCTGAGATGACCTTACTAAGTCCTGAGAACAAGGGAACGACCTGCCCCCACTTCCAGCAATTTCCCAGTCTCTGCAGCACCTGAGCTCCTGATACTGAGCGGGATTTCAGTGCTCTACAGTAGAAATCTAATATGCCCAAAAGAACGAAAACTGGGCACACATAAAGCAAAGTTTTCTTTGAACTTACTGCAGGTTACTTAGTTAAATAATAGAGATAGTAATGAAAGAGACATTTATCAATTAAACACAGCAATTTATAAGTTAATAGAAGTCAAACTGTAGTTAAAAGAAGAGGGTAAAGTTTTTATTGAAAGAGAACGTGATTCAAGCAATTACCACCAAACAACTGATGTCCAGCAACATCTCCATGCAGACAACCATACTTTCACCCCCACATTTTGTTCTTCACCTTGTACATTTGGTTCTTTTCCTCCAAGTGTCAAATCAGTACTAGTATGAGGCTAAGTGGAATGGAGAGCTGAAGTGAACTCCAAATGAAGATTCAGAGAGAAGACTCAAAGAGAAAACCTTCATTTGTGGAAACCTCTCTGCCACCAATTTGTTTCACAAATTAGTTCTTTTGGGTTTTTTTGCAAATAGCATCTAATTCTTTGCAGTGTACTCTATGCAACAAACAGTTTACATGCTATGCAGTCCTTCCTGATAGCTCATTTACTTGTCAGAGAGCCCCAGGTTTAGATACTCATATGCTTACTTGGACTGTAATTTCATTTTTACTACATGACTTCTATCTGGTCCAGTGATGCCCAGCACAGCTGCATCCTTCCATGTTAGTTATTCACCTTAATCACTAAACCTAATTGCTTGTCAACTAACATTTAAATACATAGCTTAAGAAGAAAAAAACATTTGCTTTTGGTAAACTAGCTATTTAAAAGATATCCACGTGTGTGCTTGGTTGCTCTCTAGGAAATAATATTTTGCATTAAATATTGACAGAAAACTAACATGTTTTTCTTCCTTCTTATCCTGACTATAAATTTAAATGAAAATGTCTTGTTTGGCAGAAATTGGCTACTCATCAAAACAGCTAGAATAAGAACTCAATGCAACATTATAAGGTAGACAGACTACTACTGGGGGCATAGAGGGGTTTAATATATTCTTTTATAAGAAAAGTCAAGTTCAAGAGATCTGCATTTATGTAGGATGTGACATTCAGTGTTGATCTTTATACCATAAAACCCTCCAAAATAACAAGGCTTTCCTGCTTTAGCATTATGACATAGTGTTCACACAACTATGCTGTACCTGCTAGGTCTTTAATCACTAAATCTCACCAGTTGTGTGCAGGGTCTGAGTCCTGCCAAAGGATCACACCACAACCCAACCAAGGCATGTCTGTGGGCTGCGTGTTTGTTATTATGGGTTTGAAGCCCTCAAATATTATTCTTTCAGTAACCTGGATAGAAGTTAATGAAGTTCTGTTTGCATCTAGCTTCTAGTGTTTTTTGTTGTGGTTGTCAGTTTTGGTGCACAAAGTTGTTAGTAAAAATGACAACTTACAGCATCTTGGAACCCAAACAGCACGAGCTGCACTTGGCTGATCCCATGGCTGTCAAAGTCTAACTCCAGTTTCAGCTTTGAGAGAGTGGTTGCAATGATTTTACGATCAGTGGAGCGCACAAACTCTCTGAGGCTGGACACCAGCGTTGTGATATGTTCCCATTTCAGCTTGGGCTCTTCAGCTCCCTGCTAGAAAAGAGAAGAAATAGTTTTGATAGCCATCTTTTGACGTGTACACCCAGAGGGACCTCAGCCAAGAAAGTCAGTTGGCAACATGGATTTTCTGAAGCTCTGCTGCTAGGTGTAAGGGCAGATGCGGCTGCAGGTCAGGCAAAGGCAGCAGCCCAACTACAGCAGCACAGAGCTCTGCCACGGGGCTCCCTGCTAGGGCAGATTACCTGATGAGCAAGAAGCAGACTGGCACCAGGTGCTGAGCAGACATGCACACTGCAGGTCTGCGTGTCTCACTGCACAGGAGCGAAAAGATAGGAATAAATGTACTGTGCACAGAATACTACCCACTCTTACTTGCAAACACACACACTTCGCAGTGCCTCTAGTTTCAGAGTGCCTCTGAGAAACAACATGCAAACTCCCTCAGCAGCACTTCAGAGAAGGGATTAGTCAAAGTTATGTAGAAGGCTCAGAAAGTGACTTTTCTGACATAACTTCTCTAGACATGGAACTTTTGCCTGTTCTTAGAGCAGATCTGCCCATCTGTCACCTTCCTCATATTCACATTCATATGCCTATTTTTTAAAGGTTTTGTGTTTTTGCATGACCTACCAATGTAGTGAAAAGCTCAAACACATTGATCAGAATAACCAGTATAACTAAACGGGAAGCAGAACATTGTATTTACCCTCAAAACTAGTGTTATGTCAACTCAATACAAATTTCAATTTGAAGTCTTAAAATTAAGCCAGAGATAGAAAACCCTACTAGTTGTCCAACACAAAGTATTAGATGCTCATTCTGAAGGAAGTTAACTATTTATATAAAGAACTCTAACGTTGTTTTCTGTAACAGAAGGACATAAGATGTTTGGTTCTGTTGTATTTGCCATGAATGTTGCAGCTGGCCAGACATCAGGAACCCTGCTTGCCAACAACACTGAGGTTTTAACTACAAGTAATTAATTCTGATTAGGAGAAACAAAGATAACCTCATTATCTGTGAGAAAGAAACTACAAAAATAAAAAAGAACAAGTTCTAGAGCAGTCAAGCATTCATTCTCATGACTGAAGCACCCATCTCTGAGATAAAAGATCTTAGCCCCTGATCCTGGTCCTCTTCCATTTGGAAAACTCACCCCATGAGCTGCTATACTCAAGTGGGTCCCTCACACTGTCCTGCAGTGGCTGATCTCCTTTCTGTGTAAACAATTCAGAATCTATTAGGGCAGACAGGTGGACACACAACACACTGTAGCCCTGGGCTGGAAATTTATCAAGGCATGCTTGGGACAGGGCAACCAGCATAGCTCGCCAGTATGGAACAGTGACATGTTTTGGGACAGTCATTCTCCTCCCCCAGACCCCACACCCAATTACTTGGTTGAAATTGTCCTTATGAAATGTTTTTGTGAAGGAAAAGCACTATCAAAGCCTAAATCCCGATGAGGCCTAACATGCAACTCAGGGTTCCCTCTGTTGACAACATGCATTTAAGCAGGGCATAACAAGAAGCCAACCCCTTGACCTTTCTGGTGGTTTGACTCAGTTTCCTCCTCCTTGACCTGGGTCACTCTCCCAAAGGAGGAGACCGTGGGAGTCATAATTCTGCCTCCTCTTGAAGGACAGACAGTCCTGTGCACCCGTGCTCTACAACTCCGTGTCTCTGCTCCTACCTTGGGCTGCTCCAGCCCAGCTGAGCAAGGCATGAAAGACCCAGCACCCTCTCCGGATCTTGGGTTCCAGTCTCTCACAACCATGATGATTCTTTCATACCCGTGCTGACAACTGTGTTACAGCAACATCTAGCAAAGCACGGGCCACAGGCATCTCTCTTACTGCCTTCTATTTTAACAACTTCCTATGGTTACCAGGACAACTTTGGGTTATACACTCTCCCCATCAAGAGCTGGAAGCTCTTTTTATTGGTATGGAAGCAAATTCCAATTACATCAACTGTGGTACAGGCACAAGAATCAGATTGGCTTGCATCAGTTTCTAAACAGTACTATCTTTAGAGGATGAGTTGTCACATTTTATAAAAATGTTTTAGACCAGCAACATTAACCTTGAGAACAAAGTGAGTCAATTAAGTACTAACACACACATTACAAACATGAATAAAAAATCATGTCATCCAGTTATGGTGTTGCAACATTTAGTAGCATGGTCATGAGGTAATTTATTCAGTGTCACCCTGAACTGACACAACATCACTGAATCATCCCCACAAAGGAGTGCCAAAAGGTCACTCTGCAATGACTGTGTTATTTGCTGCAGCTCCCACTGTTACTCCATCTTCCCTCCCCTCCATATGTGCTCCCAGCTGCTCTGAGGAATAGCTGCAATTTATCTTCTCCCCACCCCTCTTTTCCCCCTTTTCCGGCTCTTCACTGGAGGGCATCGCTGGACCAGGCAGTCCCGTTTTTTCTACCATAACCTGACATCAGGCCAGAGCAGGACAGAAGACCTGAACCTCCCTTCATCCAACAGTCAGCCAGAAGACAGAATTCTGGAAAGGCAGCCAAGTAACCACCTCCTGGGTATGCTCTATGTCACACGAGTTGACCTGACAGCCTCAGTTAGTCCCATTTGAAAAAAAAAACCTGACAAAACATATTATCATGAAAATATGTTTTTCTTGTCTGGCCAGCACTAATACCCAGGTATACATATAGCATTGACAAATAACCAAAAGGCATATTTAATGCAGCATAAACAATTTTAAAGACTATTTTTAATAGCCCAAATAAAACTATAAACCATGAAAGCTTACATGGTCTATGCTTTCTAATGTAATCAAGCTTTATTTTTAATTGCTTTACTATGTGTAATTTCAAAAGTTCCAGGTAATTGCAGATAAGCCTTCAAGTTGCACAGAATTTTTGCTGCCTTACCTGAGCCAATGCTTCCATCAAGTTCCTCACCACCTTCTCTTGGTCCTCAGTTAATATCCTGTGAAGAGTGGCTCTCCTTTCACTGTCCTTCTTCAACATGAAAAACCCAGAATCTTTCTCTTCAGGCGAGGGAGGTGCACTGTGATCCTCAAAATTTTCATCCGGGATGCTGAATGAAAAACACTCAGTGAAAAGAAACTTTACAAAAAACAGCCCAATGTGCACATTCCTAACCAACTGTGTGACATAAATGCCAGAGAGCTCTTTACCTCAGAAAAAGGGACCGGATTCCCTTCCCATCTTTGTCTCCATAGGATTTGGCTCTTGTTTTGAAAGAGAATGGATCAATTTTTAATTCTGTATCAGGTGAGACAGAACCATATTCACTGCTGCTACTTGTATCTTCCACCAGAACAGGGACAGGTAAGGAAATACTCCGAAGATACTCTATTTGTATAAGGATATTAAAAAATTAGAATTTAATAGTGCCATCACAGCTCTGAAGTGAAAAGTTTATTCTCTAAGAGGAAACAAAGACTCAGTCTTCCTCTACGCCAATACAAAATACTAAAACAAAACTGACAAGAAACTCCTAAAGTTTATCCTCCTGGAATAGAGTTATCTTTGAGTTTTGTTTTTATTCAAAAGCTTACTGAGACTTGGAAAAGCTGGGCTGTTTGCAAGTTCCCTCATGTCACCACTGGAGCAAATGGGCATCTCACACCAGCAGGACACGCTCTCAGCACTAGCACAATGCTCCTACAGGGCCAGTCAAGCACCTTCCAAGAGCTTCATTTTACGTGTGTACATAAATATATATCTTTATATATACAATACATATAGGTACATATACTATAACACATAAGATACATTTCTTTATCAGATTGTTTTGTACAAGTTCAATTAGTTCATAGTCTTTGATTAATAATAAACGTGCATGTTAAGTCGTAACTTCCATTTTTAAATCCACAGCACACATTACTGCTGCAAGGAACTATTCACACGTATCTCAGGTGTGCACATTTCAAACTGCCCTTTGATAGCAACTCAGCAGGAATGTAACCATGCGTTTGTTTGGTTCATGCCCCCCTTGCTCTCCCCAGTTCATCTCCTCAGAGATGACTACCCTGTACCCAGGCCTGACAGAGTGTCTCAAATACATTTCACTTTTTTCAATGACAGAATTTAGCCTAATAAAAATCGGTTCTCTTTCTCCACAAACCTTGGCCCTATCGCTGCCATAAAAGAGGGATATGGTTTCCTGTTCAGATTTCCACTAAATGACCCTAAACCAACAATGCAGCTCTACAAGCCTGTATGACCCACTTGCCTAGACAATTAAGTCATAGTCAGGTAGGATTACAAATAGTAGTTGAAATTTGCACAATGAATTAGAGGTTCCTAACAGAGAAAGGTCACATTTTCATAATGGTGTCCGCTTCTCTTTGCAGCATTTTAGTGTGACAAATTACACCAGAGTGAGTGATAACCAGTTTCTGCACAGTCATGTTTTGATAGAGAAGTTATGTTGAAACTCACCGTTTGTGTTAGCTGAAAGGACTGTGGGAGACAAGCAAAGAAAAAACAAAGTGAAATGTGCTGAAATTAACTGACAAAACAAGCACAGTCTGAAGGATAACTCTCTTCCTATTTGTATGGACTATTTGTACTCTCCTGCAGTCTCTAAAAGTGATTTCAAGTTAATTTTAGCCAGGGGGGGTGGTGGTGCATGTGTGTGTGGGGTGGAAGGTATGCTCAAAGTGCTCATCCAATGTCACCCATCCCCTTTTATCTGGTATTTTTATTTTTATTTCTTGTAGGTATCATGCTAAAAGACATTTTCAAATGTCTATATATATACACATAGAATATGTCGTTTGTACTCTCACAACTCCTCAGTTACTTTCCATAACTTAGAACACCACAGAAAATGAATACATGAAACAAAAATAATGCAGCTTATTCACATTTGCTATGGGACAAAGATCCTTTGCTCACGTACAGAACTTCCCTGAGGCTCAACAGCATGTTCTAACTTGACACAAAATGCACTTCATGCAAACGTTTTTAGAATGAAAACATTTGCACATTTAAAAAAACGCAATATCCACAAACGCAAAAGCTGCACAAAACCATAAACAGACTTTCAGAAATCTTATCAGAAATATTTTCTGTAAATCACCCCTGTGACAACATGGCAACAGAATCCTGCCACAGCAGTGTTTCTGCAGAGGGTCACAACTGACTGTTCGCCTGGGATGGAGATCTGCCGTGCTCACCTTAAAGACTAAACCAGCAGTTTCAGGCAACACTAACATCAACAGGGAAAAGTTGGAGACTGAGTTAGCAGTGCTCACCTGAGAGCTTTGATGGTGACTTTCTCTTTTTGCTCGAGACCTTCAAGAACTCATCCACAAGCAGCTCAGGGGCACAGGCTCGTTTATCGGGATCCGGCTCAAAGCAGCGCAGGATGAACACCTTCGCCTCTGCAGACATGGAGTCAGGGATCTCTGGGTGTATTTTAAACATCCCCACCTGAGACAAACAGAAGGGAGAAACAATGGCCTACACGCTCTTTTCCCAAACTCTGAACAGCATCCCAAACGTGCTAGGATATCCTAAGTGGCACGTTGTTGGCTAGTTTTGATGTTATCTTTCTGTAACTAGTTTATTCATTCTGTGAAAAAAAACATGATAAATTGCAGAAACAATTATATAAACACCCCACAACTGTAAGTAGAGGCTCTCACAAAGCAGAAAACTGCTTCATTGTTTGTTTTTTTAAACATCCAGGCTGCTGAGTATCTGCTATTGCTCCACTACTCTGAAAATGACACAGCACTCCCACTCAGGTGAATCAGCTCATGCTTCTCAACACCCTCACCAACCAAGTATTTCCTTTATCTCCTTTTCCTGCAGGCTCCAATCCTAGCTCCTCCAAAACAGCCGTAAGATTTCCTGTTTACAAATAATGGTCTGAGTTGTACAAAGAAGATATCTGACCTTAAACATAGCTGCTTGTGGTTCTCCCAGCTCATAAAAAGGGGGCTTCCCTGTTGCCATCTCAATGATTGTGCATCCCAAAGACCAGATGTCTGCAGCCTTCCCATAGCCACGTGGCCCTTTGTCTATGATTTCTGGTGCCATGTACTGAAGGGTACCTGGTTTAAAACATACTCATTTTTTTTACTTAGGTGCACTAATTATGCAAATAGATAGTTAAAGGACAAGAGGAACAAAATCACCGAAGAATGAACAATATTGGGAGAGTTAAAAAATACTCTTTATTATTTAAAATTCAAAAAATTTCCATAGCCAGTCTATATGAAACTCAGAATATTATTCAAAATTTTACTTGTGCTAAAAGCATCTGGTATCATCTACTGATCTGATTATATCATTTTTCAAAGTCAATGTCATTAAAAAGTTTCAATGAGCTTTGGATCAGACAGTTTTTATTCACTGAATTATAGATTAAGATTAAAATAAGGCAGATCACTGAATTGCATCCAAAGAGGAAAAGGAAGTCAAAATCTGAACCTAAACCAGCAGGTGATATGAACACTTCTTCTGAAGTAAGGGAATCAACCTCACACATCATTCTGCATTCTGTTCCATTTAGAGCAGAAATAGAAAATCATAGGATGGAATTAAAATAACAGTCACTTCTCGTTTTGCCTAATTATTTCATGCAGTGCCACTACATGACTTAACATACAAATCAAATTATTAAGCAGAATGAAGACAAGTTAATTACAGGCTCTGTAGAAAAAAGCAACTCTGGAGATGAAGCCAGGACATCCAAGCCAGTCATGAACAAATGACAAAAGTGAGCCTCTGCTCAGCAAGATGAAAAAGCCACGTGCACAGAAGGGACAGGCGCAGGTGCAAGGTAGGGAAGACACAGCTTTTCTGTTGTAGAGGACTTCACATCTGAAGTGGAACGTCCAAAACAGCATTCTCTCTAAGCAGTGCATGCAAGCACAGTATGTATCTTAAGATTTAAGTATTCAAAAAGTTATTCTTGCAGCAACCATTTATATTGAAGTCAATGAAAGTTCAGCAGCTGTGGATTCTGACCCTACAGGCACAGTTCAAGTGAGGAAAGAGTCTCCTATGGCAACATACCAGTGAAAGTTTCAGTACAGGGGTTGATTCCTGCAAGTCTCTTGGAAGTTCCAAAATCTGAAATCTTCAACACTCCACTGTATGTGTTGATAAGCACGTTATCACCCTGAGGAACAGAACATTCAGAGCAGTTATTTTTCTCCGCTGACTCTTCATCTAAGACTTCTTGCACAGCCTGTTTCTACAATGCACTCCTTAGTAACAAGTACCTCTCCTAAGGCTCTTAAGAGGTCAAGTGAGAGACGAATCAATAGCCTTCCTTCCTTATGTAACCCTATCATCAGAAACCTCACCTCAAAGTGAACCTCCCTCCCTACAGGAATTAACTTAAAGAACACTAAGAGAATGAAAAAGGCTTTTTTGTTTTGTTGGGTTTTGGGGTTTTTTTGAAAGGCAGCTTCTTCACTTGCAATCTCCTTGGAAAAGGACCTGAAAATATACCATCCACAATCTTCTTAACTTCTAATAAGCTTTTATGAATGTTTGATCATCAAAAATATAAATTAAAAATACCTACTTTATCTCATCTTAAGTTGCTAAATGTCAGTTCTTCTAAAACAAAAACAATACTCCACACATTTTGCTGGTGCAGATTCAAATCAAGAATGGTTCACTTACCTAACTCACAGTTAGAACAGCAGAGAAGGTATGTGACAGTGAAGAACTTTCAGAAAATATTTTTTTTAATGAGAAGACAAATAAATGGTTGTGCAGCTACACAACACTACCAAGTAAATTCCCCGCAAATTCTTACCTTTATATCTCGATGCACTATTTGATTATCATGGAGGTATTTTAATCCTTCAAGAATCTGCTTGGTGTAAAAGCCAATGGTCTGCTCATTATTTTTTAATGGTCCCCATTTTGATCGTAGAAGAGCAGAAAGGCTGCCTGTAATTTTGGAGAGCAAACAAGTGAGAGTAAAAATCAAATTAAATTCTGCCTTCTTCTCTGAAGGAAAAAACCCACAACACAAACAACAAAAAAACCACAAACCAACACTAAACATTAACCCTATACCAAGTGTAGCCACCTATTCTATAACCACAGGCCTCTCCAGGTTACTTGCATCATCAACAGCCTGAGTTAACTCAGAAGAGAGTCTCAGTATCTCCAGTGGCCTCAGCTGCAGCACAAAAGCATAAGCTTCCTCAGGCAGGCAGATCAGAACCCACTTGGCCAACCTGCTCAGCTTTCTACTATTCCTGGAAAGAAGTTTCCCCAGAGTAACGTTGTAAAAGAGTGAAAAAGGAAAGATGTGCATCTGCATCTCTTTGTACATGCACCAATTCCACCCCTGCTTGAAAAGCTAAGCTCCAGTAATGGGACTTTTGTTGCATCTGGCTGCAGTAACCATCACCAACTGCCTCTCTCTTGTGCTGGGCACCTGAGGAGGGCTCAGCCACCTGAGACCAGCTACAGCCTCTCTAGCAGGATGGCCCCAGATCATCTCTGACCTGTAGGTACGAGGAGCTCGCCTGCCATAGCTCCGAGCTGGGCTGTACCTGGAGCACATCCTGGCTAAATACTGAATGAGAGGACTCAAGCACTTGGAAGACACTGCTTTCCACATTAGTTTAGGGGAGAGACGTTAAAGAATATTACATTTGCATGAAAGATACCTTGCTGCAGTACTGTTGGTTTTTCTGCGTTTAGAATGTTTAAAAAACAAACCCACCAACTGCCAAACCAGTCTCCCCCACAACTTACCCCCTGGCACTTGTTCCATGAATATCTTAATGAAGCCATTCTCACTCAGAGAACCTAAATACTGGACGATGTTCTTATGTTTGAGATGCTTATGCAAAGCTATTTCTTCATGCAGGGGCTGGGAGTACCTGGAAAGAAAAAAAGCAGTTTATTCAATATTGACCTTTGGGAAGAAAGTCTTCTGTTTGCTGTGGCCACAGCAGAGGGGTTAGAACTAGATAACCTTTAGTGTCCCTTCCAACCCAAAGCAGTCTGCGAGACTATACTTATGCAAAATAAATATCAAATATATGTAATACTGTGTATACACACACAGAGCTTTATACATGTACATTGACAGACTGACCAAAACAAAGTTTGTGGAAAACAAACTCTCCAACCTAACTCAAAGCAACTGAACAGCTGGGAAAGGGGTTTGATTCAGCCTAATGCCAAAGTGAACTAGTAAATAATAAAGTTAGTGTACCATTAAAACCACCTCAATAATGAAAACAAACCACCATTTAAATTTTTTAAATTAAAGTAGGAGTTTTAGCTGAAAGCAAGAGTGGCAGCTACCAGAGTAGGAAAAGAAGGAATCATTTCATGGGAAGATGTTCAGGAGAAATGACAAAAACAATTCCATCAAATGTAATCCTGTCCATGGTAAAATATTTTCCAGAGAATTAAGCTTTTTAGCAGTCTTTTTGTCGAGGTTTCTGGAGTCCAGATCCTGCTCCAGAGTGGAACACAACCAGCCTCCAGCAGCTGATGTGCTCCCTGGGCCAGCCCTAAGGCTTTTCTTCCAGCCATGGGAGAGTTGGAAGCAGGTCAGCTGCCAGATTCCAGATGCTGTCTGGCAAAAGGTGGACAATGTGCTGGGAGTCTGGTGGCTGTTTTCACTGAAGCACTACCATCTGCAGCCCAGACTTACAGGGTAGCTGAGAGAGATGAAGGATACAGACCTCGATCTGGCAGAACAGACATGAGACAAAGCTGCAGAGTCCTAAGCAAGTGGAAGACGTGCAGATGTTTACACTGAGGGAGGGCTAAATACAACTCAAATCCAACAGTGCAGCTGCTTGTCACCAGAGGAGCAGTTTCACTGCCACCTCCACCTTCAGTAGGTTGCTATCAGCACAGACTTCACACTAATACTGGTGCATTCTCATCCACTAATGAACTGGCAGAAAAATTGTAATTAATGTATTTCTTTGGGGTGAGGGGAAGGAAGGGTAGCTTCCTACTGCCTCCAGTCCAGCCGTTGCCTCTCCCTGGACCCAGCCAGTGCCAGGAAGGCAATCACAGCACAAATGCCACTGAAGTTGCTAGGGGAAAAGTGCATGTGAGCTCCATGGCCTTTGGGGGCAGGTAGTTATCAGCTCACCCAAACAGAATCAAGCAACAAGTGGAGGCTGAACTCTTAAAGAAGTGGAGGGGGGAAAAAGAAAAAAAAAAAGTGGGGATCTGAAAATCCCTCTGGAAAACAACTGCTGCAGAAAACAAGGCAAGTATTTGGTTAATGAGAAGTGTGATTATGCAACTCCAAGTCTGTTCACTAAAAAACAGTTTGAATTTTGGCTTGCCTCTCCCTCACAGGCCTACAGAGATTCTGTCTACACTGTTAATCATTTGGAAATGCAAAAATCAGAGATTATATTCCTGAGATCTATTAACATTCAGAGCAGCAACTGCAAGACCATTATAATTCTTTCCCATGCAGTTTTAAACTGCACAGTTAATTGAGTCTCAAGCAACTAAAATAATTTAGCAAACAAAATAAAGCCATAACATTTTTTTCCAGTGGGATGAAGCAATTATTATTTTAGAATTTAATTAGGAGACTTTAAACGGTAGAAAGCAAGCAAAATTCTAAATCTTAGAAAGCTAGATCTCATCTACCGAGCATGATTTTACTGTAACTTGTGAAGTGGATATGGCCACTGGTACTCTGCTGTAGTCCTGCAAATGCATTTAAGGGCAACATCACTGCAGGAATTATTCCTTTTCCTTCAGAATGTGTCTCCATAGGCTAATGCTCCCTGACAACTAAGTAGACTATTCAGCAGCTTATATTTAACATCTAGCAGTATTGAAGACTCACTGCTTTTTGCACAGAAACTACTGTATTTCTGGCCGTGCACTCACTATCAAGTTTATTTGTTACAAATCCAAAAGATGGTCATTTTTTCTTTGAAATGTTAACAATGAACTTCAGAGATTACTCCTTTTCTTTCTACAGATTTCTTTCCAAGTGCTAAAAGATCAGATTATACTTGATCAGAAATTATATGCTTTTTTTAGTTTGCTACTAAAAGAATAATAGTTGAAATTTGTCCTGGAAGCCTGTAAGTATTTTTGAAAGTCTAGATGAAAGACTAACAGCTTCCTAATAACCTCTTTTCCAGTATGCTTTGCACATTGAACCTGAAACTTTTTACATCGACAATTCTTATAAAATGTGTATAGGAGAAGAAAGATAGTCCTTCAGCAGGTTTTCCCATATTTTAGTTCACTGCATTTCCTCTGCAGGAGGAAATAACTACGTCCTTGTTTGTGCAGTGCTCAATCTACAAAGCAATAATCAGGAAGGAAGTTGGTTTTACTCATCCTCCATAGCAGTCATCTTAAAGAGGGTGCTAGTATTCAAAACAGTTAATTCCAGAAGCTATTCTACCCCACCAGAGTGGCTGCTATTCTCACTTCCATCTACAATCCATGTCCCAGAGGGTAAAACCACCACTTGTGGAAAAGGAGCATTAAAAAATCATGGACAAAAATATCAGTCTACATGACTTATTCTAACGTTAAGGGACTTCACAATAAATGACACATAAACAGGAAAAGAAAATGTCTTTATCAGCAATTCAGGCCCAGAATTTTAAAGGACTCCACAAATAATGAGTTTCAATGGTTCTTTTCTGAGGACATGCCTGAGCATGTCTAGGTAGACAGGGCTTATCATTAGGTGTTCTGCAGTTCAACAACATTTCTGTTGGAAAGAGAAAGTACTATGAACTACTAATACCAAAACCAGCAAACATCTAAATTCTCAGCTGTGACCAACATCTATCCTGCAGCTAGTCACAGAGAGGAAACACCTTTACATACCACAGAGAGGTAAGCTCTTGGCAGCTTTGCAGAAGAGGTACCCCCTGATCAGCAGGCTGGCTGACCACGTTAGAGATGAAGTTACAGAAGGCACAAGATTTGGAATCAACCCCAGGTACTATACCTGCTGTCTCTCTCGGGGATTTCTTTGATAGCAATCCTGACTTGGTTGCTCAGATCTCGCCCTGCATACACAATGCCATAGGTGCCTTTCCCCAGCACGACTCGCTCGCCATTCTCATCATATTCATAATCATACTGCAAAGCAAAGGAGGTGACATTAAACAGTGGGATATGGGGATTTATTCCATCTGATGCCCTCCTCATAACTAAGGCATCTAGGATGTGAGTTGCCTTCTGCAGGCTATGGGGAAGGAAAGAAAAGCCCTTCAAGAGGACAACCAGGACACCGTGCAGACATGCCTGCATTTCTCCCCTGACTGAACAGGAAGCACTGGCTCCTAGGGCAAGGGGTGAAAAGCACAGGGAGCTTTTATCCGTTCCATACAAGTGACAATTGTGTCTTATTCAACAGCACCTGCAACACTGCTGGCAGGCGCTGTGATAACGAGAAGACGACAGAGGGCCCTCTGCACCAGCCGCAGACATCAGAGCAAGGCGGGATATGCTTCCTGGCCACAGATGCTCTCCTGACCTGACCACACCTTCCAAAAACAGCACCGCCTCAACTTTGCCCGTGCGAGGTCAGCCAGCAGAGTTTGCCGCTGGAGGTGAGTCAGGACTGGTTTCGGCTGAATTTGAATTTCAAGAGTTTAAAAGGCCAGTCAAGAAACAGTCACCAGGCAGATTATCTGACCTGGCCTCTTGTGTAACACAGACATGTAATTTCACACCCTCACTCCCATGGTAAGCCCAGCTCATGCCTAGGTAAGGTATTTCTTCTTTTCTTCTAAATAAAGACTGTTCTTTGAATAAAGAGAGAATCCACTATTTAATTTACTACTTTGTTTCAACAATTAATTACTTTCATGGTGAATTCATGTCTCTTAATTCAAAATTATTTGGTGTCCTTGTATTTAATTTTGTTTTTCTTCAATAGATTAAAAGAGACCATTAGCACAGTCATTTTCCCTGTAAAAATACTTACCCACTGTAATCAACTCAACCACTGCTTTTCTTTTGCTGAAATAAACAAATTAGGCACCCTAAGGTTCTCATTATAGGGCACTATAAGGAAACCACAAGTTGCTCGACTGGTTTATTTGCCCCATCTCCTATTTCAGATGTACTGCAGAATGCCAACATCAGAACTGGGACAAAGGGCTGTACTCATTACCTAGCACTGACTCCCTCGGTTCTGGATGTCACTAGAGCTTCAGGACACAAGGTTTTCATGTGATAGGACACGGCCTTAGGTATCATATCCTGTTCCCGTGAGCCAGCAATGTGCCCTCACAGCCAAGAGGCCAGTGCCATCCTGGGGGGCATCAAGAAGAGAGTGTCCAGCAGGTCAGGGAGGTTCTCCCCTGGTGAGGCCTCCCCTGGAGCCCTGTGTGCAGGTCTGGGCTCCCCCATTCAAGAAGGACAAGGAGCTGCTGGAGAGAGCCCAGCACAGGGCACTGAGATGCTGAAGGGACTGGAGCATCTGCCTGTGAGGAAAGGCTGGGAGAGCTGGGGCTGCTCAGCTGAGAGACAAGGAGGCTGAGGGGGGATCTGATCAGTGCTGGTCAATATCTACAGGGGTGTCAGGAGGATGGGGCCAGACTCTGCTCAGGGGTGTCCAGGGACAGGACAAGGGGCAATGGGCACAAACTGGAGCACAGGAGGTTGAACCCAAACACAAGAAACTCCTCCTTTACTCTGAGGGTGACAGAGCCCTGGGACAGGCTGCCCAGGGAGGCTGTGGAGTCTCCATCCCTGGAGACATTCCAAACCCGCCTGGATATGTCTGTGTAAACGTCTCTAGCAAGGGGGTTGGATTAGATTATCTTCTCCAGGTCCCTTCCAACCCCCACCATTCTGTGATCTCCAGAGGTCCCTTCCAACCCCTACCGCTCTGTGATTCTGTGTTCCCTGCCACCTAAAAGAAAGCCTAAACGCCCCAAGTATTGCATTGTACCCGCTGGCTCTGCACTCCCTTTTCAGCTTTGTGTATGTGCAGAAGCCAAGGTGAGAATGCCGGGTGCAGTGGCACACCCAGGCATGCTGCACCTCAGGTACCTCAGCTAGGGGATGGCAGCAGCAACAGGGCACCCCAAGCTCCAGGGGGAGCAAGGGGTATAGACAGACTCTCAGCAGCAGCAGCATCTGGTTGCAGTTTGCTGTCCGTGGCTGTGCTCACCTACAGACAGGACCTGGCAAGGACAAACTCTCCCCTGCCACAGTTATAGCCTTTATTTGTTGTGCAGATGACTGACAATCATGTCAGTGTACATTATTCCAGTGGTGCACAGATCAGACAACAAACAGTCTTTAAAATTTAGTCTTTAAAACAGATGCTGATGCTGCCTGGCTATGCTTATGCTCTGAAGTAGCTGTTACAAGAGTCACTCTGTAATAAGCACAGCTGGAGGATTTCCAAGTTGAGTACCCTTTTAAGCAAGTTTACTGAGAGATTTAGCTATGCTGGCTATTAAAACTACATGAGGACCATTTAAAAGAATCCTTAATTTATAAACAGTAGAAGAGAAAATTTTGCGAACAATAACTTGCTGAACTTCTTCCAGAGAGAAAACTGGTACCTTACTTCCTTCTGTGAAATGCTGCATGAGAACCCCAAAACCCTTTGTATGTTGAGTGAGGAAGTAAAAATACCTCTAGAGAATCTCCATCACATTCCCCTTCCTCTGTCGTCTTCCCTATTTCTTCAGTGATACTGTTGACCATGTCAAAAAACCTGTTAAAAGGGAGATGAAAAGAAAAGCAAATACAGGTGAGACAGTATGGGGACAAAGAGAACAACTCCCTCTGAGATAATGAATGAACCAAAGTAGGGCTTAAATACAGTACGTACAAACTCAGTGTAAAAGTTTATTTGTTGGCAAAAAGAAAAAAAAGTCTGCATTGAGAACTAACAGTCAGAGTCTGTATTTTCCCTACTTTTTACATACTCCTATTACACATGCAAGACATCTGTCATGTCTGAAAGTGTTAACAGAACTCATATTTCAAAATCCATGTATCAGGTGAAACTCTCATCCTAAACCACCATTTCTTTATGTCCAATGAAAGCAATGAAGCCTTGTGAGAATTGCCTAGAAGTCTTGGCCAGACTTGAAGGAGCTTTTGCAGTGCAGGAAATTTAGCTTCAAGTTTTTGCTGAATAAAAAAGGGGTCTGTTTTACAACTTGCCATTTAAAAAATATACTATGACATAGTGGTCTTGATGATCAGGTAGTGAGGTGGACTGTGAACTGGCTGAAAGGAAGAAGTCAGAGTTGTGGTCAATGGGACAGAATCTAGTTGGAGGCCTGTATCCAATGGAGTCCCTCAGGGGTGGGTACTGGGACCGGTATTGTTCAATATTTTCATCAGTGGCCTGGATGAGGGAACAGAGTGTGCCCTCAGCAAGTTTGCTGATGACACTAAACTGGGAGGAGTGGCTGACACACCAGAAGGCTGTGCTGCCATTCAGGGAGACCTGGACAGGCTGGAGAGTTGGGCGGGGAGAAACTTGATGAAATTCAACAAGGGCAAGTGCAGAGTCTTGCAGCTGGGGAAGAACAACCTCATGGACCAGTACAGGCTGGGGGCTGACCTGCTGGAGAGCAGGGTAGGGTAAAGGGACCTGGGGGTCCTGGTAGACAGGAGGATGACCATGAGCCAGCAATGTGCCCTTGTGGCCAAGAAGGCCAATAGCATCCTGGGGTGCATTAGAAATGGGTGGTTAGTAGGTCAAGGGAGGTTCTCCTCCCCCTCTATTCTCCCTTGGTGAGGCCACATCTGGAATATTGTGTCCAGTCCTGGGCCCCTCAGTTCAAGGAGGACAGGGAACTGCTTGAAAGAGCCCAGCGCAGAGACACAGAGATGATGAAGGGAGTGGAACATCTCCCTGATGAGGAAAGGCTGAGGGAGCTGGGTCTCTTGAGCTTGGAGGAGACTAAGGGGTGACCTCATCAGTGTTTACAAATACATTAAGGGCAGTGTTAGGACAGAGCCAGGCTTTGTTCAGTGATGTCCAGTGACAGGACAAGGGGCAGTGGGTGCAAACTGGAACACAGGAGGTTCCACATAAACATCAGAAAAAACTTCTTTCCTGTGAGAGTGACAGAGCCCTGGGACAGGCTGCCCAGAGAGGTTGTGGAGTCTCCTTGGCTGGAGACATTCCAGCCCGCCTGGACACGTTCCTGTGTGATGTGCTCTGGGTGATCCTGCTCTGGCAGGGGGGTCGGACTGGATGGTCTTTCCACGTCCCTTCCAACCCCTAAGATTCTGTTATATGACTTCTTCCTCTGAAAGAATACAAATGCAAAGACCTTGTCATGGTAAGGCATTGCTTGCTCATCTACAAAGTGCTCAGATATGAAGGGGACTGAGCATGGTAAAAGAACATTCTAAAGCTGAATAGACGAGCAGACAAGCTAGGGATTAGGTCAGGATGTGGCCACAGTCAATAACACAGAATGCTGCTGTGATTTTTGCAAAGTTGCAGGCTTTTTTAGCACAAATGGACATGAGATTTCCTCTTGGAATGCCTTCTGGATCAATTCAAGACTACAGTCCTCAAACTCATGGAGTAGAAACACAACTTAGAGAATCTGAGACACGCCTTGCCACGTTTTTGGTAGGGATCCTGCTACAATCTTACTTATGTAAACATGATGCTAATATAAGGGAAATCAAGCATGCTTCTTTGTAATTGCAAATCAAATTTTAGTTACAGTAAAAGAGGAATCTTGACCAGACTTTGTTGTAACCCCAAATGTTCCCACTTTAGAAAGTCCATTTTAATTTTAGGATGCTTTGTTGGACTGGGGTTCAACAAACACTTGCAGTAAGTCTTAATAGGATTAGTATTACAAAAATAATCCCACAAAATGTGTAAAAAAGGTAGTAAAATTGGCACTCATATTTGTTTCTAATGTCTGTCTGAGCTTGCACTTTGACCTTTCCAACCTCATACATCTCCAGGGTACTGCAGCATTAAGCTTTGGCATGAAAGGCGGTGATCACTGAGGATGCTCAGATCAACTTTCACCATAGTTCTGAACAGCCAGTCCCTGTTGTGCATGCAGACACCATCCACCCCACCATAGGCTGTTGGCTTTCTTCTGAAATAACAACAGTGACACACCTTCTGCAATGAAGTTCTGTGCAGAAATAGATTTGAAAGTCGTCCGAGTTGTGCAGCACGTAGAGGAAACAGCACCGCTCTTCAAACTTGGAAATGCTGAAAGAGCAGCCAAGCAGAGCACGTTATTGGGGGATGCACTGAGATGACCACCAGCCCTGCCAAACCATGCAAAGCCACCCATTTCATACAGGAAACCAGCAGAATCAACCTCAGCTGATACAGCTTTTGCTCACTGTCAAGCTACACTTCTCTATCCTTTAAAGTTCCCACTCCGCTGGTTGCTTCCGTCAGCTTGGCCCCCAGTCTACACAGTGCCCAAGGAAGAGCAGGAGCAGAGGCTGACAGGACTATTTCCATTGACCTGAGTCATTTTTGTCTTCAGTACATGTAGGTAAGGCCCTTGATTTCCACTCCTGCAGCCAGGATGAAACACTCTTTCAGGATTACATTAGGAAGCTGGGCTTGGAACAAAAATCATTATTTCTTCCCACTTTTGAGGTTGGTCACAGCTCAATCCTGAACACAAAAACATTCTGACAGGTTCCTTGTGAACTAGTATATCGATAGTATTTTGGAAAAATATTTAAAATTAAGTCACAGCCAAAAAATGAGGTGAATTGCTTTACCACCCATGACCACTCATGCCTTTCTTCAGTTTTGGTTTTATCTGCTATAACAGGAGAACAAAGACGATGAAGAAGTACACAGGCCATTTCCTTTTGGACACACAGATGTCTCAACAGAAACGAAGACGACGTGCAAACTCTGGTCAGTTTTCTACCCCAAGCAGGCTGCAGCTCTTGCAAAGATGCTCATTCACCAGAACTTTTCTATATGCATTTCATTGTTGTGTTCCTTATAGAAAATACTAAGCATTATTTAAAATAGTCCTTTCTGTAACTTTGTCACATCTGAGTGCCAGGTGTCAAACTGATGCAGTGCAATTGATTGTCACTATATTAGAAGGGGAAAAAAAAGATGGCCAGAGAGCTTACTATATAATATAACGTAGTATTTGATAAACTAAGACAAATTGAGTGTCCTTACTAAAATTCTTAGGACACCGGACAAAATCCACAGTCCTTGTGAAATCAATCTACTTGAGATTGATCAAGAAAGCCACGTTTTTCATTAATTTACAGTGCAATAAAGTAGAATGGTAGTCTGTGTTGTGCCAAAGAATTGATGATTATATTAACACCAGTTTTTCTTTAAATACCAGGAAATAATTTTACTAGGTGTCTACTGTTGTCTGATCCCTGCTTCCTTTTATGATTCCTCTGTTGCAGAGCCCTGTAACTTTAGGAAAGAAAATGGCTCTTTAGACAGGCTGAAGGGCCTGCTTTTCATAAAGCTACTTATGAGAACGGCAAGCTTCATTTTAAGAATATTAGTCTTTGGGTATGGCAACTCATTTATTTTTACATTAGGAAAAATTCCTAAGTGCTAAGTAATAACCACATCTGGGAAGACAGTCACTGTCCCCAGTTTAGAAACTAACTTTTAATTCAAGTTTTTCAAGAATATAGTTACACTCTCCAGATATGGAGTAACTGATACTAAAAGAATTACTCATTTATTTCAAGTTCCAGCTGAGTTCAAATATCTTACAGATTAAACTGTCAGCTTAAACCTGATATGCACTGACCCCACTGACTAACACAGCAGTGAATAAAAGGTAAGAATGTGGAATGTACACAGAGGGCAGGCAAGTCCATAAATATTTAAGGCCTTTAAGTGATCATTTACAGGGCTTATATGTTGCTTTCCTTCCTGAAAAAAAAAAGTTGTGAAAAAAGGAAGACGAAAAAATACCAAGTTAAAGAGACTTGTACAGAGGAAATGCCTCATCCTGACATGCCCAGCACACACAGCACCCACTGACTTCCACCACAGCAGAATTGGGGCTGAATTTGCAAAACTTCAAAGACAAAGGGGAAGCATGATGCAGCATGGCCTTGTGCCCAGCTCATGTGCATCCAAAACTCCCCTTGGTCAGCCAGAAACACTGCAAATGCTGGAACTGTTGCTTGCTAGTACTTCCAGATGAAGCAGCAGATAAAACAGTAAAGCACTGGTAGCAACCATGGAAAAGCAGCTCCATGAAACTTGTGTCTGTTTGCTAGAAGCATAGCAGTATAGACAGCTCCTACTCTCCTAATGATGTAGTCTGAAGAGATTCCAAGCTCCAAGAACTCGGGATGGAGGATGAAGATCCTTATCAATTCTCAAGCTATGAAGAAAACTGGATGCAAACCTGAATCCAACTTTTTCACCATTTCTAACAGTAGATTCACCAGCGTGACCTGTGGGGCACCCTCCCACAGAAACTGCAAAACTGCACTCATTTCATGATCCAGGTCTTCTCCTAAACACTGAGAAAAAGCCAACTTGTAGTCTAGCAACTCCAGCCTGCTACTTTATTTTTTATTTTTAAAAACTGGAAGAATAATTTGGGTACCCTTCTTGCTCATCTGATGTCAGCTGTGCAGAACACGAGGGGCTTTTCTGGGTAACCTAAGCTGCAAAGCACCCTGGGGGAGCAGCTGTGTTCCAAAAGCTCTGATGAAGCCTTTAAGGCTGATGGTACTTTTTGGCCCAATTCAATAATAAACATTTGTGTTTAGGAGGTCAAGGAAACGTATGACAAAAGCAGTTACTTACATCGGCACACAAATCGTTAATCAATTAGTTTACTAAGCCAAAGCAAATGACTATACTGCCTGCACCGAGTGTGATTTAGCACTGTGCTGCTCAGAGAACTCTCTCTACGCTTTTTCAGTCCCTTTGCAATTCTTGAGAGCTGAGCTCTACTATAACTCAGGAAATAAGATGCTAATTACATCAGCTGACATATAGCACACAGAAAAAGTGATCCCTCAGTCACTTTCTGAAGTATTTACCAAAACCATCAGCCATTTCTCTGTTAGCTGTCTCTTCAGACCTGCTGTCTCCTTATGCAACACAGTAAATATTTATGGAGGTCTTTGTTGAAGAAGCCTCCAAGATCACGTACAAAGACCTGCCTTGTATGTTAAGGCTGCACTTCTCAAGCTGGCTCTTACTAGCCATGAAAGGCTGAGGATCCTCCTAAAGCTGGAACTCCCCTTTCCTGGACTGCTTTAAGTCTAGAGCTTAAAAAGAGCCAAATATGGTCTTGATTCAAAAATAAATTAGAAGCAGGTCTGGTTCTGAAGGCTATCCCATGCCAAAGAATACCTGCATTTATATAACCAGGGAGAAAAACCCCTCAAAAACACTGAAAAATTAAGTGATCAGAAACTTGCATACATTTGGAAGAAGCAGGAAAAAAAAAAGGCTTATTCAGTTTTATATTTGCATAAGATAAAGATTTCCCACTGCAGCTCCTCAAGGAGGCAGCCACAGTTTACTAAGAATTCACAGTGACTCTTGGCTCACTGTAAAGTCTTCTAAGTTGTCTTGGACATCTGTCCAGAGGAACAGATTGGAAATGTAATTGACAAATTAAATGACAATTGACAGTTTAAAGAACAAATCCAGGTGGGCGCACCAGAAATAGCACTGACCACAGTGTGGTTTAATAAGGGGGATGGAAAGGAAAAAAGAAAGGACAATAAATAAATACTTTGTCTTTTTTTAGAAACACACAAATACTGTAACCAAAACCCAAACTAGACTGAACTAAGTGTGTCATTGCAATTCTTGCAAAAAATAAATCAAATCCCACAGGAGTGAATTTCTGTGCCTATTGATAGATTGGGGTTTTCTAAGTTACTTTTTGGAACGAAAAAGAATCATCCATCTGTATTCCAATGTTCTGCAGACATAGAAAGAGTTTTATGGGTATGGAACACTTATTACTAGAACAGAGCTATACTGTTAAAAGAATAAGTTTTCTGGACTTTTTTTTTTTTAATTACACTAAAAGCAAACACCAAAGTAGAAAGTTGTAGGATGCCAAAGTATTGACAAATCGTAGGGGAAAAAATAAAAAAAAAGAAACTAAGAGGAAGAACTGACCCAAAGTGGTCACAGGAGAGGCAGAACACTACTTTCTCGCTATCAGAAGATACAAACTGCAAGGCCGGACCCTGCCAAACAGGGTGCACTCTACATCCAACCTGGGCCAGCACAGGAGACCCACTAGCTCAGATTTGGCTGCTCTCTACTGACAATATGGCACATAATCCAGCAAAGAATTTTCCCTGGTAGACTGAAAACATCCTGCTGAAATCAAGCAAACACTTGACAAAGTTTCCTCCTTTGTCATTTTCTCACAAGCCCCATCCCAAAGAGGGAAGTGTGCTGGAGAAAAGAAAGGTGGCCTTGAAGGTATAACATCTCTCTCTTCTAATCCAGTCAAGCCAGTGTTGCACATGTCATTCCTGCTTCTGTGATTTATTAACCCATGTTAACCTACTCCACAAGAATAACTGGGAAGTCAGGGGTTGCTGGGGTGTTTTGTTTTCACTTTGTAGCCTTGCTACAACCCAAGTTGAGAGACTCCTCTCCCTGTGGACCTTCTTTGAAACAGTTTTGCTGCCATACGCATAAACAGACACAGAAACAACAAATACAAACCCAAATGTACACACACAAAAACCGAACAACAGGTGAGCAATTGGGATATTGTGGGATATCCTGATCTTGTCAGCTCCTCACATTCCCCTGCTCTACATCCACATGTTACTTTCTGGCTTACAGATTCTGTGCACCTGGCAGCTCCTAGATGTGACAGAACTCAGGTAAAATGATATGAAACACTCAAAATTATTTTAGTTCAATCTGAATTAGCATAAAGTAAGTGACTACCAACTTTCAAAAAATACTAGTTCTTTAATTCAATGGGCTATGTTTGCCAGGTCTTATGTAATGAACTTGCAAGTGGTCATTTCTGAATCCAGAACAAGACTACAAGGGCTTCACTTAGAGCTGGGCACCTCTGCCAGTACTTGCAATACTCTGCACCAATTCTGTGTCTGTTATTCCCCCAAGGTAGTAACAGGAGCTCAACACAATATTCAACTACTCTTTTAATTTGGAAACATGAAAGGGAATCAACTTACCTTACTCCCCTGATAGAAGCAGCACAGAAGTTCCACTCGTGGATACCCTTCTGTAAATAAACAAATAAATAAACCATTCCATGTTATGAACCAAGTGCCAGTAAGCACATCTCCTAGCTTGAAACTCAAAAGATGGCAAGAGAAGCACTGGAATTACAACAGCTACTACCTTTTAACAATGATTTTTCAATGCGTTGGTTTTTTTTTTAATCCAAACCCAAAGCAGCACAAGTTCTAGACAGAAGTTTTGCTTGGTTTGTTCCTTCACAGTTTACTCTGCAAACACAATATATCATTTTAGAAAGCATGCAAACCAGCAGATCAGAAGGGCTGTGAGGGTAAGTCTGGTCTGGACGCTGAACTTGGGGCCACATGTGGCCCTCTGGAAAGTGGGTGAGGGGAAAATCCCACCTCTGAGAATAACAAGAGCCTGCTCTGCATGTTCAGTGCTCCTGGGTGAGGGAAGACCAGGCCAAGAGAGCCACAAGCAGGAGGTCTGACACTGGAGAGCAAAGTGGGAAATTCTCGAGAAGTAGGACGAAGCACTCAGAGAAGGAGGAAATCTGAAGGCCAAGCGTCCAAAGAAACAGGGAGGAGACTACTTCCCTAGGAGGTCAGAGGAGAGAAGTAAGAACCCCCAAGGGCTGCCAGAAGAAAGAAGCCACCCTGAGAAAAAACAAACAAACATCCAGGCCGTACTTATTTTAAGCTCTTTTAAATTTACATCTGTTACATTCAGCAGAACTGAGTTCTCTCTGTAGACAGTCATAATGCTCTATGCTTATGTTCTAATAAAACCTCACAGTGGGAAACAGAAGCCTTTTGTATCTTCTAACATTCTCCTTTCAGGAAAAGGTAGAACAGCACCACCTCAAAGTGTAGGCAACCTTGAATCCCACCACAATGAGCAACATATTCACTTTCTAGAGTTTAATTTCATTTGGCATTTTAGTGACTTGAGCAATCAAAAGGCATGGACACATTTCTTGCTGACAGGTAATTCATAGCATAAGGGCATAGTGTCAAACACAAACATAACCAAATGTATTCCAAAAGAAGTAGTAAGGAAAAGCATAGCTTATAAAACATGCCATGAATAGTGAAATATACAAAGGTCAGAACAGATACACTGCTAAAACAGCTGCACAATGTGCATGACAGAGAAAGCCATTCTCCCAGCTATAACAGCTTTCTGTAAGGCTTTGTACATAAATATTCTCCTCCTCTGTAATTCTTTCCTGCCTGCTCAAATCACACTGAAGGTTGTCATGATAATATAACATGCCTAACACAGCATACCAATAATACAAGCAAACATCCTTGAAGCACAGGCTTCACGCTACTGTAATTGTAAAGTACAAAGCAGTACCTCCAGCATCTCTTCAATACTACATAGGGAGAAGGGTTTCTCCAGTGGGGTACAGGGACAGGAGAACAGCCTGCTGTTTAGAAAAGGTGGGATTGCATGTTGAGGTGGGGGTGCTAGCTGATGCTAACACAAAGTATTTCTGAAACTTCTATTCAAGTTGCCTGGTTCTCTTGCAAGAAGAAAGATCACCAGCTCCATCCCACTGCTAATATGGAGGGTGTATCTGCAC
Organism: Apus apus; assembly: GCF_020740795.1. Taxonomy (NCBI): domain Eukaryota; kingdom Metazoa; phylum Chordata; class Aves; order Apodiformes; family Apodidae; genus Apus; species Apus apus. Next base: position 117,952,984 of record NC_067284.1, read on the forward strand.
TGTCTTTTACTCCTCCCTCCATATACTCTGCCACTTGCCAATTTTCCATGCTTGGAAACTATCTTCAGATTTTAGCTCTTGATACTTGTCCAGTTCCCACTACTGGGAATAATCTAAAGTCTAAATAAGTTAAAATATACACCCCAACAAGCAGAAATGCTCAAGAAGCATAGCAAGAAGGTTAAGTATTGTGGGTTTTACTTGTCATCTATGTGTAACTAATGTCTCATAGATTCATGCTTCTTTTATTTACCACACAAAGTTCCCAGGCAGTGAAATAATGTAAAAGTTACATCCCTCGTGATCTTGCCAAGTTTTGAATACACTGGAGTAAATACACCAGGCATGCTATCCAAATTCAGCAGCTGTTCTTTGGTTAGGCAAAGAAACATCAACCACCCAAAACAAAACTCACAGCAGATTCAGAAGCCAATCTGAAACACAGACAGGCTGTTTTCTTTCCAACTTGCAAGCAGCACTACTGCATTCCTCTAACCCCATGTGGAAAGGGCTGTTAAAATTAGGGAACTGCAAGGCAAAGGTAACATGCATTCCACAAAATATAATGCTGATTTTTATAGGCATTTGTTCATGTTGAACTTGGTATTAAAGGCATAAATATTGCTAAAAAAGCCATGGAGAAGGAAGAGACTACATTATTTATTCTGGTATTGACTGTCATTTGCCTATTTATTACAAAATTGCCAGATGCAGGCTCCACTGCACTCAAAACAGAAATTCAGTTTCTTTGTGCTTATAAGGAAGTTCATGCACTTCATAACTCACAGTTCTTATTCTTGGAGCACTGATTGAATTTTGGAAAATAACTACAACCATGCCTTATGAGCCAAAGTGAACCGAAACATGAAGTGTGAGCTGGCAAAGCTCTGACAGACCTATGGTAGATTGAAACTAGACAGCTGAAGAAGCTTCCAACCCAGCCCTTGCAGCAGGGGTAGGTGGTCTTGGCTTCTTAACGAGCCACTAAAATGCCCATTTTCAGCCCCATAAGGATAAAAGCAAGACTCTTCCTCTTCGCAGAGAATATGTCTGTTTCCTCCACAAAATCTCTTATCAAGGACAACTATGCTGAATATATTTAAGTTAAAAGGAAGCTGGTGCCTCCAAGCTTTTCTAGTCCCTTTTCTCCCTGTAACGTTTCTGACTTTGACAAAACTTGCAACAGCAGCCAATAATTGTCCAGCTGAAGGGTAAGTAACTAACAAACTGCCCACTGCCTTCTTCTGATGGGTGTTGCTCACAGGGCAAGAGTGTCTTCACTGAGCTCCACCAGACCAGAGTGAAGATTCTGGCCACAGCAAAAGTACTAGAGAGGGCATTTAAAACTGACCTTGTCAAATGCTATTGATTAACACCAGGGCAGCAAAAATACATAAATACCAATATGCAGAAAACACAGAGATGCACTCCCCATATCAGGAAGGAGAGGGGGGAAAAAAAAAGAAAGTTATAACATACTGTAGAGAAACTTAAAAAATGGAGTAACAGAATTACAGTAACAGCAAATACTACAAAGCAAAGGTTACAAACCCTGCAAAGCCAAAATACCCATCTACTGAATACCCAACAGGTACAACTGATACATCCAAATCGTTCTCCCAGCCACAGGATGACCAGGCAGCTAAGTGACAGCTATGAAAAAGGTCACTGCTGAAAGTATCAAGCAAAATACCTCAGTAGCACTATATTTTTGGAATATGAATGCACATGCTCAAGTAAGGTTAACTCAAACTGAAACAGAGTCGTGGCAATGAGGTGCCATGTCTGGCTGGTACTGCAAGCTGACTTGCTTTATCTAAGAAAATCAAACCAAGACCACTAAGGGACATTAGTGCTGTGCCTCCAGCTGGCTCTGCCTCCATTCACTCTTCTTCTACTTCCCCCATGTTCCCATGCTCCCATCCTTCTCTGAGGTTCTATAAGGTCTCCCCTGTCTTCGCTCTTACCAACATTTTGCTTCCTAAGCATCCTAGAGTTCAATAACCATTTCAGGCTTTCCTCTCCCTTTGCAACTCCAGCTTTTCTAAGCTCCTCTCCAATGCATCTGGCTAGCTCACACCTTGACATACGGACTTCCAAGGTTTTTCAATTTCTAGACCTTCTAAGCTTCTATCCTTCTGCCAAATAATTCTTTGGCTTTTGACTGATCTTGCTCCTATTTTAAAACACCATTCTCTTACTTCGATATTTAAAGGAGTATTTCCCACAGCCGACAAGCAATACTGCGCACAGGAAGCGGACGGTTCTGTTTCTATAAGCAATTTTATGCTACGTTATATTGTATGACAACAGTGTTCTGTAAATTAGTTATGAAATCTGAAGCAATGGACTTGTTGCATATTATGCACTGGTTTAAAACCATCCAAAAGAAGACACAAGTTATTTTTAAAAAATTAGACAATCTATTGAAGAAACAGGACAAACCTAAAGAAAAATTTTAGAATGTCATATTAAAAAAATAAAATGCATGGCAAGATACTTCCAGAGCATCTTCCTGTGTGTTAGTAAAACATTTTTCTCCTTTCCAGAATCCACCATTAGATGCTTCTGTTTACAGGTTATATGCCTTCTGCACCATGGATACTGTCAGACTGGGAAAAAAGCTGCAGCTATAGAGAACATGAGGGTGTACCTTGTCATCAGGCAGCACGTGCCAGATAGAGACAGTCTTCTCCTCAGCTTCACTGTTGATGGACAGATATGAGGGCTGGTAGATTTTTGTTGGTTCTAGTATTAAAACCTTGCAAAAAAATAAATAAATTAAGAATTTGTACAAAATATGTAGAACTTTAAGAAGTATTAAAATCTGTTGTAACTATTTCTGTAGTCATACCATAGCAGGAAGAACGGAAGAAACAGAATAAAAGGTAACAATTTAGATACTGGACTAATTTAGTATGGCTGACAAGAATGTAAGATGAAGAAAGAGAAAGCCATTGTTAATTTAGGTTTTTTATATAAAACCATTACGTGTCAGTTGATAGCTCATACCATAATTTTTCAAACAATTTCTCTAACAACCATTTTGAAATCTTTGTCACAATTCATTCTCTTGCAATGCCACTCAGGAATGTCCCTCTCTCCCATGGACAGGATTCTTGGCATACCTTTATCAGCTTTTGACACAAGTGCATTTGGGTAAATCAGAAATACCCATCAACCCAGAGCCAGACTGAACTGCTTTTGTTTTAGACCACTCTGAACTGTAGCCACCAGATCAAGTGATTTCTCAAAAGCAGTAAGTACCACTGCAAGGGGCTGACAGCTAAAGACTGTAGAGAGTTTCTTGGAATAGGTGAAACAAAAACTAGAACCATCAAGTGAAAGGGCTGGGATGCAATGCAGAGAGGTTTAGACTAACATAACCCCTTAGTAAATGAAGGCAGCCACTCTGCCACTTGAGTTGTGTTCTGCCAGAATTACTCCCAGATCTTTAAAGCTTCCAGCATGCTTTAAAGGAAAAAGTCAACAAAGTTTGGCTATTTGAAGAAGTGTGGTTTTGCATGAGAACTATTTATTTTAGATTGTCAGTAGCTAAAATTTTATGTCAAAAACATCAATCTATCTTGCCTCAGTTGAAGATATTCTCATTTTCAGAATGTAAAACATTGTTATTAAATTCAAGAAAAAGCCCTTGCACTCCAGCATGCACAGGAAGATTTCCAGCTCTCAGTGTTTAGCTGAAAGCCATGTATAAAATAGAACTAAGTTAAAGATGGTTAACAACTCCTTCTTTTCTTCTGTCTTTCCCTCTCCCCATAAATGCTGCAACCAAACATCATCTTCAAAATAACCAAGATACAGAATTTCTCATTTGAAAGGTTTTTTTAGTTCAAAGAATTGCTTTAGGAAATAACAACTGACTGTGAAAACTTGGTCTACATCAGTTCAAAAAAATATATTAAAACTTCAGCAGAAAGTCTTGGAAAAAGCCATAGCTTCAAGTCAAACCTAAGCCATGTCACCTCCTACAGAGTCAATGAGCACACAGATACACTGGAAGAAGTGCAAGGCCAAATTTGAAGAGTACTTAGGCATTTAACTCTGTTAGTGATGACCAGTGGGATTTCAAATGTGCTGTTTGGCATCTCCAGACACTTCTTTCTAAAATCCGGTTTTGGCCATTCCACAAATTGGGGTCCTTAGCCTACAGCAGGTTACCTACATACTGTATCATTTCTCCCTCTAAAGGCTGAAAACAGGGCAGTAACACTGATGGTACCACCTAAGAGAGGAAATAATAGCCAAGCTGGTACTGATAGACAGTGAAGTCCTTAAGTTCAAGCTCTGAGAACAATTCACAGTAAGGAAATATGGAAACAAACAAACCCACAAACAAACAAACAAACAAAACAAAAAAAAAACACCTGCCTTTAAAGTAAGTTATTTGCAAAAATTTGGGCAAAGGGAGGAAAAAGAGTTACTCTGTTTCCTTTTGCTAACTTGATGAATGGGCTGATATTCCTTCTGAATGTGCACAAACAGGTTTTGTACTAGGAAAGATCACGTACATCTGCCTGCAGCACCAGAGCCGTTTCCTGTAGAGGGCAAACTGTGATCACTGGGTTTATCTTATGGCTCACACTGTTGCAAACATCAGCTTCAGCTTGTCTCTTCATTAATACAAATCTAAACAATTTGATTTGGACAGTTATTTCAGTAAGAGCCTACTTTAAATATCTAACTACACCAATTCATCATTAAAAAAATCTAAAAGGAACATGGTTTTGTCTTTTATAGAAAACAGAAGATCCAAAATATTTTCTGCTTCCCTGCAAAATTTTACACCCATTCCCTCTTGAAAAGCAGAACCAGGCTCCCTACAGAGTCGTGTGTTGCTTTCCCTTTACTGCCTCAAGCTGTTGCTGCTCAACACTAGAGTCCTCCTTGACAAATAAATTTCTTCAGAATAAGCAATTTATTGTCTGGCAACCAAAAAACAAGCAGTGCTTTGTGTTCATTTCCTTCATGTCACAATTGATTTGGAAAAAAAACACAAAACCAACCAAAAAACAAAAGCCAAAAACCAATCAACAACAAAATAACCACTTACTGGAAATCGAACTACAGTCACATCTGTCTTTGTGGCTTCAACAAGGAAGTCCATCCAGAAGTCCACAAGTTCCTGTTTGGCTGTATGATGTTCTGGAGTCAGTTTCTTAAAATGTTGATGTATCAAAATAGTCTCCACGATAGACTTCAGGTACCTGTGATCATTCAAGTACACACAGATGGAAAATCTAACACAGTTTGTCATTAATAATGTCTCTACCTTTAATCACAACTGAAACATTCACCATTGCTACGAAGCAGCCAGTAAGATTTTGGTTCTCTAGGACTGCTTTTAATAATGGCAACTTCCCATTCAGAACTGGAAATGGAGCTGCTATATCAGCAACCCGAAATACAAACTAGCTCCGGAACACTGCTTCCTGATCCTATAATATACTGTCTCCTATCCTAAGCCATGAAAGTCTCATGAAATTGCTAAATCTTCTCCCTGTGGACCAAACTGAGCTCACATCAAACTTGTTTCAGTAGTGACCAACCTCAAATGAAAACTGAAGTGAAAAGCCTGCTAGTTTAACTTTCCACACTGTTCTGCATTGCATCTGCACTGGCAGTTGTTTAACACAGACTCTAAAACATGACACCCTGGAACTGATTATGCTGTAAAGGTGGCAAGAGCTCTGTTGAGCAGTCTTTGGCAGTGCTGGAGAGGGAAGGAGCAGTGCTGAAGGGTCTGCCCTGAATGCAGCTCATCCCTCTCTCTGATCTCCTACCCTCTGGGGCTGATCTAGGGGGCTCCTTATAACATTGCTTTCTCTTGTCATTTTTTAAAAAATTGTAAACACAATCTTGTGCAATTTTTATGAACGCTACAGCAATGAGATACACAGGCTTAAAGAGGATTTATCACAGCAATCACCTTATGGCAATTAAGACTACTCATGGAGACTTGTTTCTGGCCTTATGACCACAGGGTATAATGTAAACTCAGAGGGTCTTCTGGGAACAGTTTCATAGCTTCCATCCTTCTTAGGCCACAGGGATAACTGGCTTCAGGTACTGTATTTACTCCCCTTTGCACCAAGTAGGCTCTGCTGAACAGCAGGCAACACACTGGGAAGGAACTGCTCCGATGACAAAGCTTCCCTGAATCACAAATGAATGTGCTGTACTTTCAGAGCTGGATCCACAGATTTAAACGCCAAAGGCACTGGTACATAAAATCCTGACAACCAGGCACTCACAAACTTAGAAAACTCTATCAGGAAACTTCCAGACAGTGTTATCCAGCCTCACAGTACAACTTACACATAGTAAATATGGAAAAGTCTTGCAGAGAAACACACTTTTATCAGCCTATATAAAATACTTTGTCAGAAAATCAAGAGTTCTTAATTTTGACTGTTTCCTACATTATGTCAATATAAAAGTTCAGTATTTCCAAATTTTAGCACACAAATACATTCCTCTCTGATCAGCTTTGGAGGTGCTTTCTAGCCTTGATAAAATAACAGAAAAGCAGAAGCTGTGACATATGCACTCTTCAATTGGCAGGGTCACAACTTTTTTAGTCAGAAAGGAGTCTTGGTTCTCTGCAGCTAACGGGACCCCAGCCCTTGGTGAGCAGGTGTGTGGTCCTTGATCACTGCCTATATCCAAAGGAGAGCAGGTGCCAGGAGCCAGCTGGCAGAGCACATGTCTCTTGGCCTTTGCTTAAGAGATGTTGAGTCCACAGGGTTGACCCTAGATTGATAACCTTTCTGCTAATTGGACTTCACTCTGCACACTTCTCAACCATAACGAGACGCAACCTGCAGTTGCAACCGTACCATAATGAGATGCAACCAAACAGTGTGGAGAACCAGCTCAGCAGCTTGAGACCTCTGCAAGGCAAGGTCATTCAAAGGACAAGTGATGTGGTAAGGCCTATCACCAGACAGATGCTGAGAGAGCTGGATGATATGTATCTTGGATAACAGGATAATTATCCTATTAGCTCTTGGATAATGTACTCTATTAGCTTCTGACTCTGTCCAGGACATTTGGATAATGACCTAACAGATATTTGGGGAACAATATATCTATCTAGGATACTTGTATAACGAACTAACATATACTTGGAAAACAACACATCTATTCAGGATATTATCATAATGAACTAATGGATACTTGGAGATTAGGAGACTAATAAGTCTATCTGGAATACTTGTGTAATGAATTAATGGACATTTAGGAGAGTAGTTAATCTTGTAACCAATAGTTTCAGTTGGTAAAAACAAGTGATAATAATTTAACATGCTTTTTTGTAATTATGGTCTATCGTCCCTTGTTTTGTATTATCAAGATTACCATGATGTCATACTGTCTGTATCCTATATAAGAAACATTGATCAGTGATTAAAATCAGTCATATTACCACAAGTATGACTTGTCTGGCCTCGTCACTTTTCTTTGCCTCTCTGCACTCGTGGCAATGCAGCCTGTGTTCAAGCTCCTAACCCAGCTGGTATGTGCAGTAACCACCACAGGATCCCAGGGTATATCCATGCCTCTCCAGCCAAGCTGTCTGCATTTCCCAAAACATTCCAGGCAGTTATGACTAAACCCACATGACAGTAGCCCTTCTCTTCAGCAATGTAACTGCTGAAGAAGGGTGCCTACAAGTGACTCCTCCTTTCCCCTTGCCCTCAGAAGAGCCTGCTTGGACCCAATGGTGGATCTGCCCTTTTTAGACATCCAGTTAAAGGCTCATAGCAAATCTATAGCTGATTAAGGGCAAAAGGAGAAGAGTGCCCCTTGTCTGGGGAAAACTGCAGTGAAACAAATACACAGCAAAATCTTGAAAAAAAAACAAACCAATCTCCTGTCAACTAAACAGGATGCTGAATGTCAAAGCTGAAGGAGTCCAATGTTTTAATTCATAGCAATGTACATGATCTCACTTATCACCTTACCATGCTGGTGCCTTTAGCTTAAACAGCTTTTCTGAAGCCTGGATCACTCTTATATGGTCATTAGCCAACATACTGGCCCCCAAGAAAGATCCCACTTCCCAATAGCTTTGCAGTTTCTCCAAGCATCCCTTTTTACCAAGCAGGCTGCTGATCTTTACTCCTGTAGCAAAAACAATAACACATCACAGCAATGTATTAATGCAGTTCTGAAATAACCATTTATCTGATTTGAAATCTATTAATTGCTTAAATCACTGTAGCCTCTCCATTTCCATGAAGTAAGACAGAAATCATACTTACCATATAATATTACAGGCATTTTGAACACCCTAAGCAGTAGATTTTTTTCCCCTCCCCCTCTTCCTAAAGGCTTCTCAAGAAAGACATCACTGTCAGGACAAGGCCACAGTCACATATTACCTATGTTCTTGCATGGACCTCATCTGTAAAGGTAAATTGGGGCCTTAGGCTACACAACATAGCTGTAAAAACTTAACAGATGCTGAATAAGGCACCTATTATGTTTTTTTCTGCTTTGTTTTTTGTTTGTTTTTTTGTACTTAAGAGCCCCAAGCCCCAAACTTACCTTTATAGACAAGGTCCCATGCAGAAGGAACAGATGATCCACTGGGCTTCTTCCAGCAGTGATGTTCTTTTAACTGCCGCAAGTCCTACCCCAATGAAAGACATCTATTAATATAAGTCCCTCAGCAACTCACGACTGTGGAGAACCTCAGGGTTTATTTTGACTTGCTAAGTTTCCTGAGTACTAGAGGTTTCCCTGTGGCCTTCAGGATGATTTTTAGTTCATATCAACTGCTACATATTTATAGCTAACGTGAGAGATGCGACGCCATCCCTTGCAAATAAAACAACTTGCAGCTTACAAGTCTCTTCATCACAGTCTTGAATCCACTTTTCCCACACTACTCCACTATGACAGCCTCTCTCCCACATTACTTTGATATTAAGGCTGAGTATTCACAAGAAATTTCAATGCAACTGTTGATCTTTATTTTTTCCTTGCCCTTCCTTCAGTAGCTAACAGACTAAACTTGATGCTGGAAGCAGCAATAAATCCTATCAAAATGGATATAATTACATTTCACTCTACAAAATTCATTTTGTTTTCTCCTGTTGTTCACATTTTTATGTTATCAACATTAGATAATAGATGTTTTTGAAATGTGAAATTGTATCCAAATGGTCTACAGCCTGTTTCATGTCTGTATTTCACACATGGTAACAAGAGATTGTCAGGCCATAGTGACATATTGCTTAAATCATATAAAAAACATTGTTTAGTCACTTCTTGAGAAAGAAATGAGTTTAGTTATTCCCAAAGAGAAAACAATGCAGTAGACTTTACAAAGTATCTCAGATCTACACGATGCAGTGTGCATCACCTCCACCAACTCCACAACACAGGGTGGTGACCATCTCAGCACCTCTCAGCGCTGCAGGCTCCAAGCCATGGAGCTGGAGCTTTGTATGTGCAGATGGTCAGACTGCTGGGGATGGACACCTCCACTTGTCAGTGCACGACAGGAAGGGGGGTTCGTGTTACATCTGTCCAGCTTCAGTTGAGCTCTAGAAACCAAAACCTACAATGCTACCCCCACAACAGCAAGTGGAAAAAATGAAATCTGCCCCAGCACCCTGAATAACACTGCTGAGCAATATCTGCAGGGCACACTCCCAAGGAAAAGAAAAAAAGCAGCAGCTGCATTCCAGGATATTTTATCACAAATATTTTGCCTTAAAAATAAATGAGCCAAAATAGAGGAACCACTAATGCCAGAAAAGCCCTTGTTCTTATAACTTCAAGAATATACCCACAGCTTGTGAAGAAAGTAAGATACAGTCAGTAGATATTACCAGTTAAATATTACTATGAAGATTACCAGTTAAATGTTACTATGAAGGCTTTATAAATAACCTGCTTTCCTTGCTCAAATATTGACAGAACAATTAATACTACAGGATCCTTCATGAGCCAAAGTCGCACAGCCTGCAGAGATCATTACTGTCCATGCCAAACACTGCGTCTCTGGTTTGGTCTCAAAGTTCTACAATTTTTTACAGTTAAGAAAGCCATACTATTCAGAAAATACAGAAGGATTTTTATCAATGCTCCACATGGTCATCTCATTATGAACTATTATCTGACAAGTAGAGGTAGGAACATTTAGAAGGCAAACTTTCTGATCTCATGCAGATAGGTAGAAATTCTCTTGGATACTAGACTTAGTTTTATTGGATTACATTATCACCAATGTAATTAGATATGCATCTTCTAATTACAGCCACTCACAGAAGGGCAAACACAGTAGTTGGGGCAACTTTATGCAGCCCATCACATCCAAATGAATACCTTCATTCACACCAGAGAATTTCAATTTCACTTCCATTACCTATGTGAAAGGAACCATCTCACTTTGACCCTCACACTCAAAACTTCTCTATCCAGAAAGGTACTTCCAGAGACACGGTACACGACTAACTTCTAAACTAGAGCAGTGGCTGGTTACAGATACATTCTGTAGACGTACAACATTCTTTGTTTCTCACTTGACAATCTCCTCAGGAGACAGGAGGACAAAAAAGACTACACTAAGTCAAGAACTAAAAAAATTCATTAAGAAGAATTAAGAAGAATGGGAGTTGCAAAGGCTATGTTAATACATATTACAATATTCAGTGCTTTCTCCATACCATCCCTGAAAGCATTACTAATCCTCAAATCCAGCAAAATAAAATAAAATAAACCCACAAATTAGACACCTTAGTTCTTCCTTCTTAAGCAAGAAATTTTTTACAGTGAGGACGGTGAGACATTAGACCTGACCGGCCAGGGAAGTCGTGAATGCTGCATTGTTGGAAGTGTTCAAGGCCAGGTTGGGAAACCTGATCTAGTGAAAGGTGTCTCTGCCCACAGCATGGGGGTTGGACTAGATGGTCTTTAAGATGTCCCTTCCAACCCAAACCACTCTGTGATTCTGTGAATACAGACATCCAAGAAACCTCACAGAAAGCACAGAAAGAGAAACATTCTTCTCTCAGCCCATTCCAGGTTCAAGTCAAGTGCATTTTCCCCACTCTTCAGATGGACTTTTCCTCCACACTCCCACCAATTCTACAGGGGCTTCTGTTTGCTTTAAGGAATGCTAGCTGGAATGGGATTCCCCCTTCAGGTGTTCCTGTTCCACACAAATGATGTCATGGCAAAGGAGGGCTGTCAGTTTTCACTGAGCTCTGGTAACCAGTTAAGACCTTGCACCTGGAACCAGGCCTTCCTGACAGCGCTTACCTGCACTCAGGACAGACCAGTGTTGGTGAGGGAGACCAACTTCAATATTCACACGCTTACTAGCAAAGCATTTGTACACAAACATCAGGCTTTCCCCTGTGACAGTGTCACACTGTCCCTAGAACTCCATGTCTCTGGGAATTTGCAAGCTATAATTACCAACTTTCCGCAGCTCAAAAGAAGTATCAAAGCAGTGTCCAGCTGCCAGGAGCAGTACTGCATAATTAATCCCCGACTGTAACGTTGGCTCTGACTCAAACGCCTTCTTGAACCTAGAAAAAACAAAGATACAAGTTTGCTTTCTAAGTAATGCAATCTAATAGGAACATAAATACACTTTTAGGTACTTTTGGTGCTTATCTTCTGTTTACACAGCAAGAACCCATGGAAGAAAAAGTATTTTATTGTTTTCTACACATGCTTTGTGGCTATTTTTAGGAATCCATTATTTTTATGTATACTCCTCCCATTTCCTTTCCCCTCATACAACAAGCACAGACCCTACTCACCCATTCCACTGAAGTTACAATCTTACTACACTTCCAATTTTCTTTGGTATTAAGGAAAAAAATTATCAGCTTAAAAGAGACCTGTTTCACAGTAATGAATACTAATAAGCTCATTCATTTACTGTTGAATATATGACTTTCTACTGACTTAAAAACTTAGATTCTAGTGTGGATATAAAAGCACATCAGAATACACGAGCACAAAAGCAAGTGATACAAGAACATACTTTGCATTTAGCTACAATTTCAGCTACTCCAAATTTTATTCGTTACTTGGGAGTCCCATTGACATTGTCCCTATGAGTCTGTTCACATAAAAAAGGACTACAACACATTTTATTCTCCTCAAGAGGACGTGAACAGGCAAGAGGAACTGCAGTAGTGTTCACCTAGCCAAAATCTTTTCCAAGAAGTCAAGAGGCTTCACACAAACACCACACCCAGTGTCCTCCTGCTGGCCATGCAAGTAGTGGTGACAAAAGCGACAGAAGATCTGGAGTTTCTTACACTTGTTCTACAGTGCAACAACCAGCCTGGCTGCCTGTATGTCCATACACACACACACCTCTGCAAGGGGAGGCAAACAAGACCATCAGATGTGAGCTCAGGAGCACAACAGAACTCTGCTACAGTAAAAGCAACGGAGTTTAAAATTACTTTCCAAATGATGGGGGAAATCCAGACAAACAAATGGATTGTATCAAACAAAAATAATCAGGTTATAAGATTAATGTGTAAGGAAAGAAAGAAAAATAATCTATGTAAAAACAAAGGATTTGGCTTCCAGACCGTGCTTTGACATGCTATGGTATTTTGATCCCAGCAAGCCCAAAATATGGCTGTTCTTTACATTTTGTTTGTTTGTTGTTTTTCCTGCCCTCATGTTTGCACCTTTTAGCATATGCTCTGCTTTCCAAAACTGCAAACGAGCTCCTCTTCAGTCTGCTACAGACATACTTTCTATACTCCAGTTGCCCACCTCCAAAGAACTCAATCATTAGACAAGAGTCTAACCTTCTAAAAAAGTATGCTGAGTACAGAAGGCTCAATTAATTATTCTATTTCATCGTCTGCCTTTCCTCTTGTACTGTGAATTACAATAAAAGGAAGCAAGTACATTCAAAACATTTTTGCCCACTTAAAAAAATCCAACCCACAACAACAAAAAAAACAAACAACAAAACATAAAAACCCACCAACCAGACAGGACAACACTTATTTATTTTAAGCAGATATAGCTAGGGGAGAGCCATTGACTTGTGTAATCTGTTTGGAGACTCAGAAATGCTGGGACCTGGACTCCCTTTTGTGCCTTGTAATTCTCACAAAGTAACAGGACAAAGACAGAGGAAAGATAGAAAGAAGAAAAACAACCTTGAAAGGTACTATTTTTGTAGATTCCGTAATTTCACATTTTTGTTTTGCCCCAAAATGCCCCATTTTCTGGCATGACTATCAAAATTCCATAGAATCATAGAATAATCCTGGTTGTCAGGGACCTTGAAGATCATCAAGTCCAACCATAACCTAAATCCCTCTACTATAACCTAATTTACCTGTTCAGAGATTAAATCATGTCGCTAAGCACTAATATTTATATTTCTTTTAAATACTTCCAGGGATATTGACTCCACTACCTCCCTGGGCATTTTTCTAGTTCCTGGACAGATACATACAAAACTTCAACATGTGGGCACATTTGTGCAGTAAACAACCATTCAGGCAAAGGAGGTGGAGATCAGCTCAAGGCTGCAAAACAATGAGAAGTGTTGGTGGAAGAGGCTGAAAAAAAGCCTTTCTTACACATGCTCCCACCAGAGGTGCCAGCAGTGCTCAGTGCTGGCCAGAGGAGCCCTAGGGGCTGGCTGGAATGGGCTGTGTCTATCAGGGCAGCTCCTTATCTCCTGTCAGAGGCCACCCCTGCAGTCCCTCTGCCAGGACCTTGCCACCTGCCCCCAGCAGACCCGACAGGATACCCTGGGAATTTCTGTTCCTGGGCTCTACCTCTTCTTTCCAAATCTCCCTTCCCCACAGCAGAAATTCATTTTCTAGCCATCTTTACACACTAGTCACACCAAAAAATACTAGTGTCTTGGACTATGTCTGTTCACCTCTCAGAAAATTACACTTCTAGTGGTAACTATTTAGATCTTGTGCAATCCTGTGCTGACATTCTTACACCTGCCGTATATCCACATAACCTGCACAGCAAAAATATACAGACAAAAAAAATTAAAACCCTGTAATAATTAATTTTGAACAAATAAAAATATTCACAGTTTTCCAAACTACTCTCAAGTCACACCTGTTGACTGAACTGATTTAAATTCAACTGTTGCAGCTGCTGTACATGGTCATGCCCCAGCTATCACTGGAGGAACCCATGCAGAATTGTAGGGAGGCATAAGGTTTAGAAGTCTGCCTACGAAGTAGAGGCTGCTGCAATTATAAATGCCATCGAGAAAGTGAAAGCTGACATCTGGGAAAACACTGCGGGTACAGACACTGAATTACAGAGGTAGCAGTGAATAGATCTGAATAAAGACTTGATAGCTGTGGTAAGTGTGATTTACACTGTCAGTATGCAACAAGAAAGCAACAGCTAATTATTAATCTTTCATCTCTTTTCTCATATTTATATGAAAGATGTATTTTATTCCACCTCTTAGTTTTCAGTAACGGACCCTGCCTATGTTTTTCGGAATAGACCTAAGTACCTTGATACCACTGGCTGTTGCAAAACCAATGTTTTGGTTCTGCTGCCAAATTCTCATTATCTTATGCAATTCACTCTTCTTCTCCAACATCCTCACATCTGTAGGGCTGAGATGACCTGCATCCCTCCATAAAGCAACACCCCCAGGGAGGCACTGCTCCCGCACACCTTGCCGTGCCAGCTCTGGCGCTCGAGCACGTCGGCTCCTTCCCAAGAGCCTTCCACGAAGTCAGCCCTCCGGCCACGCCAGGGCTGCTGCGTGACTAACAGGAATGCCAACCAACATCCAGCTTGCAGCACACACAAGAGGCAGCCGGCCCATCGGGCAGGGGGTCCGGCCACACTCCCGCTGGAGCGGGCAGAGGGTGATCCGGGTCTGCCCCCTCAGCATCCCGCCCTGCTGCAGGAGCTGCCGGCCCACGGGCCGTCCCCGGCTGGGCTGCCTGGCTGCCCTCGCCGTCCCTCACCAAACCTGTCACTCTGAGGATGGCCAAGACCCAGCTACTCAAAGTGTGCTAAGAGGGCTGCATGAAACGTCCTGGAACTACCATTATTGTAGACGTTATAATTCTGAGTTCAATTATGTTTTAAAATCTCTGCGTCTATCTGTTTGTAAGACACTAAGAAGGAGGAAAAACCAAGATGACCAATAGCAAAAGTAATTTCTATGCATTCTGTTTAGCCTGTGTCAATGCCTAATATTTGTACACAGAACGACAGCTTTCTTTTTATATTGGTTCATTACATTAGCTATTAAAAAACAAAACAAAACCCAAAAGAATCTTTAAAGTTTCGTATAGGCGTTGGCTTACAGGAAATAAAAATTTTCTTTAATTCAAAATTATTAGGACAACAATGACAATATTCCGTGTTCCCGTTATTTCAACACCTTTTAAAAATCCAGTAAGCATTGCAAAACTGTAAAGATTGGCCAGCAACTATAAACTGTACTTGTATTCTGAGGCCATAAATGGTAAACAATCCTATCTTATCTTTCTCTAAAGACAGTTCTAGTCTGAAGTTTACCGAAAACAGTGATAAATGACAAAGGGAGCAGAAAACTTTCCATTCTAATCTTTTACTTCAACAGGCAGCTGAGCACAAACCAGAACTAGGATCTGATGCACAGGATACATAAACACAGATTGTACCCTAATCTAAATCCTAATGGAGAAAAGCAGCTCATACTGACAGACCTCTGGGATGGTGTCCAGTGCCATTCCAAGTACATAATTTTGGGGAATTAAAAAGCCTGATATATAAGAGACAAAAACCTGTTTTTCTTTTAAAACTTATTCCACGTAACAGCATTTTGATGCATTTCGAAACCAAAAAGAAAAAGTTACTTGTATCTAAAATTGACTAATCTATTGTGTCCTTCTTTGACAACTGGTGTCACTGTAGTCTCCTGGAATACACGTTCATTATATGGTGTTGATGCTTTTGCCAGCATGAGTTTGGAACACTCGTATTGCTTGTGAGCATGGAAGCCAGAAAAAGACGGAATGCTACATTTTAAGCATCAGTGCAGAGCTAACGCTCAGCACCTTTAAGCTCAGCTAGCTAAGATCTATCAGATTACAGGTATGCTGCTTGATTCATGGCTGATTATTTTCTGGTCCAGATTCCTAAGAATAATATAAACAGGAGACTTTGCATTTGAGAGAAAAGAGGAAAGTAGACTCTGATGACAGCTACCTAAGGTTCTGAGGCACTTCAAGAACCTTCTGTGAGCAGATCTGTGAACAACATGGACTTCTCCGTAATAAGATTAGAAGATTCAGCGTATCCCTTCAGGATGCTGAATTGATGGAACAAAAACCAGCTGAATGATATTCTTGTTTAAGGTGTATTTTTGAAAGGCTAACAGAAGGACACAGACCAGAATAGTACTCACCAGAACGTCCCTTTGTCCCTGCTTTCTGTATCAATGAACCCAGATTCCAAAAACATGTCCTTGTAAATCCGACCAACCAGGCAATACATATCTGAAGCTACTTGGTCTTCCTGTTCTACCAGGGGAATCATAATTTCCAGAGCTTTCTGTCTGTCTCCCGGCAGATTTCGCCTATTAAGAAATATTTTTTGTTACTGAAAAACCCATTAAAGTTAACAAGAAATACGTTTTCATTACCATGTTTGAATATGTATGTATGACTTCATCCATTTAAGACATGCTTGTAGGCATGATAAACTATAATATGTATACATGCTTCTCCCCTTATTTTTTCTGGTTTTTTTTGATCCTTAGTATGATGGGCCACCTTTAAAAAAGCTCCCAAACACATCTTTTCTCTCTCAGGAAGCAACAGATAGAGCAAAGCACTGACAAAAGATACAAAAGTCTGAAGAGGAATTCTTAGAAATATGTGTTACTTTATTACAAAATAGAAAGATATGAACCTATCTAATATTTTTCACAGTAATTAATGCTTCAAAGGAAAAAAAGACCCCGCTTCATGTTTGTGATTTGTTTTTCAATACACTCTTTTGAATGTGGAGCCAAAAACCCAAAGAAGCACAAACCAGACTGAATTCCCATTCCCATAGGGAAGGTGAGGAAGTGAAGCCCATCGGGCAATATTAACAAAGCACTTCAGACAAACAGGCCACTGAACTGCAAACATGAGACACTTCCTGATGACTCAGTTTGGACACTGGCATCCTTCAGTACTCAAGAGTTTAGAATCCTTTACATATTCATGTACTGAACAGGCAGTAACTCCTTTCTCAGCAAAAACTACTCTTTGGTGGTTTGGGTGGTATTATGTTCTTGTGGAGAAATTGCTTGTAATATTTCAGTGGCTACAATTTGAATTGGGGAAAATATGTAAAAGTGCTTTTTTATCTGCCCTGCGAGCTTTGCATTGAAGCAGCCTGCAAGAGGAGGCTACCTTGGAGACAAAATAACCCACGTTGAGAGGCACAGCCATCCTAGAGCAAATACCACTCCAGAGGTTCAGTAACAGATTTTTTTTTCTTGGTTCTACAAGCAGTGGTTGCCAAGTCTCCAGCCTGTGAGACCAGAGTGTGTGTACTCTGTGTGACACCTGAACTTCTGAGCTCATGTATGCAGCTCCAGAACAAAGAGATGTGGAAGAAGAGGCAGGCAGAATGGGTAACAGAGGAAAAATGAGTACTTGCATCATAGAAAAAAATAATTAAGAAAACAGAGCAAAAGCATTTGTTTGAGGCATACAGTATGAACTGCTTATCTGAGCAAAAACCCCAGTAGTGTACAAGTCTACATGCTGGGTCACCTCTATTCTGTCTCAGCTTGACCAGAAAGATAAGTGAAACCCAATGCTCTCTCCTTCTAATGTTCAGATCAGTCAAATGCTATCAAATTAGGAAAAGTCTACTCAGACTAGAGCTGCAGTAGGCTCGCCCAGTACACAGAGTGGCACAGCAAGGCTGGTGTACTTATTTGAGATGGACAAGTGCTCCAAATTCGAGGGAGAGAAATCAAGAGCTCCTGGCTGAGCAAACAACAGTGTTCTGCAGGTCTGTTATTCTGGTCCCCCTGCCACTTGATCCCTTGCCCAGCTGTTGGTTTGCTTCCTTTGGTTTTCTCTCATCTTTACCACTCAAGTAAAGCAACAATGGTGAGTCTGCAGTTGCTTTACATTTTTCAGTTGACTTTCACTACAGAAGGGTGATTTTCAGAGCTTCAGCTGCATAACTCCTCCACATCTTGTATCAACTATCACAAATCCAGATGAAACCAATAACCAGCTGAACTTAATGAGAGCAAAACCAGTAAGGCACAGAAGCACTTTGTGACATGGTCATTTCCATTTTGTGGTCTCTACAGAGAGAGGTTTCTGCTTTTCTTTCTGCTAACTTTTCCATCATCAATTCCCTCACACACACTTTATTTAGGTCAGACTAATCCTGACTAATTAAGCTGCTCCATCCTTCCGCACTAGTGACCTGGATTAGAAGCCAGAGGGATGGCTTTTTCCACAGCAAGCATTCAGATGTGCAGAGTATTCCAGACCTGTCTTAGGAAACATCCTCTATATTCCCCAGAAGCTGAAAGCTACAGTTTGCCCAGGTAATGCCTCCTTGGTGTACACCAAAGCATGAACATTTTCATGGCTGTCATGGATTCCAGCTGAATTTACAATTTTCAGTCTGCAAGAAGTCCCAACAGAACCAAGAGAGTACAAGAATCTGCCTGAAAAGTCCATGCTGCAGTTTTGCAGGTTTTTTTGTGCCCCAGTGAGCTAGTGTCTTCACTAGCAGATGATGTGGCACACACTGAGCCCTCCTCATCAGCTGTTGTCCAGCTTGGCTCAGCTGCCCTGGGCTTCATTCCTCCTAGCTTCAGCACCTGGCTGGCTCAAAACTGACCACTACAGAAACCCACATACTATGTCTGGCCACAAACCAAAACAAAGGTCTTAGCAACTTTGTTCCCACTGGACTGGGTGCTGCAGTGTCCTCAAAAACAGCTTCACTGAAGAGAAAGTTGATTCCATCATTCTATCCCAACAAAACCAGGGGAACTAGTCAAATCCTGTTTTCAAAGGGGACAGTAAGCTCAGATTGATCATGAGGCAGCTCAGGGTCCCCAAAATCACATCAGTAAAAACCCTAGACCTGCATATGAGAGTTCCAGTAGGGAACTTCACCTGTGTGAAGTTCACAGTTCTGATTTCCTGTTCAACAGCAGAAGGAAGGGGTAGGTTCTTACCTGTTCAGTGCAAATGCATAATGAAACCTCACATGGTGATGGGAAGCCAAGTCAAAAGTAGGCAGTTTTTCTAAAGTTTTCACCAGTTTCACAATGGAATCATAATCCTTCCAAAAGAGGGGAATAATGAAGGTTTAGGTGGCTGTACTGAGGTATGACTATATAAACTCTTTGAATTAAGCACCTGGTATTTCATACTAAGTATTTTCAGTTCGTTATAAATTCTATGGATTTTTTTTTTTTTCCAAATTGTAAATGGCCTGACACTCATCAGAAACATGAATATGCACAGTATTTAGCACAGAAATACAGTTTGGTCTCCTGTACTTCTCCAGTGTGGACCTGTGGAAATGTCAGTGTAACTAGTTCATGTCTGAATGTGGCTTCAGGGACTGAACACGTATCAGAAACATTGCAATGCTAACTGCCTGCCAATTAAGGCATCCCAGAACTCTGAAGTAGTCAGGAGCCACAAAAACTAAGTCTTTCAATACCACAGTTTTTAAAGTAGCTTACTTGCTGATGTAATTATAATAAAAACAAAACAAAAATAAAAACCAAGCCACTTCAAAATGTTTAAGGAGCATCAGCTGAAATTATGTACAAGGGAAGCAGTTTCTAGCACCATTCCAGAAACTGAAATCTTTACGAACATGTTTCTATAAGAATATGCATACATATCAACAGCAGAGTGCTACCATAGCCTTGAAGTAGCACACACCACAGGCTGTTCATTACACAGTAATGCTGAGATGAAGAAGAGTTATTATAGCTGGTGTATTTTTTAGGTGCTGTTATAAAATAACACTTTTCAGCTATGTAAAGGCACACTATGAACAGCATAACTACAAAAACAAAAAGTATCCGTGAAAGTCCTGTAAGACATTTTTTACTAATGTCCATTATTCATGTACTTTGTTAGAAAACTGTGTAAAATACACAAAAAAATTCACTGATAAGACAATTAAATTGCCTATATTTTAGATTAACTTTGAGCATAGGATTCATACCTGGATGTCTCTGTAGGACAACAGCAAGTTTATTACAATGTCTGCAGACAAGACTTCAACACTGTCCACTCTCTGTCGAATCCTTGCCAGCTCTGCTGCCAGCTCCTTGCCCGTGTAGAGGGTCCGGGCCTTCCTGACGTCATTCAGGATGGATTCCCGGAAATACTGGCTGGAGAGGAAGAACATCAGCAGTCTGGGACCTGGCATCTGGTTTTCTGGCCCTGCAGCTCTCCCACCATGTATATGTGGGACATTCAGCAATGACACAGTGTCAATGGAGAGACTCCATCAAGCTAAATTATTAATCGTCAGTTTGCCTCAACAGAAAGCAAAGCGTGGCATCAGCCTGAAGCAAGAGTGATGCTTCACCTAAAGCACCACCTGAAGCCTGGCAGTTGCACTGCCAGCAGGAATATCTGGATTTGACACAGAGGTACAAAAACCAACTCACCTTGAACTGGCCTGTGCCACCTTCAGGAGCTGGATGAACCGATCCACCAGGGGCAAGCAGATCGGCCCCAGCAGCGACTCGAAACTGGGCTGCATCAGTTCTGTCAGCCCCTTCATGAAGCTGCTGTCACAGCAGTACACCTTGTTGTGGGGAGTGATCATGTAGGGCACAAATATGTAGTTACCAGTGCACATCTGTAGGGAAACAAGGCGCAATATTGAGGGCAGTTACTGTTTGACAAGCCCAGGCATAGAACAGCTGCATATCCTACACCTGCAGAACTGCACCTGCTGAAGTCACAGGGAGATCTGCTGCTACTTCAGCAGGACCAAGGTTTTACCTATGAAGCCTAGGATTCCATAAACTCAATTCTCATCTCAAATGTGAGACACGCCTGAAATGTGTTTTTTCAGGTTTCTGAGCTGCTTCCTGTAAGATGAGTATTTCAGGAGCCTGACGCTGACCTTAAAAGAGACAGAACGTTGGCTGAGTAGCAAAACAACTGTGGGGACACACCCTGGTCACCCACAGCCAGGCTGACGTGAACTTCTTCCAAGGTGATGGATGTTCAGAAGAGAGCAAGCACTCTGCCACTGAGTACAACCAGGTTCCCAGAAGCTGGAAACAGTAACACAAGCTAGTTGCCTCACAACAAGAAAACTGTAGAGAAAACAAGTCCTCATGTGAACTGCAAAAATTACTCAAATAGTTTAGCGTAACAAAGACAAATTAAATTCCCTGCTTTGTAGCAAACCTCCCAGCCAGAAGGACTTATAACCATACATATTTCAGAATAATCACTTTATGGAACGTATTATCATTGCCAAACTGCATTGATTCCTTATATATCAGTGTGTGAGAGACACTTTGCAAAAACAAAAATTTATCTTTCAGAGAAGAGGGAGACAAGATGTCTGGTGCCTGTGGTACGTGTGCGAGTACAGATTTGCACCCGTGGAAAACTTGCTACATATTTGTGGTTCTGAGGGGTCTTAACTATGAGACAGCACAGCATCAAAATCAGGAGGAGTTCTGCCATTTGGCTCTCCAAGCTCAGACTCCACTGTCGAAGTGGCCAGCAGCCCAGCAAGATAAGCCTTAAGGGAGAAGTTTTGGAGATCCATCATTTCAGTACCCCTGAATTACTTCCAAGGTTAATTACTTTCTGGTCAGCTGCTTCTGCTCTCCCAGAAATCAATACAGCAATAAGGACATCTCTTCAGAGACTCCCCATGGCAAGCTGAGCTTCATGCATCAAGCGGGCAGGGACTAAACAGTTTTCATATCCATGCTATCAGCTGTGTCCTTCACACGTGTTTTAACATGCATTATTAGATTTTAAAAACTTGGCATGACTGAGGTATAAATGCACGTACACAGACATGACAGTAAAGATGTTTGTGTACAGATTACAGATTGGCTGTGAAGAGTACAGGAATTACTCTTTTTTTAATTACACCTAGTATAATATGAAACTACAAGACCATTGTACAGATACAGACAATCCCATTCCCACTTCTGAGGGATATAGACAAACTCTGTAAAATGCAGAATTAATTGATGCAGGCCTTTTCCTGAATCCGTTGAGCTCAACTAGGCCAGAAACTGGTTGGAGATTACTGCTTGCACAGACTTCTACAAGCTCTAATTTAGTCTTCCTCCTCCAACTGCAAACTATTACAGCCTAAAAGCTAGGACACATTCTTCTGTGCATGAGTGCAGCAATTCCAAAAGAAACTTGAAATGTATGACAGTGTTTTTAACAAGCAGTTGAGAAGTGTGATGCTAGAACCAAACTGCTCATCCTCATGATGGAGAATTGAATGGACAGTTCTGCTCAAGGATGTGCTAGCACCTAAGTCACACACTGTTCTCAAGAGTGAGTGGATAAACCTTGGACCCTGCTAAAACCGAGTAAGCCCTACAGTCAAAAACAGAGAGGAAATTGGGAATTTGCTGGAACTGGTTTCAGCAATTACAGGACAAGGGTGGGCAGCAACTGGCACAGGAGCCACTATTAAGTATAGGCAGACTATTCTCCTACTTACTTTTTCTAAATAAAGGAGGAAAAGTTTGGCAAGTCAGAGCCCAGAGAAAGGGGGAGGTTGCTAGATATCCTGAGGCCAGCATTTTACCTCCTAATGTTTATTCAGCACATTACAAATACATTCAGGACTGCTTTCAGGAAGGCCTTCTCAGACCTCTGGCACGCTGCTTCCAAGGCTTCAGTCTTAAACACAAATCAGCTGTGAAAAAGGAAGTTTCCAGCTTTTAAAATCCACAGAACCCTAAGTTTATCCTGGCACAGTGGTCAGGCCACCTACAGAGACAGTACTAGAGTCTTCATAAATAATCCTACACACAGGAGAACTACTGTTCCTTCAGAGGTCAAGTGCTTGAGCCCATTACTGAGCAAGAGCTCTTGTGAACTGATCCCAAGGGCACCTTCTGTAGGAAGCAGGTTTCTATTTCAGTGCAACAACAGAGCCAGCAAGAGTTAAGTGTACATACATTTTTCCTGCTACCTGAGGGGAAAAAAAAGCTCTTTATATGATAGAGCCTGCTATAGAAGGCATGCAGAGCCAGTACCCTTTGGGAGCAGGAGACAAGGAAGAAACCAACATTAAAAGGTAGGAGAAACCACCACATGAGGAAAAAAAAAAAAAAAGAGAGAAGAAAATAAAATCAATTCACTGATCTTCAGAGAGCCCCAGGGTCCTCAGGGAACTATTTCAAGGCAGAGTGTCACCTTTATCCTCAGTGGCACTGTGGGGACACAGTGGTCATTCCCTCAGCCAGGGCATTCATGTGGGTTGTTAACTTAACCTAGACAGTTACATTTTGCGGTGAGCTCTGTACCTCTGAAAACTCTCAAATTTGCCTGAAATTCATCAGACAGACAAAACAGGCAGATACAAAAAGAGGGTGGAGGGCGAAAAACAGTTCAAGCTCTTAAGTTTCATTTCCTTAGGAAATAGGCTTAAACAAAAAAAAAAAAAGAAAAAAAATAAAAACCCCACATGCAGTAAAGAAATACTGATCTAAATTTCACTTTCCTAGCTAAAGAGTACATTAGATATTTAACAGCTGAACCTGACAAAGGCAGACATGCAGTAGCTCTAGTGACAAAAGAAAAAAAAAGCCTCAAAAGTTATATATTATTTACTAAAGGTGGTGGAAGAAAGATAACAGTGAAGGCAAGACTGCTCTGGTAAAATAAAGTATATGGTTTCCCACTACAGAGAAACGTATTTTTTCACCATCACAAACTCTTAACTACAAAAAGCCCAACCCCGACTGCATCTGGGCTGAGAGGACCAGGCTGTGGAGCAGCAGCTGAGGATCTGCTCCAACACCCAACAGCTCTAAACCTTCCTCCCTGAAGCAGAATGCACAACTTGCTTCCTTCCTCATCCCCAGGCCATGCTACCTCCATCTCAGCCACTTTTACTTCCTTTCTCACCTTTCTGTGTCAAACTAGAAGCTGCACTAAGTTAGGTCAGTGTCTCAGTTTAGTGGTTAGGGTGAACTGCAAACCAGGGGCAGAATTGCTCCCTATTACCTCCCCCCCACCCTCCCAAGGGAAGAGAAAAGGGGAATAATAAGGGAGACTTCAGGGCTGGCAACTGAACCTGGAACAAGTTTACTGTAACAGGGAAAAGGGAGTAACTTGTGAGGGAAAGAAGAGACATACAAAGTTCTCTACAGAGCTACACAAACCCATCTCGCTGATGGCAGGAAGGGGCGGGCGAGGGTCCCTTCTGGCCAGGCTGCCCCGGGAGAGGGGCCCGTGGCTCCTCACAGCACCCAGCAGAGCTGCACTCTGGAGAGCACCTGCTGAGCAGAGGAACCTCTGAGCAGCACCAGCAGCAGGGAAGAAGGCACAGGACCAAGGGGCTGAGCTTTCTGTTCTCCTGGCTTGTGTAGAGGAAGGGAGGGAATCCTGACCCCTCTCTGTTCTGACCCTCCCAGGTCCTTTGGGGTCCTAAGGACCCTCTCTCTAGTTCCTCTTTGACGTGTCAGCCATCTGCCAGGTCCACTCAAGCTGTAACAGTCAGTGAGAATCAGGCAGTCTTCCTGACACACACTTCCTTACTGCTCACACACTGCTCTGCGTTTTGACTTAGTGCACATTATTCCACTTGCAAGTTTAAATATATTCCGCTTACCCTACTAAAATCTGCCCAATTCTGATCACAGAAACTCTGCTATTATTTCCTAACCCAAATCAACTTCACTCTAGATTTGAAGTTTGCTGAGCACCCAAGACAAAATTGTCGTCTTTGATTCATTCCTCATACCACGTACAATGAAAGTAACAGAATCAAGAAAAACAGGCAATTTTTGAAGGAATAACACCTTAAATCCAATTGCAATATTCTCAGTTATGTCAACATCCTTTAAATAACTTGAATACCATAAAGAGGCTTCAAAAGTAGGCGGGAACAGATACCCCCCCCAATCAACAACAGGTGCTAGAAGTTACATTTTCCAACCCTCTTTCTTTATAAGGTTCAAAAGCTCAAATTACACTAATGACAAAGTGATTGCAGGTCACCTGAGTTGTAAGCTAAAAGACATTGCTGAAAACACCAGGGGCTGGGACAGCCTGTGAGTGTGCACACAGATAGTAACTATGGTTCAGGCTGATGCACAAGAACCCAGGACATTAGATAAGGACAGCTTGGCCCGAGCTCCCAGATCAGCTGAACCTATTATATCTAGAAAATACAAACACATATATCTTAGAAGGCTTTGGGCCAGCACACTCAGAACCTGGCAACACCAGGCCACCTTCTGAAGGACTGTGTCATAACCCACTCCATCAAAGCAGTCAGTCCAAGCAGAAATCCCAGGGAGTCAAAGGTGTGCAGTCCCCTCCTTTCCCTGAGGCTCTTTACTAATACTGCTCTCTTGGAACCAATTCACATTCAAATATCCACAAACAGAAGAAAGCTGCCTTTAAAGAAAAAAAAAAACTGTCAAAGAAAACAAAAATCCCCAAAATAATGATGCTTGACTCATGGATGGGAGAATCTAGCAGAATCCCACCTGCTTGCCTGAGCTTCAGATCTGCATCCAATATAACTTTGTTTTGTTTTGCTTTAATATAAAAAAATCAGCTGAGGTAATAAAAATAGCCAGTATTTTTCACAGTGGGAACAGTTCTTCCTGCTGACTTTCCTCTAATTAAGATCAGCTTCTTTGCATTTCTCCTACTAGTTCTTTTGAAAAATATCTGCTCTTATTTCAATTATTCTTATCAGGTTTTTCATAAAGGTAATTCTCTGTAATGGTGCTACCAGATGGCAAAAGCCTAAACTGAGTTATTGAACCTATTCCCTCCATCACCCAAACACAAAGTAAATCAACATGTGCTGATGTTTTAATGAGCACAGACTCTGTTCGGGTTTACTTCAAATCCCACTTACATGAATGAGAGCTTTGCTATTGATTTGAAAAGGAACATAAGCCTCACATCTCAAAGCAACTAAAGCACAGAGACTGGGTGTACTCTTAAATGCTTCCCATTTTCTTTAGGAATATATTCTTTATTTATGTTCAGCAATAACATCCTGTTGCAGCCATGCCATACCTTAAATGAATGTTAAAAATCAGCATATACTCTATATGGTCCTTTCATCATATTCACATAGGAAGAAAGTTCTGACTCAGAGCAAGTCTAGGGCACAGACAGTAAACCTCCTCAGACTCAGCAAGAAGTGAAACTTAAAAAACAAAATAGAATAATTGAATAAATGGCCATGTGTAACCTGACCTGCAGCTTTTAGCTAATTGATATGATTCAAACTGGGGAGAACTAGGGTGAAATAAAGATTAGTGAGCTAAAACAAACAAAGTGCAGCCATGTACTGCAACCTTTATACCAACATCTCCTCATGACTGAAACTCTTTACTAGTAATTTTCAGCATGCCTCTGCTGCTTGGTTGACCTCAAAAATCAGATAACAGCAAAAACCAAACTTAAGCTTTCAAATATCAGAGTAACTGCCTCCTTGCCAAAGTACCACTTCATGTAAAAATCTATGGTTTCGGTATTCCTGCAATGTCTGGAAAAGGTCCAGCTGAATAGCTGTAAAACCACATATGACAGGAAATGAGCCTCTCTTATCTTGCCCTGCTCTGCCCTGCCAGGCTCCAGGCAGCTTATCCTGGCTATGCAATGTTGGATTGACTATTATTAGGAAGCACAAAAATTAAGTCAGAATAAAGAACAGTTGGCAATGGATTTTTTTTTTCTCCCCACTAGTTTTAGGGATACAAGGCTCAGGAAAAGCAAACAAGGTATTTCAGTGAGACAGACATCTATATAGATATATATAGATATATAGACACACACGCCTTGTTTTGCAGCCTCTTGAATCACCTGGTGCCACGGATACCATTGTCCTATTAGGGCTGATTTTTGCTTGATACTGAAAAATGCTCTAGAAGAGCAGGACTAAACTGGTTTATGCATATGTGAATTTCATTTTTTCATATTTGCAACTTCGCACCATCATCCATATGATTGTTTCTGTAGGAATCACTGTCACAGCCTCTCAAGAACAGCACCTTTGTTATACCCACTTATCTAAAGGTCTTACAATTTATGAAGAAACATTATTTTCATGAAGCAGGAATTATTCTGAACAGTTAGGCATGCACCAACATTGTAAAAAAATTCTTCTTCCAGGTAATTTGACTGAAATCATGCCAAAAAACAAGGAAATGGAGAAAAAAAAAAACTAAACTAAAATCAGTTGCACAGTTGCTAAGCCAGTTTCA
This sequence comes from Apus apus, assembly GCF_020740795.1. Classification (NCBI taxonomy): domain Eukaryota; kingdom Metazoa; phylum Chordata; class Aves; order Apodiformes; family Apodidae; genus Apus; species Apus apus. The sequence goes on from NC_067284.1 coordinate 117,980,453, forward strand.
CCAACATCCCTGTTCTAATCCCTGGGAAAATACTTCCTCCCAGAAAAGATGTCATGTGGGTGTGCTTGAAAACATCTGAGACTCTCAAGGAACATATTTTTGTGGCATACACTGAAACGTTTCTAACAGCGACAAATGACAGTCTCATAGCCACCTATCCAGACTTAAATGGGGAACAGAACAAACCTTTCTCAAACAGGTGACGGCTGAGTTATCAAACCCCTCCTTGAGCTTCAGGGACTGTTATTTAAAACCAAGACAAGACAACAACATCTTCCCTTTATTCCACTGTACCAGCCATCTCCTCCTGCTGGTTTCCTGCTAGCAGAGCTCTGCCCTCTGTCCTCCCAGGGAAGTTACATTAGTCACACATCATTTTCCCCCGATCCTGGGCCACCAAAGCAGAAGTACAGAAGGCAATACATTCATTTACAAGAAAGGCCTTACTGTTCCCCTTCGTTTTGTGCAAAGGCTTAACTGATCCTTTACCCCACCCTTCACTAGAGAAAAGCAAGAGATTTTTAGCCTGGCACGTCATTCGCAGCACCCTGTGAGCCTCTGAAAAGCAGTTAAGAGCTACACAAATATATGGAACCCTTTTTGCTTGCCTCCTCCCCCCCCCAGTAAATAAAAAAAATCTAACTTAAAATGCAGAGTTAGGGCCAAAGCTTGCACACTAGTTTTGAAGCCATCTTTAGAAAGTCTACCAGCTACAGTAGATAACTGCATCCTTTCCACAGGCAGAAGCCAGTAATTGATCCCTAAATTGCACTGCTAAATAAAGTAAAACCAGGAATACTGCAGTCTTTATGGCAGTTCTAACACTGTGGGAAACGCAACCTGACCAATTTCTAAAATTAAATGCTTCACATGCCTCTTAGAAAACTTTATTCAAATATATAGAATTGCACAGCACACACACAGCACCTCAGGAGATCTACACACCACTGAAGAATGGCTATAAAATTATATCTTAGCACATATGGCTACCAGCAAGTCCCAAAGTGAAGCCAAAAACAACTCAACATGTCAGATATATACTCTGACATGACTGGTGTTGCTCCAGAACAAACCACATTGAGAAAGCAATGTTTTCACAGTCACAGATCTGCCTCCCTTGCACTCAGGAGTGAAAAAGGGAAGGGGGATTTGCAAAGCCAACCTCAGAAACCAGAGGGACACCAAGGTGCAGAAATCTGCAGTTTAATGGCTGGCAGTCACTGACAGATCTGCACTGCCCCAGGACTAACAGGCTTCAGGGCTCAACCTCCAGAAATAAATGCACACACATTCTCTCTTTATAAACACATGTATTTTCATAGATGTAGCCACATGTTTCTAAAATGAGCATCAGTTTCCAAATAATCCTCCTTTTCAGTTGAGAATTTTTTAAAAACACTAAAGACACTGTACAGAAAAACAGAACAGAAAAAAAAAAAAAACACCACGAAAATGACAGATGTAAATGGTTTGTGAAAAAAATATGACAGACAAGTAAAGACAGCAAGGAAATTACCACTGATAGATGGAGGCAAGGCGAGATATAAGGCTGGTACCTAGCAACAAATTGGGATACACAGATTTGCTGCTAGGATTCCCAGAATTCTGCATCTAACTCTGTAAAACATGGTAGGAGAGTGTTAAATGATTCAAGTGGAAAACGTAAGAGAAACAACATGAAGTGGATCAGAAGTTTGGAATGCCTAGAATTCAGCTGGTACTCAGAAATCATACTTACATTATTCTTCTGGAAAATGATTTCCTGGAATAAAACAGAAGAAAAAAACCCAGTTAATAGCACAAACAACTACTAAGAAAGGTAACTGATCAGTATGACTTGCTTATATTAACATTTACAGACATATCAGGAAAGGACTGGTTGGCAGATGTTTTATATTGATTTGACAGGCATAGAAATCAAGTATTGTCTCAGTAAAGACAAAACGATGATGGAACCAAGTAGATACATACATCTTCTATACACCCAGGAGCGTATGTACGCTGTGCACCTCTCTGTGTGTTCATATATGTATATGTATGCACACATGTACAGGTCCCTCCCTATGTGCATTCTCCTAGAGAAACTATGTCCAAAACTTGACTATTAATACACATCTGCCAGCAGAAGAAACTGTGAAGAAGAGCCCAGAGTAGCATTTCTACAAGGTCTTAAAGTACTTCGTAACTCGTTGAAATTCACATTCCTCTAATAAGTCTGATGCAAAGAACGCATCTGCACATTTTGCATGTAAAGTTGTAGGGAATAAGAAGCCAGAGCACCCACGGATGGAAAGAGCTGATTCTTGCAGACTCATCTGAGTCGTACAGCCCAAGTATGAACCTCTTCTGGACAGTGACCTTGTTCTCCAGGAAGATTTTGTCAGCGAGTTCTGATCCCAACAACTGCTAACCCTGCCAGATTTATCAGACAGCTACACTGCACTCTGCCACTGGGATGGCTGAGCAGCTTTGCCTACACCACAACACTAAAAACAGTGTCAAACCAAGGCACCTTGTACTTTCCATCTTGCATAAGGCTTCCAAAAAACTGCTCTTCCCCCTATTGAGGAGGCACATTTCATGTATGGCTGTTGCTGCCTTCCAAAATGTAGGACATAAATATCTAGTCAAACACCCCCAGCATGGGCATGGGCATCTTTTGCTAGATCAGGTCTTGTCCAGCCTGACCTGAATGTCAGAGGTCATTCCACCAGCCAAAGGTCACCTACATTGCTCTGCACCCCAGTTACATCATGTCCTGCGGCTCTGTGTTTCCTACATTTCCATGAGCATTTTTGGTTTCTGAATTTGCCACCTTCTACACAAGATTAAAACTGCACAGACACTCCTGTGTTGCTTCCATTCTACCTGCTGGCTGTAACAAATGCAGGAACAAACACTGCCTCAGAAGATGCCCAGGCATGCCCCCAACTACTTTTTTGCAGGTAATTGTTAGACACCAAGAAAAGGGTCTTGCTCTAACAACTTTCCTGCAATCAATCACAAGCAGAAACATGGGCCCAGCTCAAAGCTAAAGGAAACTGAAGAGAGCCTTTCAGAGGGCACTGTACTGGTGGCAACTGGGACACCCATGCCCCCTGTGCAGAACTGGCCTGTCACCAAGGTCAGTGAGGACCCTGCATGGGACCCATCTGCAACATCAGCTCCTCAACTAGAAAAAAGTTCTCCCAAGTGCCCAGGGAAGCCTGGTGCCTCACTCCAAGTGATTTTCAGTGGGGGTTGGGAATTTGGCTCCTAACCCAGTAAAACGAAATTCTGCTCAGCTTACACTGTAGGTCATTGTACTTGCATAACTGAATTCAATCCAAAGATAGTTCTTTTGTCATTAGCAGTTTTATGTTCAGGGCTTTTATCTGTATACCCTCTGTGTTGCAAAAAAGAAAGGAAGTAATTGGATTGCAACCAATCTGGCTGGCCAAGAAAATCTGGAGTCAAGAGCAGGAGAAAGAAACTGAGTTACTCCAGGTATGTCCCCGCCCAGAACAGGGCCAAGCAGCAAATAATGGGAAGGAATCAAAAACAAACATCCTGCACGAGCCACAAGCAGAGGAAGCAAACCCTTCCTGAGACGCAGCAGTGCCCAGATAGCAGTCTGATTCACCGAGCTACTTACTAAAATGCTGCTTTTCAGCAATGCCTAGAGTGGAAGTGCAACAGCATGAACCACCTCTTGGATCACAGCCGATGAACCCCAGCGGTGGGAAGGGATGGAAGAGACTGCCCTCTAAGTTGTCTACCCTCCCCCATTCCCATAGGAGTTACTAAACCTTTGGTAGAGTTACCAGGAGGAAGCAAGTATAAACTCCTGAACTCCTTACCTGACAATTCACAGCCCCACAGATTATCTGGAACCACTCTCTTGCCACAAACCAACTCACCACACTGTGAGCCCTGGCCCCGAGAACCAGGCACAAGCTCTGTTTGACCAGCTCTGCTACACTGAGGGTCTTCTCCAGCAGAGCAACCCTGCAGGTCCCTGATGCAGGCAGCTGTCACAGTGAGACATACCAGAGCTATCTGGGGGCCCACCAGGTTTGGTCAGAAAACTGCTACTTTACACAGAAGCCAACATTTTAGAATATTTTGCAGTCCCTTCCACGCAGCCGCTCTCACCCAGTTGCTGTAACAGTTGACCCTAAGTACCAGCATTTCCCTTGAATAGCAAAACTATGTATTTCATTTCTCATCTGAACTCTGTCAAGCTTTTGTTTCTGTGAAGAGCCATTGAACACCCAGGTATTTAACCAACTGTGATAAAGTCATCTCAGTCTTCCTCTTGGGAAAACTAAACTGGGCCTTTCAGCACTTCACTGTGGCCATGCTTTCCAGGCCTCAGGGTATTTTTGCTGTTGTTTTCTGAACCCCAAGTGGCATCTGCATTTCCTACGGAAACAGATCAACCCATTTCCAGAGCTGGGCCAACTGTGACCTCCCCCAGCACACCCCAGCTCTTCCAGAGGTACCTTCAGCGACTGCAGAGCCTCGGCGTTGGTGTCGCAGTAGAGGATGATGTTGTTGGCCATGCTGAAGCTCTCCCTGACGCCCAGGTGGTAGAACAGGGAGGGCTGACGGAAGGCATCACTCATCTCTACCACTGCAATGTCTGCAGGAGGAAATCAGAAACACACTGTCAATACCACACACATCTCTTCACACAATTTGCTTTGACAAGATGACCCGATTTTAAGTGGGAAATGAGACCCTAGGAGCATTTTCCTACTTCAGGTATTACAGCTGAATTCTGAATATAATCAGTAGGATGTGGTTTAATTATTTTTTTTCTTTCTTTCTTCCTTCCTCCCCCCCACCCCACCATTTTTTTTTTCTTTAAACAAGACCTTACATTCCTCAGGTTAAAAAGGGGTAAAAGAAAAAAACTTAAAAGTCACTTATCAAGAATAGGCAAAAAGTTCATTTGGTGCCTTGGAGCATAAAGTCTGTTGGGTAATTGATGAACTTACGGAAAAAAAATTACATTCGATACGTATTTTCACCCTCTGTGCATGTTGCAATAAAAATTCATGCAATATGTATCTATCACTGCAGCACATTCTATATAGATTCTGCAGTGTACCTTTGGAACAAAACAGCTGTGAATGAAAAGAAAGGCAAAATTTAAGTTCCAATATAATGACCATTCAGCTGTTTTGATTCACATAGCAAGACCAGAGATAAAAGGACAAGGTTAAGCAGAGGAGAAGGAAAGAGGGAGTCAATATGTCAAGTCATAGAATCGCCCATATAGTTAAGAACTTTATTGTGCAGAAAATTCTGTTCAGAATTTTACCTGTACAAACAAAATGCAGCACATGCACAAATCCTAAAAGAACAAGGAATGTGGTCCACAATTTCTCTTAAAACCTGTGTTGAACTTGCCTAGATTCACCCCCATGTAAAAGGAAAACAGGAAGCAATTACAGAGTAATTCAGAAGTAGGAAAACGCTTCTCTTACAACAGGCAGCATATTGCCACTGCCAAAGGCTTGTGGGATTAAGGCAGCAAAATAAGAATTACTCATCTCCAGCTCTTTTGCAAACACCCTTCTCGTCTGTTCACCCAATTCAGTTTTCTGATTATTTTTTTTCAGGAAAAAGAAATTCAGAGAAATGTAGTTCTGTGAAGAGTAGAACAACAACAACAACAAAGCAGCCTGGTTTCCAGTGCCTCTCCCTGCTTTCCCCTTCCCGTGGATGCTTTTATAGCAGAAAAAAAAAGAGGTAGCAAGACAAGCTCTGCAGGCAAAAAGCTCACGCACCCTGAAGTTGCTCCACTCTAATTCATATTCTACCTCTAACCACAACTTTCACCTTGCCCGTTTCCTTTGATCATTGAAACTGCAATGAAGATATTCAATAAAACATCAGATTTGTGGCCATACTCTCAACTGGGAAGACAGGAAAGGTGTCTCTCCAACTTGTTGAAAAGCAACATTTTTGAGACCCCTACTCTTCAGTCAAACTCTACTGAAAGTGGCCTACAGGCCTGGAAATGATGAAGAAGCTGAAGAAAGGATGGATACACACAAGGGATGGACAGACAACTTTTGTCTACACAAGCCTAGGGTCTTTGAGAAAAAAGATTTAAAGAGATGAGACTAACATGGTATAAAGACAGCGAAAATTTCCCCCCTCAAAAATCAAATATTAATTTTTTTTTTTAAGTTCCATAACTTACATTCTAAGAATCTCCCTCTGTCCAGTTTCAAATAAGGACCTGCAGTGGGGGTTCCATCAAATTAATTTGTTGAAGTTAAAAAGGCCATGCATTGCTAATACCACACATAGGTGGACTTTTTTAAATTTTAGGGAACTGAAACATCACTAATGCCAAAAAGAATGACAATATTGATACCATATTTTGTTTGGGTGAGATTAGGGCTGGTTTATTTTCTTTAGAAAGTTGCCATAATACAAGCTCTATTTTTAACTGCTCTTATTCATATAAAATTTAGTCTTGAGCAACTCTTAAGTCTGTGGTACATTTCTGTTACACTGAGCAGGAGGAAAATCTGCACAATTTGCCATGACTTAATTCTCAAATCTTGCAAGATAACAGGCTTTGACTGGAGTTGCAAAACTAAGATTAAAAGAAATATACTACATTAAAAAAAAAAAAAAAAAAAAAAGAGTTATAGAACCTGATCAAACTCAGAACACAGAAAATACTTGAGAAATCCTGTGCTAAAAATAGACAGTTCCCAGGACCATCCAGAAGGAAAGAACAACACTTTAAAAAATAATGTATGTGTGCATGTATAGCCACCAAAATCAGCTGGCTAAACCCATTTACCATAATTCTTAGAACAGATCTGACTCAAGATATATTCTTGGGTCCTGTCCCATCCCCATCACAGAAACACAGAAAAAAACCCAAACAAAACCTTGAGTTACGGAAACAGGAGGGAAGGATCACATGATAACTAAACATTTGTAACAAAAATTACACTAAGATACTGGGATAAACTCTGTCCTGGTGCTTGTATTGGGGGTTCTCTCTCCTTTATATTTTATGACTTCTGTGGAAGTCACATCTTCTGGATAATCTCATTTGGTAAAGCAGTGTCTTCCTTAAGATAGGACCGACTTCTGTGAAGTTTTCCAGTCCATCAGTTATCTATTTTAAGATGAAGTTGTCAATTCAGGACAGAGATGAGATTTCTAAAGCCTGGACTAGCTCTCAGGACTGGTATTACAGTTTCTAAGCCAGAAAAGTGTGTGTGCTCTTGGGACCAAGTGTCTATCAAATAAAAAACCCTATAGACCCATTTCTGACTATCTTCTTTCACAACAGGAGAAACTACTCTGCCCAAAGATCAGTGTTTGGAGCACTGGGCAGGTGTTCAGAAGTCAAACAAAAAGCAGCAAATGGAAGAAAAGCATAGTGGCAATGATTGCCATGAAGCACCTGGGATGTACTGCCAAGCTACATACTACATTCAGTTACATAAAGTACGATTTGAAGTTTAGCAAAGCTGAGCAAGACTTCTAGTTTTCAAGACAAATCCAACTCAGTTGGACTCAGTTAAAATTCTCACTAGTCCAGAAGAGTCAAGATTGATCCAAGACCAAAGCAACTGTCTGGTCACCAAGACAAACTGCCAGAATCCCATTTATGAGACTCCATCTCCTCTCCCCCAGATGAAACTGATGATGAAAGCTATGCTTCCCATACAGTGGGCAATAGGGGAAGTGCCTGAGGACTGGAGGATAGCAAATGTCACTCCAGTCTACAAAAAGGGCAAGAAGGAGGCCCTGGGTAACTATAGACCGGTCAGCCTCACCTCCATCCCTGGAAAGGTGATGGAACAACTTGTCCTTGGCACTGTCTCTACACATATCAAGAATAAGGGGGTCATTAGGAGCAGTCAACATGGTTTTACCAAGGGGAAGTCATGTTTGACCAACCTTATAGCCTTCTATGAGGAAATTACTAGGTGGATAGATGATGGAAGTGGAGTAGATGTGGTTTATCTTGACTTCAGTAAAGCATCTGACACCATCTCCCACAGCATCCTCACAGCTAAACTGAGGAAGTGTGGTCTTGATGATCGGGTAGTGAGGTGGACTGTGAACTGGTTGAAAGGAAGAAGTCAGAGAGTTGTGGTCAATGGGACAGAATCTAGTTGGAGGCCTGTATCCAGTGGAGTCCCTTAGGAGCAAGTACTGGGACGGGTACTTTTCAATATTTTCATCAGTGGCCTGGATGAGGGAACAGAGTGTGCCCTCAGCAAGTTTGCTGATGACACTAAACTGGGAGGAGTGGCTGACACACCAGAAGGCTGTGCTGCCATTCAGGGAGACCTGGACAGGCTGGAGAGTTGGGCGGGGAGAAACTTGATGAAATCCAACAAGGGCAAGTGCAGAGTCTTGCAGCTGGGGAAGAACAACCCCAGGTACCAGTACAGGTTGGGGGCTGACCTGCTGGAGAGCAGGTAGGAGAAAGGGACTTCGGGGTCCTCTACTAATTAACCTTTCTTAAGAAATTGTGAAAACCTCAGCTAATACCCCTTTTGACCATGCCATTTGTAAGTGCCCATTAGCGGACACAGAGCCATTTGCTCTTGGCTATTAACAATGCCTTCAGATGCCAAAAAAGCAATAAAGGAAACACCACAGTGGTCAAAGTTCCTCTCCTACTCATTGTTTAAATACAACAGGGCAAAGAAGAATGTTTAAACAAATGCTTCAAGTATCACACATGTAAACCCTCCTTTTTGATACTACCTGCTGACTACAGTGCTGCCACGAGAAACAATGAATACAAACAGAGCAGCTGTATGACTAATGAAAGTTTGTTTGCTATTATCCCCTGATTCACTGGAATTTAACACATGGACGCTGCCTCATATTCGTTGTCCCACCATTAATCATGGCAACAGGAAAGCTGGTAACAGCAACTTCTTAGACCAGTATGGAGGCTTCTTTTCCACTTGGGGGTTGTAAGACAGAATTATATGCTCTTCTGACAAAGATGTAGGAAGAAAAGGGCTTGCTATAAAGTGTATATCAGTGCAAGTCTGAAGACTAAGCATTTTTCATACTGCAGCAGCAGCTCTCCATTCAGCATCCTAACAATGGTTTCAACAAGCCCTGATGACATTTACCATTGGATAAGCTTTCAGAAACAAGCAATTTCTTCATGGTTCTCTATGCTCGGCATGGGTATCCTCCTCTTTACCCAGAGGTTGCCTGCAGGAGGTAGGAAACCCGCTTTGGAAATCCCAGCACCACATCAAACCACAGTGCCACTGACCTGTCACCATCACTGGCACCAGACACTTCCTGTCAGGAGCACCTCACACATCTCCAAGAGCAGAACCATTTGATGGGAGCCACTGGGGTGAGAACACCTCAACACAGGTATGGCTGACTTCCCAGGAAACCTATCCAGCTGAGCTAGTCTGTTGGGAGAGGTTAGCCAGAAAAAGAACTTTGTAAAGGTGCCCGGGGCTTGGATACAGGGAAGGAAATACAAGTAATGACTGTAGAGACACATGCAATGTGCCTTATATTAGAGGAAAAGCATGATATATGGTCTTAAACTAGAGCAGGGTACACTTAGATTAGACATTAGGAAGTTGTCCTTTACAACGAGGGTGGTGAAGCACTGGAACAGGTTGCCCAGAGAGGTGGTGGAGGCCCCATCCATGGAGACACTCAAGGCCAGGCTTGATCGGGATCTAAGCAACCTGATCTAGTTAAAGAGGCCCCTGAGCATTGCAGGGGGGTTGGACTAGATGACCTTTAAAGGTCCCTTCCAACCCCACACATTCTGTGATTCTCTGGTATCAGAAAAGGCTGCCCAGGGAAGTGGTGGAGTTGCCATCCCTGGAGGTGTTCAAAAAACTCACAGATGTGGCACTTCAATACATGATTTAGTGGGCATGGTGGTGTTGGGCTGATGGTTGGACTTGCCCTTAAAAGGTCTTTTCCAGCCTTAATAATTTTATTATTCTATATTTGTAGAAGCTGCAATTGATATGTGAAGTATGTGCAAGGGCACTAAGATAGAGACATGTAATGGACATGGGCTACTGCTCATCTGGCACAAACCATTATGGTTTGGGATCCTTCTAGTAATCCTGACTCAAGTAGCTTCATTCTTACGAAACAGAAGCAGAGATCCTGCATCCCTCAAGTACAAACTATAGTCAGTCCTGCAATCCACTCCAAGGGAAATTGCTAAGCACACATTCCCCACAGATGCGATGCAAGCCCAGCAGTTTCATGTATCTTCCTTTCTGGATGCTGTGTAGCACAAAAGAGAGATAGAAGTAACTAGGGCACCTTATACTTACCCAGAATACAAGTTCCCCTCAAATACAACAGTACCATGTTGCCCTCAGGCTGGCATTAAGCCCACTGCCCCCTAAATAGTTAAACTAAGTTGAACTTCTCTTGGATTTAAAAGTGAACTTCTATACATAGACTTAGAAGCAAAAAGTATTACTTTATTTCAGATAAACTGTTCAAACAGCTGTTACTGTTAGGGATGGTCCTGACCCTTCCCCACAGGTTTCTATCAGACCTGGTGTGTTTCATACCCAATGATACAACTGAGGAAACCTGCCTGCTAGCTTGGAGGGGTGGGGTGAGCATGCAGGAGCAGTTGCCTCCCAGATCACTAAGATGATCTCACCTTCCATCTACACTAGCTCCTGCACAACAAAGGCACCAGACACCACAATAGCTTCAGGGAGGCAATGGAATAACTCCCCACTTCTGCTTAAGGTTGAGAGTCATGCATTGTTCCAGTGGGTCAGGATATTTATCCTCCACACAGACACTGATGCAGCATCCACTTGTTCAGGAACCTTAGGGACAACATCATCACAGGAGCATAATACAGAAACTAAATACATAAACACACACAAAGACATCCTAATCCACTTTATTACAGATACAAATTAAGCATCTATACCCATGCTGACAGACTCTGTATGTGTCTCAATTTAAATCTCTTGAGAACCTGCTCAGTAACAAAAATAATCACTGGAAAAGCTATCTTTCCTCTTTTTATTGATAGATAAGGTAAGAAGAACTACCTAAGCTAAAGGATGACAGGGTGGTACAAAAGCAAATACAAACTGCCCCTCTGTAAACTTAAAGCAGAAGTCACAGGAAAGTTCATAACCCCCAAATCACGATGTTCTGGAGCAGCTCCCCAGACATGTGACCAACCTGTGGTGTTTGCTGCTGTCACACAGGAGCACAGCAAAACTTGCACCCTCTCCCACAGTGCATCAAGGTGCTGCTTAGAAAAACCTGTGTGAAGCAAGTCCTGACAACTTGCCTAGCTAATCAGCTCAGATCCATCTCATAAAAGCAAGCGCCAGACTTGACCAAGCAAAATGAACCAGACAAGAAGGGAAAAAACAACTGATGCCACAGCCTTCTAGTCTGAGAGCCTGTGAGTGATACCCTGGCTGTGCTGCCTGCCCTACATGGCAAGGATGAGAGGGGAAAAGAGCCCTTGGAGTCTGCAGTGCAAGAATGATGGGCAGGAAGCATGGGGTGCTTACTGTAACAAAACACCTGGAGGTGGCAGCTAACTGGTGACACAGAGAAAGTTAATGCGGGTGCTAGCAAAGGAGTAAGAGGGGAGAATGCAGATGACAGAAGGCGGGGGGAGGTAGGAATTAACACAGCAAACTACATGGCAAAATCTAAATTACAGCATCAATGATCTGAAGACAACTGGAACAATACAGAAAAGCCTTCTGCTGAAGACAAAACAAAAAGAAAAAAAGGAAGAAGAAAGCTTGATATTCAAAAAATCCACTCTCTTTTGGCCCAAGACAAAGGACTGATGTTATCACATGATTCCAACCCCCAACAACTGAAAAAAACCAACTCACAGCTTGATGCATGTGGGAGGAACTCGGGATTAGGCAAGAATAAAAGATGACAAGCAAACAAAGAGCCATTTATTTAAAAATAACCTCAATGCTCACGGCATCTGTATCAATCCCAGCAAAACAGGCTCCCTAGTGCCAAGAACATCAAATACTAAGTATTATCTCAACTGCAAACTTTGCATCAGAAAAAAATACTCAGAGCTCAAAGAGGAAACTACTGTGGCGCTGCTGGAGGCCTGAGCACATTGCAGGGGTAGTCAGTGTGAGGATCTGTATCAAACATTTATGTGTTGTTAAAAAAATCTACAAACACACAGCAGAACAAGTCAAGGAAAACAAGGCAAGCTGTAGCAGCTCAGTACTTCTACAGTTAAAAGTTTTGTCCAGAGGATCTACATCACTGAAAACTAATTTTTTTTTCACATAAGACCTTTGGCCTGGACAGGATCTCAAGCAGACAAAAAAACCCCAAACAAAACAGAAGATGTGATGGTATCTGTGTGATTATTTGGGCTTATGTTTTGAAATGATGTGCCTTCAAGACATGAGATGAAGCAGCGGTTACTCATTCTCTGGAGGAGCAACTGAGACTACCCAAGAAGAAAGTACCTGTGGACCAACAGGCCAACAGAAGAGCTCAGAGAAGAAAGGAGGGTCCTACAAAAAGCAAGCAGTTCTCAGAGGTAATGGAAAGATTTCCTGAAGTCTAAAGGAAATGTAGAGAGTTTGCTGCTGCTCCAAAGGGGCAGAGTTCATTTAAACCAAGGAAGGAAACAACATTCCACCTATAAGACAGGATGGGCAGGAATAAAGCTGAAAGTTTTTTTTCATTTATGTTTGTTCTGTTCATTTCTGCCTTAGTGACCCCAAAGTAGAGAAGTGACTACCTAAGAAGAGAAGTATTCTAATCTTTATTGTAATAAAATCTGACTTTTCATTTATAACAGGATTATCTATTTGGCTTCTAGGAGTAGCCCACTGTGACAAGAACACCTAGGCAGATCCAGCTCTCAAGCTTCAGAAAACAACTCCGGGTCCAGGTTTCGTCGCAGCAGCTACAAAGATCAGATCAAAGCTCTGCATAGCTGAATATCTCCTCTCTGCCAGAAGCCAACAGCCAATGTTATAGAGATTATAAGAATGGGGCAAATAAAACCTGACCTTTTTCAGTCAGCAATACAGAGATTTTTTCGGAAAACTCTTCAGCTAACAAGAAAGCTGAAGAGCAACTAATTTAGCTATTAATATTGTGTGAATAATTAGACCTGCTTTTCTTCAGACATGGTACTTTGCATTCACTATCACTGAACTTCAGCTGTCCTTTATCTACCCATTTGCCCAGTACCATAAGACCTTCTGCAATTCTTCATAGTTTTAACTGGCCTGCACATCAGCAAATACTGCCATCATGCTCTTCACCAGCAGGAAGTTTACAGATCAGCCATGAATCCTCTGAAAAGGCCAATTCAAATTCTTTGAATCAGGCTGTATTAGCTGACAATCCTCCCCCAGCTGGCATTAAATAGTCAACCTTGGTCATCATCATAATTTGCATCTACTTCTGGAACACATTTGCAATGTCATTTGTCTAGAAAAGTAGAAAATTTACATTATCTGTCAATGAACTCTGTCAGTTTGGTCTTAAGCATAGCAGCATTAAGTCAGATCAAAAAGTCCCTCTAATCCAGTTGCCACTGCCAACAGCAATTATTAAGGAAAAGAAAAGAAGCAGAGCAACTGCAGAGCCACGTGGTTCATCCTCAAAGCTTCTGTTAATTCAACACCCTGAAGAGGTCCTGAGTCATTTCATGAGCCCAGCAGGCATAACAGGTCTCAGCAACCCCGTCCCTCATGAGTGTTAGTCCTTATGAAGACTGTTTAACCATGTCCTTGTATGGAAAAGTGCTTCCTTCAGCTGCTTCTAACGTTGCTTGCAGATAAGAGCTAGAAGACCAAAGATTAAAAATGAGTAATTGTTCTTTAATAATTCTTTCCTTCCCATTCCCAATTTTAAATTATGTCACCTTTCCCTTTGTTTTTCTTCTGAAGAGACGGTTATCTGTTCAGTCACAATCTGCACGGAAACAATCTCATGAATGCTTCTTATCATCCTTTTTCCCTTTTGGAAATGAGATGAGCAGAGATGCTTACAATAATAAAGATCCCTTGGCCTCCACCAGAAACACTGCATGGAAGTACCTACTTCCTACAGAAAATACATTCTCAAATTTATCACAGAAACATAGAATGGTTTCGGTTGGAAGGAACCTTAAAGACCACCTATTTCCAACCCCCCTGCATGGGCAGGGACACCTCCCACCAGCCCAGGCTGCTCCAAGCCCCATCCAACCTGCCCTTCAACACTGCCAGGGATGGGGCAGCCACAGCTTCCCTGGGCAACCTGGGCCAGCATCATCACCCTCACAGGAAAGAACTTTTTCCTAATGTCCAACCTGAATCTCCCCTCTTTAAGCTCCAAACCATTACCCCTCTCACTGCACACCTGTGTAAAAAGCCCTGCCCCAGCTTTCTTGTAGGCCCCTTCAGGTATTGGAAAGTTGCTCTAAGGTCTCCCTGGAGCCTCCTCTTCTCCAGGCTGAACAACCCAACTTCCTCAGCCTGCCTTCATAGGGGAGCTGCTCCAGCCCTCTGGTCATCTTCGTGGCCTCCTCTGGACACACTCAAGGAGCTCTGTGTCCTTCTTATGCTGGGGACTCCAGAACTGGACACAGTGCTCCAGGTGGGTCTCACCAGAGCAGAGTAGAGAGGGAGAATCACCTCTCTTGACGATCTGGCCATGCTGCTTTTGATGCAGCCCAGGATGCAGTAATTTAAAGGTAAGCCTATGGTTTGGAGTATTCAGAAATTAAAAAACAACCTTCCATCAGAACCTGACTCATGGCACTATGACTTCTATCACAACAATTAATGGAATATCTAGCTGGAATCAGTGTCCTGCTTTGTAGAGGGCTCCACAGCATGGACTTGAGAAATCATCTTGCCCTGTGACACAAAAGCCCCAAATCCTTTTAAAAATTAAAAGTTGGAAGCTAACACAGACAAGAAGCTTGCCTCCAGCAGAAATAAGCAAAGCTGCAGCCTTGTACACCACTGCAGATGTGCGAGTTTGACTAGAGAGCAAGTTTTACTGCTAGCTCCCAGGAAGTTTTGAATGGCACTGCTTGGTAAACCTCATCTCTCACCAGTTCCTGAGGACAGTAGTTACGGAAGTTTTGGATAAAATAAAGTGCAGCCCTCATCTAGGAAGAACTGGAAAACCTGAAATGTTGAGAACATTAGGCCTACTAAATTTAAATAGTCAAAGCTGGAGTACACTAGTTTTTATTGCAAGCAGTGATTCTGATCCAGCTTCTTAACTTAGACACACAGTGCAGGATCGTGGGATATTTGGAACTGGCAGCATAGCAGCTTTATCAGAATCAGAACATCTTTAAGTTCAGACAGACACAGATTCACCCCGGCTGCTTTACTCAGCTTAAGTTCATCTGCCTTTTACAGAGATGGTTTGAAACTAATTTCGGAGTTTGAGATATGACTCCCTGCGTTAGCCCATCAGAGCAGAGTCCCACAGATTACATCACCACACCTCAGATTTCAAGCCTGTCAGGGTAAAAATGAGAGAATCAGTACAGGGGAGAGGAGGAGAGACATCTCGTGTTCTTATGGAGAGGGGCACAACTATACACTAGCTGCTCTACCAAAATAACTGTGTGTGCACATAAGTAGTCACTTAGTATTTGAGTTCCTGGATTTACACACTCAGATTCCCCAAGAAGCAACAACGAATTTGCAGTCCACTACAGACAATACAGTACACCTGGAAGTACTACTGCTCACACCACCAGACCATCCGCCAGGAAGGCAGCACGACTGCCCAGCCTCACAAGTGGCTGCACCACTGCATCCCACAGCAGAAAGCGGATGTGACTCATGGGAGTCAAGTTCTTAACGTTTGACATGATGGCTGCTAATTGCTGCAAAACAAGATTAAACAGGTCTCATAAGCAGGTCTACATTTGGCTGTGTCAGTGTTAACTCCAGGTAGCCTGCCATAGCTATGATTTCACTCCCATTCAATCCAGTTCTACAGCAAAAAGAATAGCCCTGTCCTACTGCTGCTCGTCACTCTAGTTGAACACCAAATGCTTCCAAAGGCAACTCATCTTTGCACATGACTGTGGTACTAAAAGCTGCTTCCATCTTACTACAGCACTGATGTAGAATTACTGCAACAGGATCTAATATACAACCATTGTGTAAGAGGTTTTTTAAAGTGATTTAATGTTAAAGATCATAAATGTTCTTGCCTTCTTAACAGAAATTAGCAGCAGCACATCTGATACAGCCAGCGGCTCAAACTCAGGAAACCCGAGTTCTCTCCTCAGCGCTGGCTACATTCTGCTGCCTAGCCTCAGACAAGTCACTCTGCTCTCTGTCCTTCTCGTTTCACCATCCTTAACATGATGAGATTGCTCCTTCCTCGCCCCTCTGTAGAGTGCTTTAGGATCTACAGATGAAACCCACAGTAGATGCATTACCCACACATGGGAATGGCCAGCATCAGAGCTGGTAGGAGCAACTTGAAGATAAAACACTTGGAGAAGTGTTGAATTTGATTTGAAGAATTTATATATTGACATTCACCAAGCTAGCACTGCACCAAATGCCATGTTTAGAAAAAAAAAAACAATTATTGTGCTCGTAGCAGTTTCTGAAACAACTGCCACCATGAGGTCACAGACTACAGGAGTCTTGCATAGCATCATATTTTTGAGCAGGAACAAGGAGCAGAAGAACAGGAAGACAGCTGAACTAGTCCATTACCTTGATTTCTTGAACCACAGCTGAACCAAGGAATGGAGACTAGTCTTCTAGAGCTTACGAATTCATCTGCTCCAGCTGGCTAGATCCGTGCTCCAGGGGAAAGTTCAATGACTAGCATAGTTTAGTAGAGCCAAAAATGGTAGGAATTACCATTTGCATATTTAATATGTAATTTATTTAGTCTTGTATCTCTATTCCTTCTGTATGCTATGTATGGGCAAAAAAGCTTTCACTCCAAATAATTTCTGGAATTCAATTTGTATTCCAAGTGGCTTGGTACCAATTAACCAAAATAACTCAGTATGCAAGATCTAACTGCAAGATTCAATATAGGCTTCAAGCTCCACTCAAGCTGAAGTGATGAAATAGTAAGATAAGTCATTTATGAAAAAAAAATATTTTTTTTTCCACTACAATTACTGATATGAATAGAAAAGCTACACAGATGCAAATCTTTGAAAAACTGCCAGCGAAATATATACTCAGCTTTGCATAAACTAAGAAACCAACACAGCTGGTAAGAAATGCAGTTCAGTTTGCTTTTACGGTATTAACACTTGAATTCTCATGCTTCAGCCTGTTCTTCAATTTCTAAAGACGACAAAGAATAATTTAAGATTAAGAAACATTTGGGACACTACAGGAAGTTAGAGAAGCCACCACCTACTCACACATTCATTTTGAGGAGCAACTACTCTTTCACCTTGAGGAATACTGAGATTTGTCCAAAAATACCTAGATATAAAGGCCAGCACAATAAAACATGAAACCTTAGAACAAATTTTGCCAGTATTGAGCAGATAATTTAGAATAGCATGAATCCAAATTAAGTGCCTGAAGCTTCATTTGTTTCTTTTGCAGTCAACCTCCTTCATTTTCTACAACAAAGGCTTTTCAGTAAAACTGCAGTAGTGCAAAGGAGTTATATAATGCCAAAATTAATAACTGAAACATACTGTATCTTTTATCAAAGCAGAAGCTGAGAGGGGCTCTTTCAGTTGTGCCTTTCAGTTGGACTGGAAGTCCAGGTGTACTAAACCAGAACATAAAATCTTTACATCAAATTCAGTCATTATTTTTTTGCATGTTAAAGAGGAACCGATAGTCCCTGCTGGAAAAGATGCACAGATACTGTACTTGCAATTTAGTTCTACAAGGTGTTTTTTTTGGAAGATTCCTTTTGAACAGACAGCACACATCAGCAGATCATTTGCTTGATGACTAGAGGCCTAAGACTTGCAGTAGGTACCCAATGCCCTTCATTCATTGTAAGAGTTCCAAGACAGACTCTGCATTTGGAAGCTAAGATAGCTGCTGGAATCGTGCACTCACAGGTGCAGATGGTCGAGGGAGGTGATTCTTCCCCTCTACTCTCGTGAGACCCCATCTGGAGCCTCTGTTACAAAAAAAAAAATGGACATGCTGGAACATGTCCAGAGAAGGGCCATGAGGATGATCAGAGGGCTGGAGCTCCTCTTCTATGAAGACAGACGGAGAGCTGACATTATTCAGTGTGGAGACCTTATTGTGGCCTTCCAGTGCCTTACGAGGGCCTACAAGAGAGCTGGTGAGGGACTTTTTAGGATGTCGGGAAGTGGTAGGACTAGGGGAAATGGATCAAAACTAGAGGTAGGTAGATTCAGATCAGACGTTAGGAAGAAGTTCTTCACGATGAGGCTGGTGAGACCCTGGCCCAGGGAAGCTGTGGCTGCCCCATCCCTGGAAGCTTTCAAGGCCAGGCTGGATGTGGCTCTGAGGAAACTGACCTCGTGGGAGGTGTCCCTGCCCATGGCAGGGGGGTTGGAACTACATAGTCTTTAAGGTCCTCTGCAACTCTAACAATTCTGTACAATCCCCCTCACTGTGTAGATACAGAACTGCAGGTCTGCACATCCTCTGCTGCCATCTCCTCAAAGCAGCACGCTTGGTACAGCTGCAGTAGGAAGCCAGCAAAGCGCTGCTGATGGGCTAAACATACCCCAGGTCCCACTTCTGCATGAGGACCAAGTGGCCTGGAACACCCACCTTTAACTCTCCAGGCCTCAGCCTGGCCACCAGCAACGCTACTGGACCTGTACTGGTTGACCCAGGCCACACGCATGGCAGGAGCGGTAACAACCTCCCAGCACAGGCACCTGAACTCTGGTGTCCACGAGTGCTCTCATTTGCCAGCAAAGGTGCTGTCACAGTTTTCAATTCAGGTGGCAGAATCTTTGACCTTTCAGCTGATGAGACCTCCTGAAGTTTGTTCCAACCCAGAGCAAAACCCAGACCCTGGTTTCAAGCTTTTCTGTAAACTGAAAGTTTCAGGCTGACAGCACAAACATGAAACACACTCCTCAGCCACCCTCACCAGAAGAGGAAAGGCTGTGAGGCAAGCCACAACGCGACAGGATCAACAACAACGTGAAACCACACCACCTCTAGGCAGGCTCAGCTCAGGCTGCTGCAGTCCTGCGTTTGGTCTGTCCCCTGGAACACAGGGTCAGCTCAGGAAACTCCCTCCACAGAAAGCCAACCAGAAAGAAACAAGGGGCAAGTTTGCAATCAGGTCGGCTCCCTGACCTACCTCATCACGTAACTGAATGCTGAAAGCAGCACCTGGGAGAGGCGTGTCAGTCCACATTTCTGATACAATACAAGCAATTCTCCCAGCAGACCTACTTACACACAAAAATGGATTTTACAACCTTCTTTCCCCATGTAGCACCACAGCTAGAGGGAGGCAGCAGTATACTTCTAGTAGGAGAACAATTCCCTTTTCCCATACTGACATGCATATTGCAGCGACTGTCACCTTACTTGCATTTATTTGTCAGCATTAAAGATTATTTGAAAATATGCCATGTCAGCTAGACCTTGTAGTGCTGGAAGTCCGAGACAGTTCTACTGCAAAAGTGCAGCTAGAAGTGAGTGTGGAAGCAGCTCTGCACCAATAGTTTTGGTTTGAAATAGAGAAAGAAAATATAACTTATTAGGAACGGAATTAAAACCTGAAGATAGGCACCTGCCAGTTTGCAACCAGCCACAACATAAACTGAAATCCATCAAGGCTTGGGAAGCCTGCCTACCAGAAAAATTTTCCACTGGAGTTACTATTAAAGTACCTAAACAGAGAAGAGACAGACCGAGTATCAGGTTCTCCACACAGAGATCATTCAAAACAGAGACACTTCTGAGACACTGCAGAAAACAGACCAAAACGCAAGCAGTTAAGCAACAAAAGGGACTGGAAGTTTTCCATTTACACACCCATCTGGCAGGGTGTGCCACAGAAGCTCTTGCTTTAGGTAAGTTCAGTTTCTTAGTGCTTTTATTGCATTTCGGCTTTCTTGCATCAGCTGGAAAAGGGAGATCATGGGTTCTGGCAACAGAATTACTGGCAAGAATCCTTGTTTTCTTTCTTTTGTGGAACACTTTAAGAAGGCCTATTTTAACACTTTCTCCATTTTCCTCAAAATTGTGAAATACACCCAAGTGCATTGAGGTATTTAAACCAAGTTAAAACCACTTCACACTTGATGACCTCCACAAACTGCTGTTGTTACTATGCCTCAAAGAAATAAGTACACCCAAGTAAAGCCTCAATAGAAGCTCTGAGTGGCAGCTAAATCCAGTCCATGAGACCTTTACAAACTCAGCTGCAAAGACAGTTCTGCCATACACCTCGAGACTGGTCCAGCTGCCAGCACAGCTGGGCTGGGCAGCATCCTGCAGTCTGCACCCTGGACAGCTGGACTGTACCGCCCATTATAGGGCCCAGTCTAGGAGAAGACTTGACTAGAACCCAGTGTACACCACCTGTGCCACTTCTAGCCCAGGCCAGAGGACTTCCTCCCTTACGCTGGGGGGCTGAGGAAATACCTTCTCTCCGGCTACAGACCTAGACTCAGCAATACCATGAGAAGTTCAGACTCCACCATCAGAGATGGCCTCCTATGGGTGCAGTAAGTCAGGGTACCCATGTACTGCCCTTGGCTTGAGAGAGCAAGTAGGAGATTAAAACAAAAAACACAAAAAAAAACCCAGTCCTATGCTCACTCTGATCCAAGAGTGGAAAAGAACACGATCCCTCAAGGAGAGATCAGAAGCAGGCAGTGCTACCAGATCCCTGCACTTCCCTGCTCACAGCACAGGGGATGCTGCCCTTTCTCCCTGCCTCCCTTCAGAGCAGCAGCACCAGGGAACCTGCTATTTCCTGCTCTACAGGCACCCCGTAAAAAAAAAAAAAAAAGAGATCCTGCTTTGCACAGCAATGCTACAGTTGTACAGGATATTTTGAA
Source organism: Apus apus (assembly GCF_020740795.1). Taxonomy (NCBI): domain Eukaryota; kingdom Metazoa; phylum Chordata; class Aves; order Apodiformes; family Apodidae; genus Apus; species Apus apus. The sequence continues at coordinate 118,001,460 of NC_067284.1, forward strand.
AGCACCATTTTTTTTTTTTTCCTGGTTTGCTCTGCAATCTCTCCTGTGCTTCATCTGTGCAACATTATTCCCAGAGTTTTTACTTCTGGTTAATAAGGAAAATGTCCAGGTTGAACTGCAACCCTGAAGGACATAAAAGGAATAAAAGACACCAGTAGAAATAAAATTAAGCTAGAACCACTGAAGTTTTGAGCTGCAGTGTCCCAAAATATAAAGACAAGCATGTATTTAAGAAGTTTTGTTCCTAATTAACATACACTCATAAAAAGTAGTTGTGGAAGAGTTGCATTGCATGGGCTCCACAGTCTTGAAATATAAATAGCAAACAAATACTAAATTAATCAGGAAAGTTTACCTCCTGAAATAAGTTTCTTCTTTATAAGCACAGAAAAGAGTTTCTGCACAGCAGTTTGGGTGATTTGCAAGATCACTGAAAACCCTCATAAAAGACCACATGGTAAAAGACTCCACGTGTTAGATGAAGTATATTTATTATTATGTGAATTACCAGTGGAGTTCAGCTCTGCAGCAAACAAAAATTGAAACTGACCTCAAGGAAACCAAGCATCAATAAACAAGACTTCGGTTTATTTGCACAAGTAACAAACACAGCATCACTGAGCTTTTTGCAACTGCATGTCACCCAGGAATGCTGACAGGGTCCAGAACAGACCAAATTCCACTCCCAAGGAGACCTGGAAGGATTCCCAGTTCTTCACATCAACCGCCTGGCAAAAATTTCCCATTTCCAACTGCAACCTGGAAGACCAGGTTACGTTCAGGAGGGAAACGGCTTCCGCCCTTCCCACCAACGGCACTTCCACTGATGGCACCACGAGAGGCTGCAGCAGACAACCACACACCTGGCTGTCACCAGCAGGCCAGTGCTGCCCGCACATGGAAGCGGAACCAGTGGCCAGCACACACACGTTCAGATCAAAGACAATTTTCATATGAATCACCCAGAAGGTTCCTGGAGGAAGGCTGAGAAACCTTGTCTTATAGAATGCATTGAAAGGCAGTAATAAAACAAGAAAACTCAAAATTACAGCACACATCTAGCATAGTTCCGTTCAGAGGTATTTTTCTAGAGGGAAAAACTAATGCTGCCATTCTTTTAAAAGTGTGTGTAGCTGTAAAACTATATTGAAGGTGGAGCAGTGGAAGTAGGTGGCTTTTAATCTTATGGGAGTGCCTCTACCGTGGAGTTTAATGAAGCACTTTGCTACTGTGTCAACATAACTGGATAACTTTATCCCAAGAACAAGGGGCCCCACTTGAGAACCATAAACGAATTTCTACAGCAGTGCAAGTGTTCCTTTCCTCTGGGTACATCAAGGAGTCTTCCTTGTTCACACCCAGGGCTCTCTGTGCTACAGTCAACTGACCTGAGCACCCTTGCACACTGCAGAACACCCTTCTGTTGGAAGCACCTGAGTCCATGGGAAGATGCTGAAGGACTTTCAACTCTTGATAATTATTTAACATGCATCTTCACACTTCACAGACTGCAGGTTTCAGTCTACAGCTCTTAGCAAGCCAGAAAGACTGTACTGAAAGCTGCATTATACCTGTGTCAGACAGGTGTTGTATAAAGGGGAAGATGATCAGATAAAACTCTCTAACTCTCTGCAAGAGCTGTGGATAACTCTTCTGTGAGAAGATGACTGAAAAGCTGTCTTCACCACTGAAAGCACCAGCTGCTTACTCACCCAGAGTGCTCTCTGCAAGAGATATCCACTGATGCCATCAGCAAGTCCCAGAGCAGCTCATCTACTTTATTACAGTAAGGGAGAAAGCCAGAGCCAAATTTTTACAAAGGTATCCAGTTCCTAAATCAAAACACACGTTTCTTGTGGGATTTGAAAGAGAGATGATTCCCACTGACTTCAAATGAGTCAGTCTGTGGGAAATCTTTAAGCCCCATGCTGCATCTGAACACATCCCAAAGGTTATAAATAAAGGCAGATGTGATTTAGAAGAAAATTCAACTCTGGTGTGCAACTGTCAGTAGCTGATCAGCAGCTCTTCATAACTGAAAGAAGGATTATAATTGCTCCAGTCAAGGAGTAAATTTGGTCTCGGAGGAAAAATAAAATAATAATAAAAAAAAGAAACACTAAAAAGAAGCAGCCTGTCTTTGTGTGTCAAGCTCTGCCTGAGGTTCATTCTTCTCTTGAAATACAAACAATTACAAAATTCTTACAGAAGTCTACCCCTCAGTGATTACCAGAGAACTCCCTAATTGTCAAAACAGATTCTGCTGTCATCTGCCACACACACATTCTGCTGTATAAGATGACTTCACTGACTACTGCATACACCTCATTCTAACAAATGCTTTACTTCTGAGTGCATCTTTATCCCTGAACACAAACCCCCAGAGAAGCCATACAAAATAAGTGGTGGGAAATTTCTGTGGACAGTGGATGTTCAGGGACAATCTAAAGCAGGCAACCTACAATCAAAGATAGGAATCCCAGCAGTAACTTCCATTTTATTAACCACAAATATGAAAAATCCCTATCACTGTTGAGCCACTGAGGTTGTATTTTAGTTTCTTTGGCTATAGCTTACAAATACAACTTGCAGGTTGCCCATGCAACTACAGCAGCTCTAAGTAGTGACTGCCCAAAGGGCTAAGGAAAAGGAAGGAACAAGTTTTAAATGGCCAGCTCTGCAGAACATGCTTAAAACTCAGCTTCTCTACTGAGAGACAAAAGAAAATGAACTGCCACAGAAGTGAAGGTTTCCTTTGCTTAATTTTATTTAAGACCATAACAGACAGGAAAACTTACTGAACATAACAGTGCTAAAGCCAACCCCTAACATTGTGACTCTGTATAAATGATTTCTTAAGGCTTTTTTTGCTTTTCACTTTGTTTCATTCTATTGCTACTTTTACAGCTTCTTGTATTGCGATGCTTTACTTTAGGAAGTGACTAAAAAGAGAAGTCAAATTCTTACCGTGGCTCTCGTAAATTCAGGAGTCATTTCTGTATGACATCCTGTTCAGAGCCACAGAAACGCAAACTGCAGAAAAATGTCACAGGCTTTCTTCTGCTTTACTCTCCAAAAGCATTTATCCAGCTTCACTCAGCCTTTTTTTCCACCAGGGACTACACTCTCATGATGGCTGCTCACACAGATGCCTCATAGCAAGTTTTACATCTCCACTGTATTTTAACACCCTAGTAATTTAATAACCTGCATTTCTCCTGCCACTTCAAATGCTAGCCAGCATAGAATTTTAGAACTAGCTCTAACATCCTGATGCACTCAACAGAGAAGGCAGCATTTCCAAAGCCTTTATCTTCTAATAACCCAGCAAAAGCCTGGATGAGAACTGTCTATCCAGGTGTCTATCACTGGGAGATCTAGTAAATAAGCATCACAAGAGCACACCCTTGATACTATTTCCATTATAGAAATGGAGGGGAATTCACACTGGGATAAGGGCTCCTGTGCCTGGACACCTGTGCTGGATGTTCCACAGCCCCTCAGCAGGGAAGGCTCCAGGAAGCTCCTGCTGCACAGCAGAGCTGCAGACAGCTTTGACAGGCAGTGACCGGGAAGAGAACCCAGGTCACACAGCCCCCACACCTCCACTCCATTCCTGCTGTCCATGTATCTGCTGTGCCCCTCCTACTTCATACAGAAGCTGATGGGGTATTAGCTTTCCAGGCCCCCACTGCAGGTAGCCTGAGGGAAGGTGCACACACAATAACAGTGCAGGAATCTGGCTATAAAATGTACAGCTGGTCCAGCAATGGAACTATTTGTGAATATGCTGTTTCAAATCCTGTAACTTCTCCATGAATGTAGAGGTTCTACACTTAATACTAAGAACAGACAACAGAACTTCATATCAGGATTATTTTCATGTTTTTCCCAGATTCATCATGATAATTTTTGTGGTAGATGTAGTTCACATTCAGGTGCTTCAAAATGAAATACTGTTTTATGTTGAAGATGTGCTATGCATTTTTTTTCAGGTTTCTAATGCTGCCTTCTAATAAAGCCAGAATCAATATCGAGTCAAAAGGAGCTTTATAACCCACCCTATTTCAATATTACAACGTATGCAATTTAGACACAAAGATTCCGTACTCATAACACCTCGCATCCCTGACATCTATTTTGAGAGTTCAGCTATAACCATCAACTCCGTTCTGCATACCTCCTGCATTATTAAATTACTCAGCACTTCTTGCTCCAGCTCATCCCTTGCAAAATAGTGCTGCTGAAATGCAAAGTTCTTTCAACATGAGTTCCACTGACATTGTAACCAGACTTTTCCTTAGTAGCTGCCCTTGCCTCTGTAATTGGCCAAGAATAACACATCCTGGTACATAACAAGAACTATCATCTGGAACAGGGATTCTCCAGTCATGATGCTACAGAAGCAGCAATGGTGATTCAGCAGCACCTGTGGGAATGCTGGAGGTGGAGGTATCAAAACAGCAAAACAAGCAATGGATGCACATGATACACAATCACAGAAAGCATGTGCAGTATCTCAAGTGTCTGACAAAACTCTGCTGATGAAATGAAGAAAAAAAAAAGGAAATAAAGGGAAAAAGGTGGTGAAAAAACCCTAATATTTCTGAGAGACAATGTGGAGTATCATAAAGCTCACAGTTCCAGTGGTTTTTGGCTCTTACAAACCGCTCATATGGTAGGTAGCATACATTTATTTGCCAGGGAAAAAACATTTACATCAAATGCTATAATCAAGAACACCCATTCTGAGAAGAACTTGACCTCTTTGGGGTTTAAAAAGAAGACTCTGCATTAGTATGTCACAATCACAGAACTTCCACGACACTTACATAAAAGGCATAATTCACTTCAAGAAATAAATTAGCATCACAAAATTTAACATATTTGGAGAAAACCAGGAAGAAACAGCAAGATTGCAGCTGAAACCAGGTACTGTTTTACTGCATCTCTGTGTGCCTCTAGATGTTCATAAACTCCTAACCCACAAACGCTCTGCGAAGCCTGCAGAAGCATTTCAGGTGCAGAAGATCTCCCAGGCAGAGTTTGCTTTCACACAAGTGACTGCACCACCCCCCTGAAGACCTGTTGTTTTCCATGCCAAGATTCTCCCCCAGCATCTTGCAGAGGATGTGTAAGCCCAGCAAGCTGACACTAATGATTTCTAGCCTGAGCCTGTAAGAATTCTAAAAGCAAGGATGCTGAATTCTAGAAAACAATGACAAAAGGCTAAACCCATTTTATTATCTGCTATTTGATGGACTCTGTTCCAGTCAATCATTGCTGGGATGGGGAATTCCCTCGATAGCCACACACCAGTGCTAGTACAAAATAATACCATAAGGGCCATTGACTCATAAAACTTGGGAGCATAAGCTGCTTATGAAGGAAAGCAAACTACAAGCAGAGATTTGTATGACAAGCACATCAGTCAAGCTCTTTAGCTTGAGAGCCATACTAAAGCAAGTGACTGTACAGATTAGAGAACTCAGATCCTCCTCAGTCACCAACTGTGTCATCTCTCATATCTTCCATCGTCCCTCCGAGCTTGTACACAAAAGTCAGAATGCTTGATCCTCTGCTTCTGCCAAAATACCATTCCTCCAAAAAATTAGTTGTACATCTTCACCTAGAGTATGTTCTGCAGCTTAATCTTGCAAAGAAGACAAGCAGGGGGAGCACACACTTGAAAATACTAAACAAATGTACTGTAAATCAACACAAGCTTCTCCAAGAGAGGGTGAAAAGTACTCCAGAATAAGACTAATTTCCAATAAAAGTTTCTCATTTAAAGTGAATCTTCCCCAAAATACAAGATTAGTAACCTCTTCAAGAAATCAAGGCTAACTTTCACCTTTACAGTACTGTTCTCTACAAGTCATTCCAAAAACCTTTCCTAGTTATGCTGGTCTTGTCACCTGGCACTTCCCTCGCCAGTCAACTGAACACTCCCCACACCTACCCTGCCCTTCAAATCCAATACAATTTAAAAGAAAATGCCAGTCAGATGAGGTATTTCTTTAATCAACAAAAATCTGCCTCATCCTAAAAGCCTGTGTGAAGAAATCAGCTTCACCTAGAGCACCTCCCTCCCATGAAGAGCTGACCCAGATTACAGATTCATGCTATTTTTGCCTTTTACAGTACTTTTACCTTTTACCTTTTCCCTTTTTCTGAAGCACCCTACTCAGCTAGTCTGTGATGCACTTGTGTAATATAAAATGGTGGTGTAAAGATCTGCACAGAAAGCAGCCCATCCTAATTTTACTTGCCTAAAGGAGATGGGAAAGAAAAAAACTAATGCTTATTTAAGTCAAACTCTTAAGTACTCTATACTCGCTTATGGCTCGGTTTTCAAAAGAAAATGAGCAACTAAATAAGAAAAAAAAACAAACAACAAACCAGAATATGCAGATCTGGTCATTACAACATAGAGAAAATAGAGTTTACAAGTATCAATGGCGATAGGAATTTTTAAAACACCACAACTATCTACAGCATTGTAGAAAGACTTCCCTGCTACATTTTGGCATCTCTTATTGCCAAACTCTTCAAACATTCCTGAACTGCTTAGAAATTAAGCTGAATTTAAGAGAGACCTGCAACTCACCTGCAGCAGCATAAAACAACTGCAGGAAAACAAAACAAAAACACACACAACAAAAAACTCAAAGTATCCTCTTCATGAAGGAAAAAAGCCCTTGAGACAGCTGATCAAACCCAGATACTGTGAGTTTTGCAAGAAACTGGACTAGATTTTTCTCTTCTCACCTTACTACCTCTTTGAGGAAAATGTAATAAATTTTGAAATCTCTATTTTTGTTACTTTTTAAACAGTTTCTAGGGCTGATTTGACACTCGCTTCTCAAGAAGCAATTTAATTTTTTTCTTTTCCTGAAAGAAGCAGAATTTAAACCACACAAGCAGAAACGCTAAAACAAGCTCGTTCTTCATTTCTGGTGCTTGAACAGTTCAACTACACACAGCTGAGACCCACTCACTAATCATATGCACTGCTAATTATGTCTCAGCATCTAAGGACCATCGGTTGACTGAAGCTGGCAGAAGATTATTAGCAGGCTAATCTACATTTAGAGCGGATGATCAGTATTTACATCTGAGATTAGATTTTATTTAATACTCCTTGAACTTCTCTCTGAAGCAGTGAAAGGCATGAACTGACCCTGTATCAGAGACCACCAAGAGCTCAGACTGTGTCACACAAAACAGAAACAAGATACTGAGAAGGGAAGGCATGAGGATGGACAGGTTATACCATAGTTCTGCCCCCTCCTCCCCACATCACAGCTGATTTATATGCAATACAAGAGTGGAGAGGTTTGTTGTTTTATTTCATTCAAACACAGTTATAACCCTGATTTTGCAAACCTTCATGAAATTACATCACTCCTTTCTCTTGTAACTCAATTGGCCTTTATAGAGTCCAGTAAGACTTGATACCTTCAACACAAACAAGAACCCATTACTTAATTTTAAAGTACTTTTACTGCTACACTCTTATACAACAACCAGTCATGCTGTACTATTTTCATACACTATATTATTTAAATAATGAGGTGTGCAGCTGTTCTGTATCAAGATTACTAATACCATCTTTGATCACTGAAAGCACATAGCAAGACAGAGGTCAAGAAGGGGAATTAGGAAGGAGTTTAAGCCACCTACAAATGCTCCACAACCCTGTTAAAGCAGTTAAAAAAAACAAAAGTCTGTGCAAAAGCAGTATCTTCCATGACCGCTTTGGTTTGGCTCCCCACACTGTTCCCCACTTCCATTCTTCAGATTACAGCTTCTACTCTTCAATGCTGTTCTGTTCCTAACCTGAAAGCCCTTTTTTCACTAGCCTAAAGTTTCTAGAGAATAACTAGTTCTTCAAAATATAGAAAGTGTATAAAGTGCAACAGGAATAAAGAAACAAGTATGAAAACTCACATCTTTCTAGATGTAAGTTCAGCCTTAGAATCAGCATCACAGCTCACCAGCTCAGACAGTAGACACAAACTATTATGTCCTGCTTTCTGCAGTACAGGAGCTGGATGTTTCTCTCCTGCTTCTTTCCATGTTGATGGGCTTTGCTACTAAAGCAGAAGGGCAAAGCATTTTTCCTGTTTTGCAGCATTTTTACTAAACTCCCACAGCCAAATAGTACTGAAAGAAAATCTAACATTTTCACATTTACCCAGTTTGCTAAAAAGCTGTTGAAATAAGCAAAAAATATTACATAAGTGTGCAGTTATGTAGCGCCATATGCCAGGCACCTACAGCCAGACTGAAAGGGGGCCCACTGCAAGTCGAATCTCCCATTACAAGAAAAGCCCCCGTGAGGAGCTACCAAGACCCCACCTACTGCACAGCTCAGAGTCTAAAAACTGACCCAATTTGGAGGCACAAAACAATGGATTACTCAGCTCTGAGCCTCACTACGTGACAGCTTTCACAACAGAACCAGAAGAGACTCTCAGGTCTTACTTTTCCTGCAAAGAAAAGGTGTCAGGGTGCTTGAAATGTCAAGTCCCTCTTATCTGTGTGTGGAGAGCAGAGACTCTATAATGGAAGTTCTAGAGCCTTCCTATTCCACCAGTGAGCACAGCTCCTGGCTTCCGAGGTTACCCCCAAGGACACAGCTCTGCAGGAGGCACAAGGAATAAGCTGCGACTGCTGCAGAATGACCCAGGCACTGAACTGAAAGCAGCAGCCCACGAGGGAAAGCTTGTGGAGTTTCCAGATGACACACATATGCAAGTCCATGTCAAGGAGTCTTTTGGGGAAACTGCCTACAACCCCACCAGGGCTTTTTTACACTCTTTTTTTTTCCCCTCCCCTCTCTTCTCCCCCACCCAGAGGGAGGAAACTAGTATCAGCCAGACTTCTCAAATCCTCATTTTTTGCATGTACTTTACATATGCAAAAACCTACCACACAATAACCTGAAAATTGTAGGTCAGGTCAATTTCCTTCTTCTGATTTTTTAAGGCAAGAAGACATTAATTCAGTATTACAGTTTTAAGTTTTATGAAGTCTTTACAACTCTAGCAAGCAGGCATTTTTATTCTGCATTCATGCCACGCATCTGTCAAAATAAAAATTACGGAAGCTTTTTTGTTATTATTCTTAAAAGTGGGGCCAGGTGAGTCATAAGACCCGATTTGGGGCCATCACAGCTTCCAGCGAAGGTGCTGGTGTTTCCTCTCCGGGTGAGGATCCCGCCGACGGGCGGGCTGGCAGCCCGTCCGCTCCTGCTCCGGCCCCGCCACCGCCGCTGCTCTGCGCAACCGCTACCTGAAGCACAAACTTCCCCGCACACAGAGCGCCGCAGGTCGCTGTGCCAGCACAGAGACACCGCCGAGCTACACGGCCGGTGCCGAGTCTCCTTCTCAAAGCTCCGCGCCCCGCAGCGCCTGCCTGCTCCTGCAGGATCGCGCCTCGGGAAGCGCGGGCATCCCCGTGCTCGCCGGGAGACGGGGAGGAAACACCCGGGGCACGTTCCAGCCACAGCTAAAGACCCCAGCGCGGATTGGCAGCACGCCTGCCCACGGACTCTCCTCCCCAGAGCCCCCTCGGCGCGGGGCGGGACAGCGCCAGGCCCTGACACACCCGCCCCGCAAACAGCCCCGGGCGGCCCGGGCCAGGACGGCGGTCCCGGGCCAGGACGGCGGTCCCGGGCCGGGCCGCTCCGGCGATCAGCGCCGGCAGGTCGCTCTCACCTGCGTTGTAGAAGCGGTCCAGCACCGCCGTCTCGCCGAAGTCCAGCTTGCCGAAGTGCAGCGTCTCCAGGGCGGCCCCCACCGCCTCGCACGCCTCCCGCAGGCTCTGCAGGGCGCCGCTCTCCGCCGCCAGCAGCGGCCCCTGGCTGGCCTCGTTGATCACGTAGGTGACGGCCGTGCGCCTACCGCCCGCCCTGGCCCGCGCCGCGGGGCCCGGCCCGCCCGCGCCCTCCTCTGCCCACAGCCCGTCGGGCAGGAGGCTGCGGGAGCCGCCGTCGCTCTCGGGCCGCCGGCCCAGCGCGTCCTCGCACGGGGCCGCCCCGCCGGGAGGGCTGGGCACCGGCCCGCCGGCCATCCCCTCGCTGCCGCCACTCATCCCGGCGGAGGAGCCGCCGCCGCGCGTCCCGGGCTCTGCTGCGCTGGCGGGCTCAGGCGGCTGCCATGCCGCCCGCCCGGGGCGGCCCCGCCGAGCTGCCGGAGCGGAGAGGCGGCCGCAGCCGGGGCTGCCGTCGGGCGCTAGCGAGGGAGGGCTGCCGCAGGCGGGGAGAGCAGCGCAGCCTCCTCAGCCGCCCTCGGCGCCCGCCGCGGGCACCATGGCGCGCCGCTCCCTTCTCCCCCGCTCGGGCACGGGCCCGCCGAGCCGGACCCGGCAGCGCGGCCTCCGGCTGCTGCCGCCCGCGGGACCTCGCTCTTCCCCGGCCGCCCGGCTGCCCGCGCGGAACAACTCGGCCGCGGGCAGAAACCACTTGTGGGATCCTCTCCGGCGCCCCCGCTCCAGCCGAGCGGCGGCTGCAGCGGCACTGGGCGGCTGAGGCGGCCCCAGCGCCGGCACCGCCCCCGGGCCCGCCCCGGCGGCAGCCCCGGCCCCTCCGGCCCCTGCTCCGGGCGGCAGCTCCGGCAGCCCCGGCCCCTCCGGCCCCTGCTCCGGGCGGCAGCTCCGGGCACTTCCCGGCCCGAGCTCAGGGTGGAGGAGCCACGACCCCACAGGGCTTTCCTGCCCGGCGGGGGCCGCCTGAGGGGGCCGGCCCCCCTAGGAGGGAGGGGCTCATTATTAATGATTTAATTATTAACGATTATTAATGCTTTCCTCACCATTAACCCTTGCCTTCTCCTGTTATACCCGTTTAAACCTCCCTCCTTCTTTCCGTGTTCCGAAACGGGTTCAAGTTCACCAAAGGGGCTGTGGCTGGTTGGAACCGGGGAGAGAACTAACCCGGGGATGTGGATAAAATGTGCCGGTTTCTGACATGTTCGCCTGGAATTTACCTGGCAAAAACACACGCACACTTGAAAATTAACAAAAAATATTAATTCAGGGAAAGGAAACTAATTGAAATAACCAGCACATGGCTAAAAGCTGTGCTAACTTTGCAGGCCACGCAGCTGGGGAAAAGGTCCTCTGAGATGTGAAATAGCACGTCATGTCTAGGGTGAACACCTCCAACGTTCAGATTACTTGCAGGCCAAGAGGGAATCTCTAAGGAATTCAAAATGGATTGGAAAATGAAATTATGCTGAGACTTCTGCAGCCTGTTTTTTGAGCATAAATACTGTCAAATTGGATGATCATTTTATTGCCTTATATTTTATTAGAGGTTTTGATGAAACAGGTACAGGAGAAAAGGAGGAAAAATATACAATATACATATTTACAGTTATGTTTATATGTCACATCAATGGGTCCATCCTGTTAAAATTGATCTCGTTAAGACTAATCAACTTGTTGGCACAAAGCCTGCTCCTGTATCATTGTTTTCCATTACTTCTGTAGACAGCAGGTCAATTCTGGAATAATTAGAAAAATTAGTCACTGCAGTAACTTCAGTAGCTCTGTTTGCTTTTGCGTTAAGCAGTCCCCTTTTTCAAAGAGATATGCCTGACATTTGCTTCTGCTGATAAGAAATGGGTAAATGGGGTGGGAAGATGACAAGCAAACTAAGTTAAAAGTTAATATTTGCTAATCTGTCAGATACAGTAGGTTATTGTTTCTTGCTACAGTCTGAATGGCAATCGGTGTTTTTCTAAATAATGTCATTTTCCACAAAATGCAGAATCGGTGTTAATCCCCTCAGCACTGCAGTTACATCACCTTACAGGATGCAAGAACAATATGTCTCTGTTGTTTTCGAGAACAGCCCGTGTTTGTCAAGCGCAGAAGGAAGTCTCAGCCTGAAAGGAGACGGAAGCAGCATGCTATTCTACTTAGCGCTGCTGACTTGTGAGGCTTGCTTCATTTTTAGCACCTCATCTATTAGAAGTTCGTTTGTCTATTGATTAGGCTGGGAGTGAGGCTGGGCTCAACCCTGTTGAATCTGGAATAACAGAGACAAATTGCTGACGTTTTTATAAAGTGAAAACGCATCTTTCAATCTGTTAGCTTTTTGAAGTGAGCGACTAGGCATTTCAGGAGCTCTTGTTTTTAATGTCTGATTAGGAGATAGTCGTTCCAAGGATTTTTTTTAAACCAAAATAACACCCCATTTGTTATCAGAAGTACGCTCACCTTGTTCACTTTGTTCTCAAGTGCTGTATGTGCAACTAACATCTTCAGCACCAGATGGTTTGCATATAATCACCATTCAGTATCACCCTGTTCCAGCTCTGCTTTTTTAATGACAAAAACAAACAGTTAGCTGCAAATTTGTTGAAATAATAACCTTCTCTTCATTACATGTTTTTAAAGCTCTACATCACTGGCCTTTAGGTTTAACCATCATTACAATTTTAACATTCAGGAACTTGCCACCTCTGTTGGTTGCAAAGATAAACACGATTTTTGATGGGTGACAAACAGCATATGACAGATGCCCCAGGCTTGATTCAGTCACTCAAACTAGTGTAAAGAAGCTGCAAGACCAAAAAACGTCATTCAAATGTATCCCAATTTCAAGAGATGAAATGTAAAGCTTTTAACGTAATTGTCCAAATTATATTTTTCATGTATTGTGGCCTTCAGTGTCCAGTAGAGGGAGAAAAAATATTCTAGACTAATCTGTATTGTGAATGTTGTTTATGGTTGTGCTCGTGGAACTGACAGAATGGACTAAAATACATCACTGAAGATATTTGGTTTAAAATGGATGCTAAACTTTATCCATACTTTAAAGTCCTCTTATTTAACTAAAGGACAATATATAGGAATGAGAGATTGGAGATACACTGTAAATTCTTCACTGATAAGCGGGACAAAGAAGTTTGCAGGAGTAAAGTCCAGTGTGCCTTAATTATGGGTGTAAAAAAAAATAAAGAAAGAAAGTAAAGAAATTTGCAGATACAAAAATCTGACTGAGATATTGAAAGCAGATAAACTAATGGAATTTCTGTAAGCTTTAGACTGGAACTCTCACAAGCAGCTGAAAATATTACACTGAAATAAAACAAAAACAAACAAACAAACAAACACAACAAAACTTGTTTCTAGAAACTGTCCTAAAAAGTAAGACAAAGTACATCAGTGCAGCCAGCCAGAAGTAGCCTTAATGTTCTGTAGAGTGCAATGTTTTCTTACAGGGCAGCCAGCTGCCAGTCTTTCAGAAGAGGTAAATCTATGATCACACTGAACATGTAAAGCAATTTTCAGTACACAGGGTCAGGCAAACAAGAGACAGGTGGCCATTGTGTAGGGATGCAGCCTATCACCTTGTAACGTGTAACAGGAATAACAGGAGGCATTTTCTTACCTAATGATGGCACGAAGCACGTAACTGTCAGTCAGCAAAGCCTAGCAGAGCAGTGAGGATACACGGTTTGTGGATGGGTATTTCATCAGTCAGGACTGTCCTTGGAGCACGCTGAAGAACATGCACTGCTCTTGCTTCATAGCCTTTTCCCCCGTAACAACTCACACTTCTTTCTGCAGTTCCTTGTCTGAATCTTCCTCTGCTCCAGCGCCTTTCCCTCCTCTTGCTTCTTTTGTCCTTTGAAACTTCCAGAAAAGCCTCCGTGCTAACTGCCTTTCTTCCATCTTACACAAGTCTCCCTTCCCCACAAGGGGAGCCTTTGCCTTTGCATGCGTTCCTGCAGCCCCCTTGATTACTTTCATTTGTTTGTTTTCACTGTTGCCAGTTTTGCAATCTTACCACAGCCTTGGACACTAAATGCTTCTCTTAAAGATTGCTCTCACACAGCTTTATCACTCTGTGTGCATTTTATCTGGAAACAACTCTATGTTTCTATTAGTCCATGAACATTCCCTGTTGCAGTAGAAAAATCTTGATAGCATGAAGCCTAATGAAAGGCTCGGTAACTACAAGACAGAAAAAAGTTGACTGCAGTCCCTGAGTACTTTCAGTGTTTCAAGCTACCTGTCCTTGCAGGTGAAGGAATAGCTCACCATTTACTTTCTCTGGTAGAAAAGCTTTTTTCATTACTTCTTCAAATACCAGGACTAGAACCTTCCTGATAACTGTTTCTGCTGATTATTTTTCAGGATTTGTGTGTACAGCAGTGATGGTTACCAGCTCAACTCACACCTAAGCTGTCAGCTAGCAAACTGAGGAAATGAGGGATGTGTTTGTAGCAGAACAGAGCTCACTAGACTACCTATTCCAATGCTAACAAGGGGTATGACTGTGAGCTGAGCTCTGAGCTCACACAGCAGCATAAATATAGCCTAAAACCCGTATAGTAAGCAACTTCCCCTCTTTTTTATTCACTGAAGTTAGGAAAAAATAATCCCCGTGTAGCTGTGGCATCCTCCCGGGCGCGGCTGGCTCCGAGCTCTGCCGCGGATCACGGCTGCCACCTGCTGCTGCCGGCGGGCGGCCCGGGCACGGCGGGGAGAGCGGGCTCCGGGACGCTGGCTTCAAAGGCTGCTGTGCTTGGTGGCTCTTCACGCTCCTTGAATGTACTCATCTGCCCAGAGGCTGAGGAGGAAATACAGTCACGGCTAGCAGCTTTATTTGTTGGGCCCTGCTCTCTTTGCTTGTAAAATAGCTGCTGGAGTTCTTTTTGTCTGTGCTGTCAAATCTTGCTATGGAAACACTTTTGCTTGCTGTATTATTTTGCTTCCTACTTCTAAGCATCTTCAAAACCTGAATTCACAAGCTTACCTGTCAAAAAAATTGTTTGGGGAACTAGTCTTTCTCTCAGGACTTCCTTGTAACCTTTTATCCACTTCTTGATCTTTATGAGAAGTCTTTTAATCTGTCTTTAAAAGAAAGCTGGACCACTGCTAAGAACTGCTTCCTCTTTGCACAACCTCTGCAGAATTTCACTCTCTGCAAAAGATCAGCTAGATTTGAAAATGCACCTGATGGCACCTTTCTGATACTTGGATGTATCAGAGGCAAACTGTCCATGGGGCAACTGGACTTTACATCATGAAGCACTTGACACACAAACACCTCACAGAGCTGAGTCCAAATGTACTTACTGCACCCCCGTGGTGCCCGTGTGTCACAGAACCACAGAACAGTTTGGGTTGGACGGGACCTGGAAGATCACCCAGTCCCAACCCCCTGCATGGGCAGGGACACCTCCCAGCAGCCCAGGCTGCTCCAAGCCCCATCCAACCTGCCCTTCAACACTGCCAGGGATGGGGCAGCCACAGCTTCCCTGGGCAGCCTGGGCCAGGGTCTCACCACCCTCACAGCAAATGTTGGTCATCCCAGTCACAAAGAGCAATTACTTTAAAAACACTTGCTCAGAAAATTGTCTTGAAACTTGCATTTGGAAAAGATAAATTATTTTTTTAAGATTCTGCAGAGACTGACATTCATGAAATTTGGCCTGGAACAGCCAATTCAATAAGGTATTAATTTGCCCCAGGGTTAAAAAAAATATTCTGGTCTAATATCATGTCTGTCAATAAATTACACTTATAATTTGTCAGCTGTGAGGCTTTGGGAGGTGCTGTGATAGTCCAAAGGATACATTTAGCTTCACTTGCACTGAATTTGCATTTATTTTATTCTAAAATCCTGGAAGCTGTTTGATAAACATATTTGTTTTCATTTTTAATACAAGATCAAAGAATTAGAACTGCCTAATTCAGTGACCTGCATCTGAGTGCCAGCTGAAGCAATTAGGCATTTGTGTGGCTTTATAATAGATTTTGTAGCCAAGGTTTAGTTTTAATTATAAGGCTGATTGGTGGGAGTACATAGCTATCCTCAAAGCTCCATGATGTGAGTAAATAATCTAATTCACCTTTACTGTACCTTCCTAATGTATAAAATAAACACTTTTGCATTTTTATCTCTACACAGGCAGAGAGATCATTGTAAGTCATTAGGGCAGTCTGTGTCCAGCTGGAATAGTCTGTATAGTGAAGTTCTGTATATCACACAGGATAGAATATAACAAACGTTGCAGCAGCTGCTATCAAATACTTACTTTCTAAGCCTGACACCCCCTCTCCTCCCTCTCGAAGGCAAAATTTCCATGACTTAAACAGAAGCTGTCACCAGTGTGTGTTCATAAAAGGATTTTGCTCATAAACGGATTTCCATAAAGCCTAGTTGCATCACAAGCATAATTGTGAAGTATGCAGATCTACTGAAGAAATTAAAGTATCTTAGAAGGGCTTTTTAAAAGAAAAAATGACAGGCAACATACATATTTATTCCATGTTTGAAACACCTTGTGCACCGGAGTTGATGCACACACTGGGAGCTGATGTGTCTTACGCGCCATCGAGAGGGGGGATCGCCTGGGAAGTCTGAAGTCGTCTTCTCACCAGGAGGCCACAGTGCAGAACCATGAGGTGGGGGCGCCAGGCGGTCAGGGGCCCGGTGAGCTCTACTGAGGGATCGCTCTGCGGTGCGTACGGACACCTCACAGCACCGGGCGGCCGGTTCCTCAGCAGGCCCCCGCAGCCCACAGCTTTCCTCTGAGGTCAGGCTACAAGGCCGCCCCGGCGGGACAAGCCACAGGGCCGTGCACTGGGGAGCTGCGGAGGGCCGTGCACTGGGGAGCTGCGGAGGGCCGGCGCGGCCACCGGGCCGGCAGCACAGGCCCCGGGCCCCGGGGCGCAGCGGAGCCGCCCCCGCCAGCGCCAAAGATGGCGGCGGCGGAGCTTCCGCCCCGCGCGCGGGGGCGCTTCCGGCGGGGCGGAGCGCGGCGCGGCCGTTGCGGGCCCGGCCATGGGCACGGCGGGCGGCGGGGCGGGGCGGCTGCCCGGGGCCCGGGGGCTGCCCGCGGCCCTGCGCCTGCCCGGCCTGCACGGCTACGCGGTGGAGTTCTCGCCCTACTGGCCCGGGCGCGCGGCCTGCGCCGCCGCGCAGTACTACGGCATCGCAGGTGCGGCCGGGCCTGGGCGGCGGGGGACGCGGGAACCGGGGCCCTGCGCGCCCGGCGGGGCTGCTCGCGGGGCCGCTGGAGCGCGGGGCCCGGTGTCAGCAGCCCGGGAGCTGTCGCTGCTCGGTCCCGGGCCCGGGGGACCCGGCCCGGGGGGCCCAGGCAGGCCCTGCCGCCCCGGCCGCGCGCCGAGCTGCCCCGCCTCGGGCCCGGTCCCCGCGGGCGCCCCTTCGGGCGGCCCTGCGGGACAGCAGCGCCCGCGTGGGCCTGCCCGGGTGACTTGTGTCGTGTCCCGGGGGCTGCGTTTGTGCTGCTAGATTGGGGGGGGGGGGATGCCTGCTGGTTTATCGTAAAGATGAAAGGCAGCCCCGTCTGGGGTGTCTGCAGGGTGAGGTTGTGGCTGTAAGGCTGCCGTGTCTGTAACCTTTTCCTGAGGAAATGTACGTTTGTGCTTTACCGGTGAGTTGGTTTTTTTCCAGCCTCACCCACAGGAAATACTGAAGTTATAAAAAAACACCCAAAACCCATCTGATGTGAATGAGTTGCTGTTTCAGAGAATAAGAGACAACAAGGTGTTTATTTATGCAACTGATTTTCCTCTCTAAAGTCCAGATGCCCTTTGTATTTGCACATAGGAGCTACCTCAGAGCAAACACCATAGCTTCTTTTGGCATGGGAGAACTAGTTGTGATGTTTTCTTTTCTGTTGCTGGTTTAGGTTGTGGAACTCTGGCAGTGCTGGAACAAAATGAAGCTGGGATTGTTCTGCTCAGGAGGTAACATAGCTTTATGTTTTATTTTTTGCACGAGAAAAACTTATTAGTTTTTCTTATTAGATCACCTGTGAGTACAGGACACAACTTATTTTTAGCCATGAAAAGCATTGCATCCACACGACAGTATCTACTGAGGATGTGTCTTTATATTTATGTGCATATGAGTGTATTTCTGTGTACATAGAAATGGTAGGTTTACATTGCATGGATTATGTTATAGGAGGTAATCTGGATTGCACCAGTAATGTAAACTGTTTTATAGAAAATTACAATGGAAATTAAAAGCAGCCTCTCTAGCTTGAAATTTAAAGTTTTAACTTTTTAGGAGCAGTGTGTTGCCACTGGAGAAAGGTTAGGAAGAAAGGGATTTAATACTTGGCCACCATTGACCTAACATTTTTTTTTTTAAAAGCAAATTTTGAAACAGCAATTGTTTAGATTAAGAGGGCTGACGTAGACATGCTTAGCAAATAGTTAATCATATCCAGAGAAGCTTCTTAATTAATAGTTATAAAGCAAAACTTTTGGAAGCTGTTCAATATTTGTAGTTCTGTTAGGTACTCTGGTTTAGTACTGTTCATTTCTATGTTTCCAGTGACTCCATTTATTTTGTGGGAGAAAGTCCTGTAAGTTCCTGAGCCACAGGCTGTGTCATTTTCTCTTCTGAAATGATCTGTGTGTGTGCCTTTCCCTCATGATTACTGCAGGATGCAATGAAGTTTAACCTGAGCTTAGGTGAACCCTCAGTCAAGAGGGGGTAAATACATTCATATTTACCATCAGATAACTGCACGGTGATTGACAGTTGTTCATAGCAACTAACACATGGTATTTGATCCCTTATGATGAATTGCTGGGGTGTCGAAAGCCCCTTTTAAGGGAGTGCAGAGATCTTTAATATGTTCATGACTGACTTTCTGTTGGTTTTTCATTGTGGCTCAGCTTCCTAATGGTGTTGGGAACTGGATAGAGCTCTCCCAACGTGACTTTTATTTCCTTGTTTACCACAGTTGTCACAGGCAAAGAGCTCCTACCTCAGTAGCAACATCCTGGAGAAACTATAGATCAGGCTGAGACATGTGGTTCCTCTGTGTCTGCCTGGCTAGCTTGAGACTGAAGTCAAATTTCACTCTCTGTGTGTGGGAGGTTTGGCTCGTTTATGCTTTAGCTTAAGCAACCTATTCTGGCATACAGTTGTGAAAGTTGATATTATAACAAGTAAGTTACTTGCAAGGGGATTTACTGGAAAGCCAAATATAAAAATGTTGTTTAGAATGGTAAAGAGGGTGATTTAAATAAATACTGTCTTTGCATGTAACTAGTCCAGACTTTTGTGTTGTTCTTTCTCACTGACCAATATCTTCATTGTTCCAATTTAGTTTTGACTGGAACGATGGCCTGTTTGATGTGACCTGGAGTGAGAATAATGAACATGTGTTGATCACTTCTAGTGGAGATGGATCTCTGCAAATCTGGGATACAGCTAAAACCAAAGGTCCCCTGCAAGTCTGTAAAGAGCACACTCAGGAGGTAAACCAGGCAAACTTGAAAAACTTCATGGATGATCTCATGTTTGAATTACTAAGAGATTTACTTGTGGATTTATAATCAAAAGTGGATTTTGTTGTCTATTTTTTAACTTTTTTTGGGTCTGTGGTTTGAATTTATAGCTTAATATTATTTTGAATACCAAGTTAATTACCTGTGTACATATTCATAGGTACATTCATATACTGTAGTAGGTACTGCTTAATTACAGAAATCTAAGATCTTCAGAAACAGCATTTATTGTTTCTTGTAGGCCAAGTAGGTTTCATGAAAGTCCTGCAGTCATTCTGCAAGTTTTAGAGAATTATTGGGTAGGTCTCAGTCAGACAGCTGATGCATTTAGCAGTGTTATCCTTGCGGGTGTGGTGATACACGTTATTCAGATCCTTAGGACTTCTGTTGTGCCTGGGAACTGCTTATCCTTTTCCATCCTAGCATCTGTGAGATCCCGCTCAAATAACAGTAGCCCAATATTGGGACAGCATGTATTTTTTTAGCCTTTTGATACTGTTGTATTTGATTTTCTTAAAATCTCCATTTCTTTATGCAGTGCAATGTGGGTATAGAAAAATGCTATATGCTTGTTCATAAACGTGTGTTTTAAAGGACACTTCCTCCAAGTGATTTTTCTACCCTTTTTTTGTGTGTGTGAGCTTTCATTCTAGTGCTCCCCTAATTTCTGTCAAGTCTTTGAACTTTAGATGCAATCCATTTTAGCCTGGTTTACTGATGCTTTATCTAAATGACATAAATCTGGATAGAATAACCTTGTGGTTATATGGTCGATAAAAATGATGGAGGGAATCCAGTTTTGTATTCACAAATACAAAAAAAAGCAGAGAGGCTGCAGTTATGTGACAGTCTGTCTTCTGTACCTTATTTCTTTATGATTTTCCTGCTTTGGTTTAATACATGCACTATGTAAACAAAGAAGTTTGAGACATGAGTTTGTAGCTGTGGTCAGGATTTTATGGTAGTGTTCAAAGGCTGCTGGTAGTAACAGAAAGATGTAGGCAAAGCATGATACCAAATTTATTAATTTTTTCTTTCTATCATTTTCTCATTGAAATTCTGTCCAAAAGTTTATTTTGGTTCTGCGACCCCATCTGTTGTTTGTGAACTAAGTATTTCTGTATCCAAGTCTTAGTTCAGCAGGTAGCATGGGGAGGTGGAGGCACTCAACCACGAGCTAGAAAGGCAGTGCAGGACACATGAGCTGCATGTTCCTGGTGTGATACACAAGGTTTGCATTGATTCTTCATAAAGATGCATTAGGAAGATAGATCTCAGAGGAATATACCCAATACTTTGTGGTAAACACTGGTAGACAATGCTCTTTAAAATTATTGACTACCTTCCTAATCCTTAATCCCTGTCTGACATTTCTAGTTACAGTTTTGTCACTGCATTTTATAATATTTCTAATGCGTGATTGTCAGGGATCTGTTTCTGTTTTTCTAAGTGAGATAATTGTCCCTCCTGAAAAAGAATGCACATTTCTAATTTAAAAGCATGTCTTTATTGTCAAAGGACAATGAGTTTTATTCCAGCACTAACCAACTGCTAAATCTCATTAATAAATTAGTCTAATTTCTTTTGGTGTTGGTGAAATCTCACTGGAATGTGAAATAATAGAATGCTTGAATTAAATTTGTTCTGTAAAGTGAGCCTGAACTTCATTTCTGAACCATTTTTATATTTTTACAACAATTTTTCATCTTTTCATTTTGCCTGAGGCATTTCTTGCTGCTGTGTGGGAGGCATAAACTACTAGTAATGTCTTTTAAGATGGAAGGTAAATCACTAAAAGATTAACAGCTAAGGTTTATGCTGTCCCAGCTGCTAGGCACAGCTTCTAGTGCAGCATCTCTAAATTTATGTTGGATCCAAGCATGAAAAGGAAAGAAGAACAAAAGCCAGCTTTACTTGCTTCTCCACATCATCTCCTTGTCATTCTATTCCCATTAGCTGGACCTGTCACATACTAAATGGAAAATAACTCTTGCATTTTCTGAGCCACTTGTCTATTCTGCTTGGAGTTCTTGTCTGAAGATCCAGATCCCTTTGGTACCAATGCAGCTGTAGAGAGTTGGGCAGTCCCAACCACGTCTGCCACATGGACACAGAGCTGTGTCACCACATGTGCTACACAGATTTCTGTGCTGACAGCTGGCAAGGGAGCTGTAAACCAGATGTGCACTTTGCCTTTGAATCATAGAATGGTTTGGGTTGGAAGGCATCTTAAAGATCATCTAGATCCAACCCCCTGCATGGGCAGGGACACCTCCCACCATACCGAGTTGCTCCAAGCCCCATCCAACCTGCTCTTGAACACTGCCAGGGATGGGGCAGCCACAGCTTCCCTGGGCACCCTGGGCCAGGGTCTCACCACTCTCACAGGAAAGAATTTCCCCCTAATGTATAACCTAAATTTCCTCTCTTCCAGTTTTAATCCATTTTACAAGCCCTTGTCCCAAGTCCCTCCCCAGCTTTCCTGTAGCCCCTTCAGGCACTGGAAGGGCTGCTATGAGGTCTCCTTGGAGCCTCCTCTTCTCCAGGCTGAACAACCCCAACTCTCTCAGCCTGTCTTCATAACAGAACTGCTCCAGCCCTCTGATCATCTTCCTCCTCTGGATGCTCTCCAGGAGCTCCATGTCCTTCTTCTGTTGGGTGCTCCAGAATTGGACACAGTGCTCCAGGTGGGATTTCAAAGATAGAGCTGAGTAAAAGTAGATCTTATACATCCAAAATAGGTGGGGCTAGGTGAGCTGTGTGGCAAAGGTGCATATTTCTCGGAGACATGGTTCTTTCTAGAAAGTATTGAGCCGAACACTTGAGCTGAGCTGACTTTGTGACGCTGTTGTGTGCAAGAGGAATACTGCCTAGGGGCATTTCACACCGCAGCAGTTCAGGAGTTGAGCACAGGCCCCTGCACAGATTCAGGGGGAAGGAGAGAGACTGATGTTTGTGAGGAGCCTGGAAGCCACTTGTTTTCCATTCTTATAATATGGGCAGGTAGTTATGTGTCTCCTCTGTTATTTTAGCAGAAGATTGTTGGAAAGGAGGGTGTTCTAATTAGCTGTAGTACTGGTACTTAGTGGACAAAAGCCAAGATGTAAAGGCATGGTTTGGAAAAACAAACAAAATAATTGTCTCTCAGTTTGTTATTTGATTTTGTCAAGTGCTGTCTGAAGGTCTTGTACATTTGGATTCTGAGCCTCTCGGGAAGGGACATAGCACAGCATGGTGCCAGAGCAAAACACCTTTCAGTGTATGGGAAGCAGGACATAGTAACATAAAAAAGGAAAGCTGCAGATAATGCATTTTGTTTTTCTGTCTGCAGTGGTTGCCTCCAAAGAAGAGGGAGCTTATTTCAATCATGCAGAGAAAAGCAATTTTCTAATAGCTGAATGATGAATCATGAGGGAAGTTGGGTTTTTAATTTTCTTCTATTTGATTAAGGATATGAATGTAAAAGAGTGTCACAGAACCTGCAAAAAGATAAAGATCAAGAGTATTTTATGGCATGTATTTCATATGAGAATTAAATGTCATAAAGTGTTTATTGTTAGCTGAAACCTCAAAGATAACTCCGTAATCAGCCCTGAAGTGAGATGGTATTTACATTGCTAGCAATTTGAAGCTAGATATTTGAATAAAATTAGATCAGAGATAAGAAATTGATTTGAATTATGACTTTTTTACCATTTATAGAAACTTACGGTGATCATGGGTCTATATGGATATTGTTACAACTTTTTTATTTTTTAACTTTGTGTTTAGGCCCATCTCTACTTTTTTGGATGCTTTACTGAGCCTGTATGTACCTTTAATGCCAGACTGAAATGTTTACTTTTATTTAGGTAAATAACATTGTTGGCAGCTTTGCTGTGCTTGACTGGTGTAGTTTTTTTTAGTTGATTATGATGCAATCTGCAAATCCAGCTCTACTGTGTGAAACTTTGGCTAAGTTGAGTTTGAAACTTGTATCCTTAATGCTCTTTCTAAACTGTGGTGTCATATCATTTCTAGGCATATAGTGTTGACTGGAGCCAAACTAGAGGAGAGCACCTAGTGGTGTCTGGTTCATGGGATCAAACAGCCAAGCTGGTATGTTGGTTTTCTGCTGAAGGTGAAAAATGTGGTTTGTTTTGGACATGAGTAGTTCTTTGTGTTAAGAAACGGCATTGATTCACTTTTGGTCTTTATTTTCACTCCAAGGCTTAAATTCTGTTTTAACTGTTAATTTATCCCTCAGCTGATACAGTTTAAGTATGCAAATACTTTTCATGATACATGGTAAAAAAAAAAAGTTAATTTAGTCCTTTCTGTGTGTATAAAACTTTTTCATGTATGAAATCCTTTCCTTCCATATTTAATGTGTACCTCAACAGATTTCTTTTTACTTTATTCAGTGGGATCCAGCTGTGGGGAAATCATTATGCACTTTTAAAGGCCACGAAGGGGTCATTTACAGCACTATATGGTCTCCACACATCCCAGGTTGTTTTGCATCTGCCTCAGGTAAACATGATTGTAAAGGAATTCTCACAGCAAAAAAAAAACATTTGTGTGTTATTGGGTTAGTTCAGCACTTTGTCCAGCAGATGGTAGTTGTGTGTCATAACTAAAAATGGAAGGAGCTGCTGGAGTTGTATGTTTTGTTACAATCTTTAAATCATCCTCTTGGTCATTTAAGCAGGGATCAGCAGTTTTCTAGCTGTCACTTCAGTGACCTTGTGGCAGTTGTTTCTGTTACTTTGTGTAGCTCTCTTCCATTCACCTCATTCTTGTTATTGAGTGCTAAAATCATGTTTTATTTTGTGTTCTGGCTTACATTTTGTTCAAGTTATCCCAAGTGACAGTCGACTGTTAGCTCTGTGAGAAACAGTCAGTTCCTGTTGAACTGTTAAAAGTACTAATGGGGATATCTCTGCCTTGTTCTTTGAAAAGGGTAATAATCAGTTCTACTGTTCTGGTTTGGCCGGTGCTAGGCATCTTGCTGGTCAATACAGTCATACTTGAGTTGGGTGCACCCAGAGGCAAAGGGGCTGGTCAGGTGGCAGTGTTCTCCAGAGGCACACCAAGAACTCTGGACTGAGACCTGCAGCCTGACTGCTGGCTGAGCAGGGGTGCTGTGAGCCACGGAGTTTGTCTGGGAAACAGAGGTGCAGTAAGACACTGCCTTAGTACTAATATAAGGCATTAACTCCAGTGGCTTAACTTTATTTGATTTCAAGTCTGTTGGACTTGTGTACTGATTTAAGTAGAAGCTTTTTAGCTCTTGTATCAAGAGGGTAAGCATGTATAAATATGTTTTCCTGTTACTGAAATTAAAGAGAGACAGTAAGTCTTCCCTGTTCCATGAGAACTTTGATGAAAAAGTGCTTTCCTAAGATTTCAGTCTGGCTGTTTCTCTCTGACTCCAGTTACAGAGTTGATCTGGAATGACAAACAAGTTACATGTATTTGTTCTAACACAGTAGCGCTTGGAAGCTGGGTGCTGGTGCACAGGTATTTCCAACTTATCTAAGGATTCATTGAGGTAATGCTTGGTGAGGTTCCTGTCTCGTAGGATGTGCAGAAACTTACAGGACTGAGCCCTGTGTGCTGGATGAGCAGTTCTACTGAAATGCAGCTGTGCACCACAGAATGCTGAGCTGATCAAAGCTAAGTGGAGAAAACGGTGCTTAGGGTTTTTTGCAAGTTCTAGAGGATGTTGTGATCTCTCTAAGTCCTCTCAGAAGCATCACCTCCATGGTAGTCTAACTCATAAAATTTCTGACATTGTAGATGAAGAAAAGGGCTGTTAGATGCTGTATGTGGTGGTACTTAAATTGGGTACACAATTGATCTGTTCTTTCTTCTTTTGTGAATTTTGCCATTTGAAAGGGACTATCATACTGCTGGAGCCTGAACCTAATTGCAGTCAGTTTTCACCCGTCAGTGACCCCATAGTATTTTACAGGAAAGACAACACACACAAAAGACACAGTATTTTTCTTCTGTAAATACTACTCAGGTGTGAAATAAAAATCTTACAGTGTAATGCTAGCTGTAAAGTCATTAGGTAAAGGAAAATTAAGGCTTTAAAGTGCTGGTGGACTCTGTTTAAGATTTCCAAAATAAAACATCTGGTGTGCTTCTAAGTGAAATAGCATCAAATAGCATCATAACATGCCGATGTGGAAAAAGTTTGTTTGCTTTTGGTTTTAGTTCACATTGGAATTTTCCTGGGGTTTGATTAGATTACTTGACTACTGAAAATATATATTGGAAGTTTTCTCTTTGGTAAGCAGGACTGTGGGTAGTAGGAATTACTCATGACCCTCTAGCTCTGGGTGTAAATGCCATTTCCTTGTTGTAAGAATGGCATATCAGACAGTTAATGCTCAGAGTTTACTGCACTGTTCAGTGTTTAGTGGCATTCTACTGTCAGTCAAAATATCAGACAGTTAATGCTCAGAGTTTACTGCACTGTTCAGTGTTTAGTGGCATTCTACTGTCAGTCAAAATATGTCATGAAAGTCAGGTGGAATTTTTCAGCAGGCTGGGCCTTCTGGTTTGAAACTTGTTACAATCCACGCACTTGATAGGATGACAGGAAATTATGGGACAGAAAGGTTAATTTCACTGATAATCTTTTGTTGAGCCAAAGTTGGAGCAGGAGAAGAACTGCGATCCATGATAGTACCCCGTGGAATTTACAGCTGTTCCCCTCTTTGAGAGACCTGCTGAAAGGGTTGTCCCAAGTTTTGTGGGCTCTTCTTTTGCAACTTTGTCTTATCTTGAAAGTTAGTAACTGAAAATGTCTGTACTTCTTCCTTTCATCTCCGTTGTGGTTTGTTTTCTGGCTGTTGTTTGTTTGTTTTGGGGGGAGGGGGGGTTGGGGGTTTTTTGGTTTTTTGTATTATTTTTAAACTATTAGTTTTTTGAGGAGTGTCATTAAAGTGTATAGAAGCATTGCCTTTTTGAAGGAGGCTGCACTGCTGTAGGATTGCACAGTGTGGGTGTGTTCTTCCTCTTGCCCCTCTTGTCCCCTTTCTCTCATCCCACCTCACACTGTTCACAGCCATGTACTCACTCATAGTAAAGTCTTAGCACTTCACACCAGAAGTGAGATGGTTCATGTTGCAGCATCTTCAATTTTCCATGTGTTAGTAAAAGAAGTTAGATACGTTGTTAACCATAGTAACAGTTAAGTACAGCAGTGCACTTTTAAAGTTTATTTTTTATTTTTAAGAAAATTAAAAAGATGGAAGGAGGAACCTCTTGGAGGCCTCACTCCTGCCTTTTTTCTGGATTTATTTGAATCCACATAGATATCAGCAAACGTTTAATTTCCACTTAGGTAATTTGTTTGTGAACACTGAAGACAGAAAACCAAGCACAGCTCAAGCCACAGTGAAATAACTGCTCAGAAGGACCGTTATGTGCCTAGACAATTTTTGCCTGAAGCTGTTACTGTTAATTCTTTGCTTTTGGAGTTTGACTTTTTTCTCAAAGTAATATGAGAATAGAAAAAAAATACAGGTGAAAAAAAAAAAGAGAAACGTAAGGCTGCAGCATAGAATCCCAGACTGGTTTGGGTTGGAAGGGACCTTAAAGATCATCAGGTTCCAACCCCTTGCATGGGCAGGGACACCTCCCAGCAGCCCAGGCTGCTCCAAGCCCCATCCAACCTGCCCTTCAACACTGCCAGGGATGGGGCAGCCACAGCTTCCCTGGGCAGCCTGGGCCAGGCTCTCACCACCCTCACAGCAAATAATTTCTTCCTAATGTCTAATCTAAATCTCCCCCTCTCTCAGTTTAAAACCATCACCCCTTGTCCTGTCACTTACCTCTCTGGTGAAAAGCCCCTCCCCAGCTTTCCTGGAGCCCCTTCAGGCACTGGAAGGTGCTCTAAGGTCTCCCTGGAGCCTTCTCTTCTCCAGCCTGAACACTCCCAGAGCTCTCAGCCTGTCTTCGTAGCAGAAGTAAAGCAGTTGAAAAATAATTTCATACTAAATGTGGTTATTTTGCTTCATTAATCCTCCAATCTGAATACATACAGGAAACACAAGTTTGTCTGCAGTGGACAATAAAGTGCAATTGAATTACAGAAGATAAATATGTCTGATCGTTCAGTTAAATTAGCTTTTCTTCAGCAACTGATACACTGCCATTTAACATGCACAGGAAGGTGTGAGGTACTTTGCAAAGCTGTTGTCTTCATGTGCACACAACCATTTGTACTCTCAGCAAGTAAATGGCTTATCTTTTCTTTTTTGTTTGAAATTGAGAGTTAATAGTAGCAGAACAAAGTGTTAATTGTGTGTATGTAAATAACTGCTGTTCTGGTGCCGGTAGCAATTTCTGAGCTGATAAGATAAGCAAGATGTTCAGGTGTACGTGCAGCACCAAACTAGAGCCCTGGCAACATTGAAAAAAAACAGTGATGTGGAAAATGTCGTTAGAGAAGTGACATAAATATTTAACAGCATCTTGATGGATAAAAGGGTTTAATGAGGTTTTGTGTCATTCGTCCAGAAGGTCTCTTTTTTTTTTATTATTTAATCTAGAGAGTAAATTGGTGAGAAGCACATAAAGAAAGTGCCAAATGTACATTATTGTGTATTCAAACATAAATTTGTTCTGCTAAAGGATTCTCCACAAGTGCAGAGAAATAGGCCTTGTTCAGTCCTGTGGTTTATAAAGAAAGCATCCTATATAGTATCAACTATTTTTATTGCCCCTAGATTTAACAGTGGGCAGTAATTCATGAGTACCATTTTATCCTTATTTGCATAACTATAGTATTCTTCAATGTAGATATGACGCTGGCAAATGAAACTATGAATGGATTCTATTTGACAAAGCCCAGATTTAAAATTACTGCCGGGTTTCCTCTTAGCTCCTGGGACCTCTGTTTTAATGCTGCATTCCTTTTAAAATAATTATTACACTGCATAAATGCACTGATCAGGGCAGATACATAGTTTTTATAAAATCTTAAATAAAACAAGAGTTTATCAAATCTGCAGGATAATGTCTGTATACATCAGTATTTAGATCAATTAGTTGTATTCTTTGCTGAAAGACTTATTTTCTAAACTGAAAGCCCAAGGCAAAAAATTTTCTCATGCCACAACAAGTTGTGTTAATTTCTGAGAAATTTTTATTATGTTGACAAAAGTGTTGGGGATCTGTGGCTTTGACAGTTTACAAATGGACTTGAAAATCCAGCCTCCACTTCTGCAAGCTTTTGCATTCAGTCCTAGACTTTAAGGTTAAAATTGAAAAACATTTTTTATCTCTCGTATTCCGTTTTATTGCCAGCCTGCCACATTGAGGTGCCTTTTCAAAAGTTTGTCTTCTTGCCTACCAGTCTCTTAGTGATAAATGTGTGTAGTTAAGGGGTTGTCAAGTGGTAATTTCATAAATCAACCTGGTATGTAGTCTTGGCACACCTTTCTAGGTGTTCCAATTTACTGTACAACTTCTTATTGTACAGTGGAGCATCTGGAGAGCAAGCTGAGCACAGTGTTTTGTTGCAGTTTAGTTAAACTGCTGTTCATGCTAGAAGCTACTACAATGTAATCCACCTGCAGTCTTTTGCTTCAAGACATATCATCACAGTGCAGAATTAATCCAAGCTTCATGCCAGCTGGAATATTGCTCAGGAAATGTGTGTGGCCCTCAACTGTGGGACACAGCAACCGCAGTAAAGTCCTGTGTGCAGAACATGCTGCAATATAAAGCTCTTTCAGGTTATAATATTTGATATTAGAATCTTACATTGTCAAATAATGGTTAAGTGTTGAGAAGAAAAATGCAACAGTGTTTTACAGTGAATGTGTATGTTTTGGGTCATTTGGGTTAGAGTTGGGCATCTAGCCAGTATTGCCATTTGCTGAAGAATGGTGTAATAGTAAGTCATAAGTTAGGTCAATTTTGAAATAGTAAAATTTTTGTCCCAAGATTTATGTTTAATCATCTTGGAAAACACGGAAATAAGTTTTCAATTTAAAAAAAAAAAATATTATTATTATCTTTTAGCAAATTACTCTTTTCAGAAAAAGTCTCTGTTATCTTTTCTGAAGTAACTTAAAGCTCTTCTAGTTTTTAGCTTTACAGCATTTTGTATTAGACTGAAAAATTACCAGCTGGAAAGTATGTTTCCACTGCTAATTATGTTTCCTTGATATCCAGGTTGTGCTACATGGAAATAGATGTGCATTTAGTAGAGTCCTGCTGGGTGATTTCAATAAATCTGCTATTTGTGTCACTTATTTCTGTCTCTCTGTGTGGAATCTCTTGTGCTTTATTATTCCTGTTTAAGGTTCCCTTATACTATCTCTGATGGAAATGGGCAGCATAACCATTTTAACATGCTAAAGAGATTGTTTTTGGGTCATGAGATTTGGGTTCTGTGCTTTAATCTCCTGCATGTTTTCTGTTTTCTAGTTAAGTCAGACTAAACAACTTAATCTGGTTTAGTGTTGCAAAACGCTAAAGCAAGCAAGTAATGTTAACTTGTAATCATTCAACAGCACTGCAGGAATACTTATTTAATGAAGCTTTTTTTTGATGTTACACCATATATGCCAATACTTGTGTCTTTTATGCTAAATTCTTTTCCTAAGTAAATTAAAAATATATTATTTGTTTGGGGCCTTTTCTCTTGATGAAGGAACAGTGTAAGGAGATCAGATTTCTTGCTTTAGAACTTAAAAAATAAATGAGTTTTTTTTAATTTATTTTTTGTTAAGTAAAACTTTAACAGTACTTCAGTTCTTGGAAAACATTCTGTCTGTCGTGGTTAGATTCCTTTTTGCCTTCAGAGAGCATTTAAGGTTCCTTGGGTTTTTATTACTCTCTCAAATACCTAGCTATTTTTTTATAGTTAATGGTGCACCTCTGCACTGTCTGGCAGTGATTGCTTAGCCAGTTGTTGTCACAGGATCTAGGAGATGATGGTTGATAGATTTGGGTAAAATACATCTGTGAGTTAAAAGCTAGCATAAAACTGACAAGAAATTTGAATCTTAAATTAAGCTCTCTTTTCACTGTCATACATTGTCATTCCCATTAGCAGTCTTTATCCCTTGCACAGGGATGATGTTCTTGTAGATTAGCATCTCTTTCAGAAGTGTTGAATAGATGAGTGTCTATTGTGTAGTTCTGTTAGTCCATCCAAGATTTCACAAATATTCATTAAAATGAAAGAAAGCCAGTACAATATACAAACAAATCTGGAATCATGATTATCTTAGCAGACCAGCAAAAATCTGTTGCCATAGAGAAATTGCTTCTTACAAAAATAGAAATATTTTCTGGGGGATATGCTGGCCCCTTTTGTGATTGCTTACTTCGGGATGCCAACTGGAAGTGGCTGTGAGTGAATATGATTATACTAGGTGTGCTTTCCTTGTGCTTTCTATTATTATTATCCTACAGCTGCTTTACCATATGGAAGAAATTAATCCTTTGTAATGCAGATTTGAAGGATTCACAGAAATGTGGAAATTCCAAATTTTGTAACAGCAATTTTTCTTGAAATTAAATGTAAAAAAAAAAAAAAAATCTATGTAGTAAGTTCATGGAAAGATGTTTGAGGTTTTAAAAAAAGTTTGTTAAAATGTGTAGTGTGTCAGCATTACACTGTTTATCAGCACTTTTTTAAATTAATCTGATTCTTCCACTTACAGCTTAAATGGAAAATTTGGATTTGCCTTTGGCTTTAATTCAGTCTGTTCTATTCACAGAAAGGTTCACTTGCATGTTGTTACCCCATTAAAAACATTTTACAAATGGTGCCAGCCAGAATTAATAACAGCTAAGCCTAGCATTTTCAAAGAAATAAAATAACTCTTTTTCTTGTGCATCAGCATTTTCTGTTAAATAAAGGAATAATTGGGGCAATTGTCTGTTTAGTATCAAAATTGTTATTGGCTGAGTAACTCACTTTTCAAATGTTTTTGGCCCTTACAATGCTAACTGTGGCCCACCTCTGTAGCAGTTCATTCTGGTCCACCTGGGTTTATATATTTATTTGCTCAGGAGAAATGGTCCTCTCTGTCATGAAATACGTTTCCCCTCCAAATCCATATTATCTGATGCAATTAAAATGAAAGCTTTTTAAGAAGTCCATTATAAATCTCCGAAAGACTGGAGCTGGAATCCGTCCTGCGCAGGCGAACAGACAGATTAGCAGGACTGATGGTGGGTGGATGGTTGTGCTGCCCTTTTTTTGCCAACACCCTGCTGCTTGTGGTTCCTCCCCCCATATGTTGCCCTGTTTTCACAAGCAGGGCAGCGATGCCTGGGGCTCCAGCTCCTGCAGGGTGTCCGCAGTGCTGTGCTCCTCCTGAGCAGGCTTGCTTTTGGCAGTCTGAAAGTAGGCGAGGGCAGTGAAACCTGTGAGAAATCATCTTGTTCCCGCCAAGAGCTCAGTGCCCCTCACAATTGTGGCATCTGAGGAGGAGACAGTCACCCAGCCACCAGAGCAAAGCTTTCCCTGATCCGTGCAGTACCACAGTCATAAGGTCCGTCTCCTGTCATGAGCTCTCTAGCTTTGTTTTTGTCATGGACTTGCAAAATGTTTTAACTCTTTTTGCAAAGTCTACAGGACCCAGTAGTTTGTGTAACATGAATATTATTACTGTGGCTTGGAGGACAGTTTTGTTGGAACTGTGGCTGGTTTCTTGAAAAGAGGTGGATTAGGTGGATGGAGAGCTGGCTGTGACAAAACTCGGAGGGCTGTGAGCAATGGAGCAAGGTCCAGCTGGAGGCCTGTAACCAGTGGTGTCCCCAGGCGTCAATACTCAGTCCAGTCTTGTTCAATATGTTCAGCAACAACCTGGACGAGGAGACAGTGTGTGACCTCAGCAAGTTTGCTGATGATGCAAGACTAGGAGGGGTAGGGACACTCCAGAGGGCTGTGCTGCCATCCAGTGTGACCTAGACAGGCTGGAGAGCTGGGCAGAGAAGAACCTCATGAGGTTCAATAAGAGCAAGTGTCAGGTCCTGCACCTGGGGAGGACGAATATGCACCAGTATAGGTTAGGGGTGGACCTGCTGGAAAGCAGTTCTGAGGAGAAGGATCTGGGAGTCCTGGTAGACAGTAAATTACCCATGAGCCAGGAATGTGCCCTTGTTGCCAAGAAGGCCAATGGGATCCTGGGGTGCATGAGGCCACATCTGGAGAACTGTGTCTGGCTCTGGGCTCCCCAGTTCAACAGAGACAGGGAACTGCTGGAGAGAGTCCAGGGAGGTCAACAAAGATGGTTTGGGGATTGGAGCATCTCCCTGATGAGGAAAGGCTGAGAGAGCTGGGACTGTTCAGCCTGGAGAGGAGAAAGCTGAGGGGAGAACTTATCGATGCCTTTAAGTATCTGAAGGATGGGTGCGAAGAGGGTGGAGCCACATTCTGCTCAGTAGTTCCCAGTGACAGGACGAGGGGCACAAGTTGGAACATGGGAAGTGCCACTGAAATATGATAAAAAAAACTTTACGTTGAGGGTGACAAGGCCCTGGGACAGGACTCCACCAGGGAGGTGGTGGAGTCTCCTTCTCCAGTCGAGGCCCCCCCTGGATGCAGCCCTGAGTGATGTGCTCATGGGGATCTTGCTTTAGCATGGGAGTTGGACTAGATGATCTCTAGAGGTCCCCTCCAGCTGTGACAATTCCATGATTCCATGAAGGACTATGGTTTTGTGTGCCCAGCTGTGTATTTTGAGCCCAGTGACCAACCAGGCACTGAAACCATGAAAATGCTTGTATCTATACAGCAGAAAAATCATAATTATTAATAATAGCCAATTTGAGGATTTCCAGAAGTATTTCTGGTAAAGAAACAATAGTAATTTCTAAAGTAGCAAGGTAAACCAGTGGTTTTTAATTTAGTTAGTATTGATACATGTTTTCTATAGAAATCATGTGTATTTCTGTACAGTTTCTTATTATTTCATTTGTCTCTCGAACGAACACAGGCATAATAATGAATTCTAATTAATTTTATCTCTCTAAACAAATTATCTGGAGAATGAATTTTTTCTCATACGAAGCTAAATATTCGAGATTAATGAGAGAATAATGATTAAAAAAATTGAAAAGTATGGTTGTCTTGTCATCTGATGCAGTTTTTCCATGTCTTTGTAAGCCATTAGCGTCTGAATTTCTAAGGTTTTATGCAAATGATGGAGATCTTTAGGGGTAGAAAACAATTTCTGGCTGGAGGCAAAGCTCGGATGATTCACAGCTCTTAAGTTAAGGTGGACAAAAGTGTTAATAATAAAATGAAGTTGGTTTCGCCTTGCTTTTTTCCAAATCCAAGAGCAATAGTAAGTTCTGATTCCTTTTGTGCACCAGTCTGACCTCCACATCTGTAATGTGCTTGCTTTATTTGGCCTGAGTGTCCTCATGTAATGGTTTACCTTTCATACAGCCAAGAAACTAGTCTAAAAATTACTAGTGGATTAACTGTATCCCATAACTAATTCAACAATGTTGAATCAATTTCTCTTTGTTTCAGGTGACCAGACTTTAAGAGTTTGGGACGTCAAAGCCCCAGGAGTCAAACTTGTGATACCGGCCCACCAGGCTGAGATCTTGAGCTGTGACTGGTGCAAATATGATGAGGTATAAACCTGTCATCCCACTGCTTTCCTAATTGAATCACTCTCATTAAGTAGCCTGGGGTTTTACTACAACATTAATGCATCTTCTCTTTATGAAAACATGTCTAATTGCTTTGTTGCTCTCATAGAATCAGAACATGCTGAGTTGGAAGGGACCCACCAGGATCATTGAGTCCAACTCCTGTCCCTGTGTAGGGCACCCCCAAAAATCGCCCCTGAGAGCAGCATCCAATTGCTCCTTGAGCTCAGGCAGGCTTGGTGCTGTGACCACTGCCCTGGGGAGCTGGTTCCAGTGCTCAACCACCCTCTGGGTGAAAAATCTTTTCCTGATATCCAACCTAAACCTTCCCAATTCAGCTTCCTGCCACTTCCCCCAGTCCTGTCCTTGGTCACAGGAGTGAAGAGGTCAGGACCTGCCCCATCTCTTCCCCTCGTGAGGAAGCCATAGACTCATTTGCTACTACATCTTCAGGAGAGCCTTTTCCCAACAGATGGAGCGGTTTTTGTTCCTCTGTTCTCTTTTAATTCACACACTGGAGACCTCATGTATAATTTATTCATCTGTATTGTTCAAATTATCTGACTTGTAGCCAGCATACAGATCAGTGCAATTTAATAATTAAGTTCTGTTGATATCTGTGTTTTATCCAATCACCAGAACTTGCTGGTCACTGGTGCTGTTGACTGTAGCTTGAAGGGCTGGGATCTGCGGAACATCCGGCAGCCCGTGTTCGTCCTGCTTGGTCACACTTATGCTCTCAGAAGAGTTAAAGTAAGTTTGATTTTATTCTCCATTGACCACCACTGCCTTGTTACACAAATTGAATCACAGAGTCATAGAATGGTTTGGGTTGGAAGGAACCTTAAAGACCATCTAGATCCAACCCCCCTGCACGGGCAGGGACACCTCCCACCAGCCCAGGTTGCTCCAAGCCCCATCCAACCTGCCCTTCAACACTGCCAGGGATGGGGCAGCCACAGCTTCCCTGGGCAACCTGGGCCAGCATCATCACCCTCAGAGAAAATAACTTTTTCCTGATGTCCAACCTGAATCTTCCCTTTTTAAGCTCCAAACCATTACCCCTCTCACTGCACACCTGTGTAAAAACCCCTGCCCCAGCTTTCCTGGAGCCCCTTCAGATATTGGAAAGTTGCTCTAAGGTCTCCCTGGAGCCTCCTCTTCTCCAGGCTGAACAACCCAGCTTCCTCAGCCTGTCTTCATAGGGGAGGTGCTCCAGCCCTCTGATCATCTTCATGGCCTCCTCTGGACACACTCAAGGAGCTCTGTGTCCTTCTTACGTTGGGGACTCCAGAACTGGACACAGTGCTCCAGG
The DNA here is from genome assembly GCF_020740795.1 of Apus apus. Lineage (NCBI taxonomy): Eukaryota > Metazoa > Chordata > Aves > Apodiformes > Apodidae > Apus > Apus apus. The sequence continues at coordinate 118,036,702 of NC_067284.1, forward strand.
TGGGTCTCACCAGAGCAGAGCAGAGAGGGAGAATCACCTCTCTCTCAACTGGCTGCCTGTGCTGCTTTTGATACAGCCCAGGACACGTTTGGCTTTCTGGGCTGCAAGTGCACATTGATGGCCCATGTTAAACTTCTGGTCCACCACTACCCCCAAGTCCTTCTCCTCTGGCCTGTCCTCAATCCTTTTGGTCTGTAAAGCAGTAATATTTTGTATTATCTAGCATCTAGTGAAAAGAACAGCAGGTGTTGAAAATTTTAAATGCTGCAGTGACTGTTCTTGGGAACCTTCCATTTATCACTGTAAAACATTTCAATGTTCAGCAGGTTGCTGGGATTTCAAGGTAAATGACATCTTCAGTGTATTTCCATGAGGAGCATGGAGTGGGGTTGAGAGCTTGAGAGACAGTCATAGTCCCTGTGGACTTAAGATATGAGAGAGTCTCCATTTGTCACTCAACCGCACAATTGCAGGTCCTGACACAACAGAGGGGGGCAGGAGACCACAGCCTGAAGTGGAAGGGAAGGCCATGAGCCTTGACAGCCATGCACTTTTAAATTACCTTAAACCAACCATGAAGCCACATTCCCCAGTTGTCTGTCTTTTGTATTCTGTTCACTTGTTCAGGGTTGTGTTGACTGTCAGGTCTGGGCTGGCAAGGTATTCCAACCAGCACGGTCAGGTTTTGTGCAGCATTCTTGTGGCCTTTCACTGCAGTACAGGCTATTACCAGCACACTGAGGTTGTCTGGTGCCCTTTTCAGGAGATTTTTACATTGGAGCATTTGGCTGTTTCATACTGTTAGCTGGCTTCAGTCTCATACTGAAAAGTAGTTACGGCTTTTGGGTTTACCTAAGAAGGTATTTGGGTGAATGATCTGTGAAAGTCAGGCTGGGTGATGTGTTGGTCTCTTCTAAAATTGTATTATCTTACAATTAAGTGGAAGAGACTTACGAAGTATTCTCTCTTTGTAACAGAAAGACATACAAATTCTGTCAGCTTATATACATAGAACTCAGCTAAGTATTTTGATAGACTTAAGTAAGTCTGTCAGATACATGAGGTTAATGTAAAGCTTTGCAGCTTTGACAAGATGTTTTTGCTTCATCTGAAACTAGGTGGGGGTTTTGTTTTGTTTTTCTGTTGTTTGGGTTTTTTACCCCCAGAAAAATGGTAGGAAATCTGGGGAGGTTAAAGTTCAAGCATGAACATACCTTGATTCTGCTCTAGTGCAGAGAATTCTGTTAGTAGAGTTCAGCATGCGAGAGCATAGACTGCTCCCTTGGCAACTTGGGCAACTGGGACAATAGCCCAGGCCTCACTTTGACTGTGAATAATATTGCATGTTCTACAGGAAGAATCTTGCCTATGAACTGTGATGTAAGGGGCCTGCATTTCAAACTGAAGTTATGTCAATGACTTCTGTATTTCCTGGTGAGAAATACAGACCTTAAAATAGTTGGAAACTGAGGATTGTGAAAAAGCTGGAGCCCAGGTGAACAATTTTCACCTACCTACCTCCTTATTGCTGCAGTTCTTAGACCTGTCTGCAGTGCTCCCTAGAAGAGTGTCCCCCATAAAATACCCTGCAGGAGAAGGGGAACTATGAAGTGACATTACACTGCCTTCAGTTTTTCAACATACCTCAAATTTTCCAATTTCTGTAAATAAATTCACAATTTTAGGACATGGAATTGGTGACAGTAATATATCTTAACCACCTTTGCAGTGTGGCACAAATTTTCTCTCTGAAGATAATAAACTTGTCACATAGCTTTTCTGAAACTCACTTTATATAATGAGATGATGCTCAGCTTGTCAGCCAAAAGCTGAATTCAATGACTGTTTATTTGACTGTCTTAAGACTTACTAACTTTACAGCATGGTTGTTTGGCACTGCTGCAATGAAATCAAACCAAACCAGGATCCCATAGAGCATTCCTTCTAGTTAGAAACGTGGCAGTGAAATTTGTTGTTGTAGTCTGTTTTGTTGCAGCATGATGTGGTACCTGCCAAAACAGTTTAAATACTTAAACTTTAGTAAGTTTTTACTTACAGTAAGTCTGCATATGTTCACAGTGGTTTTACTTTAATATTGTTTTGTTTTCTTGCAGTTTTCACCATTCCATGCAACTTTACTGGCCTCTTGCTCCTATGATTTTACTGTGAGGTACAGTATTTTTTTAATTGGATAAAATTGGAAAGATAATCTATTTTAATGTGACCTGCAATAGGAAGCAGTTCTAAAGTGGACATCCTGAAGTGCAGTTGGTGCTGCTCTCTCCATAAGCTATGTAGAAAATGGATGGGTTTTTCATGTAAAGGCTAGCTCACCACCCTTCTGAATGATTTCTGCTCTGAGGGATGCTTTCTGTAATCCTTTTCACATAATTCTGCTGAACATAGTTGCATCTGGCTGTGATAATGTCTGATAAGAAGGTAATAACCTCTGAAATGAATGTAGGTGGGTGACTTCGTATGTTTCTGTGACATATTTTTTATTTTAGTGTTTTATGAAAAATGTTTTTGTCCTACCGATATCTGAGGAAGCTTTAGGATTGTTCCACAGTTTGGGTGTTGAAGTTATTTAGACAATACTTCTGCAAGTTTCCCTGGCTGCCCCATATATCTGATACTCTGAGGATTTGATATTACAGCTGATTTAAAGCTGATTCAGAGTACTAAAGAGTTTGACTTCATATTAGGACTTTGTTAAGATACACAGTGTTGTAAGTCAATACACTGTGAGGTACATCCCTGAATATTTAAATCTCATTCTTTGATCTACATTTTGATTGAACTTGAGTTCATGGTAATTGTTATTCTTTTGCTTACTGTAATAAGGGGTAGCAGTGCCATGCCAGCAAGATCTGCTGTCATGTGCCTGGTGCCAGGAGCCTGGCAGTGTAAGTGCTGGGATGTCCATATGTGTATATGTACCAGCATTCCATCTTACATAAACTGCTTAATTTTATTTATGTTAAAAATGGCACTTCTCACAGAACACTGGGCAGTGATCTGTGGAAGGTTATTTGTGGGATCTTAATATCCTTTACTGATGCAGTGCCAGCTGGTTTGCAGCATATTGTTTCTCTAAAGGCTTCTGGGTCTAAAATAGGAAGTGGCAATTGGTTTCTTCCAGTGGCCTTATCTGAGCAGTAAGACTAATAATCAGCATGCTGATGTGTTGAGGTGACTCGATTGTGTTGTCATGTTCTTCTCATTGTTGAGACCAGCTGTACTTGGGTTCAGCATTAATGTGTTCCGAGCTGTACCAAAATCCAGTGCAATTTCAGCTCTGATGTTTCCATGTGTGGAACTGCCAGTGAAGATGAGAAGAGCTCCTACTAGCTCATATACCAGAGTGTCTGTAAATGCAGAGCTTGGGGAGCTTTTCACAAAATGCCACTCTAGCCACTATTTTTTCTGTCCAACCAAGTACTTGTTATGAGGGACAGAGTACAGGGTTGAAGGGATGAAATACAGATTTTTAGCAGTTTTCTAAAACTATCAGTTGCTGAGTTTGGTATGAGTGAACAAAAAGAATGAAAATACTTGATAAATATAGAAAAGATGGAAGAGAAATAAGGATTCCAGTACATGGTATTAATTTCTGATCTTGCTGAATGTACTCAAGGCCTGTGACTTTTACCCATGTTTGATAGTAATTCATAGAACAATGATATGTCAGTCCTTTAAAAACAGTTTCACTGATAGAAGTGCTATTTTAATAGCAGCTTAGTTCTCATATTGTTCTTTTATCTTCTATAACATTTCTGTTTGAAGATCAGAATTGTCTGTAAGCATTAACACCTAGTAGAAAACAGGATACAGTATAGCTTACTGTTTCAGCTCTGTCCTTTTAAATGTTAACCAAACATTTAGATAGGATTAGATAGGTTTACCAAACCCTAGCGTAGGAGGCAAGGCTTGTGTTTGTTTCAGGTAGAACAGCTAGTTTGGCACATAATCACAACTGGTTATCTAAAAGCAAAAAGTAGTAGGTTGAAAGTGAGGTTACCAAAGCTCAGCTTCGTCCTTTGTGTGCAGTGCAGTGGTTGCAAGTGTGCACAAGTCAAGCTGCTGAAAAGAAAACTAGTGCATGTGCCAACTTCACACTTGGGGCTAAGAAGAAGAGGGTGTAGGTTTGAATTTAGGCTTCTCTGTGCTTGGGTATAATGATTTGGATTTAACCCCTATCTAGTAAATGCCTCATTGAGACAATTTTTTTTATACCATGTCCTTGCTTTTTGGAAGAGTTCAGGAAAAATGTAGGGCAATTAAAGAGCAGTTTTAACAAAAACAAATCATTAAAATGCCAGGAAATGCACAAAGTACTGTAACATTTCCAGAACTTACTTAAGCCTGCATGCATGTTCTTAAATCTTATCTCTATCAAAATTCAGTTTGAAGGAACATCAGTGTCATCTCTTACTGGAATCACTTCTATATTTTTGGACTCTCTTCAGTATGAAGAAAAAAATCCTACTGCATTAGGCACAGACAGTGCTCACCAAAATCTAAACAGAAGATCTGATAAATTATAGAACTTCATTAGGCTGATATCAGGTCAGATCTTGAAATGTATTCAGCAAAGCTTGCCTCTGAGGCAAAAAGGTGATTTTTGTTGAAAGTTCTACTGTTCTGGATATTGTCTCTGCAAAACACTTCAAGGTAAACTGCAGTCCCCAGCTCTCCCACACCGTACACAAGTCCAGTAAGTTGGATCACAAAGAAATCTTGAGAACTTCTGGAATAATGCTGCTCAGAAAAGAAACTGGGTTTCACTTCAGTTAATTATCCATGTTAGATTATTATTTTTTTTGCTTCTTTTTTTCTTCAAGGTGGAAAGGTGGGTGTTTGCTCCCTTTTTGCTCTCACTATCTTAGAAAATCTGCATTGCACTTAAGTTTTCACAGTGCAATGGAAGTTTTCTCTGAGCAAAACGTTGTCACCATACTAGTTCTGGAAGCTGGGCTATAGATAATGGACTTGGGACAGCAGAGGTGTGAGAGCCATCATTAACTTGTTAACAGTGATTCTCAGTCCTGAGACATGACATGTTTTTGGACTTTCACTGGTAATTATTTTTATATTAAAAAGACCCCAAAGGTCCCAAACATGTTGTCTGTGGAACTTGAACTGAGTTGCATTACTCTTCAACTCTGTACTGCTTCTGACTTCTAGCAAACATGACTCCATACAAAAACCACCATTTGTCCTGTTTTTAAAATTGATCAGAAAGTATTTTCTAAGTTTCTGTTTGTGTAGATCTGAAGTTGTCTCCTTTAATCTTAGTTTCAGTGATGAGCATCTGTTTTTCAAGAGAGCTTTGTGTAAGGAAGGCTACTGTTATTACTTAGAAACAACAAGATTCGTGTCCTTACATTCTTATGAACAAATGTGGGAGGATGAAAATGCTGAGATGGTCTTTTGCTCCTTTCTCCTGCAAAATAAGTTGTTTATCTTAGATCTCAGGTACTAGGCAAAAGTTAAGAGGGTTGTTGCTATGGCATGGCCATTGTGCTGATCCCACTCTGCTCGCTTATGAAGGAAATAACATCTACACCTTAAACAAACTGATCCCACTGACTCCAGTGTTTGCTTTTTTGCCTGAATTGGTTTGAACATAGAGTGCTGTCAGTGTAGTTGGTCTGATAATGAGCTGTTCTTATTAAGTATTGTCACTTTCCCCAACAGGAGTGAGGCAGAGACACACTTGTGTTTGGTACAGAAGAAAAGCAAACAATTTGCCCACTGTGAGAAAATTCCAGCTGCATCAAATCTGATTGCAGCTGCCAGCCCACAAAACCTGATCTGCTTTGCAGACTGGACTTCTCTAGACAGTATACACACCACCAAAACCCCACCAAATCTTTCTTTTGTGCCATCATATGGTGTCTTCTCTGGGTGTTATTATCTGACAGTTCTGTTTCTGACTATTCCTGAATCCTAAGTTTTCTGGTACCTATACATTCATCCCATCCTCTCTTTCACCTCTCATTCTTGCTGTTAACTGCATTGATGGACATTGCATCTAATGGGGCAGTATCTGGGACTTCAGAAATCTTGTTTTCTAAGCATTTTTATCAACCAAGGCTGGAAAGGGAAGTTGCTTTTTAACACAGGAATTAGAGGAATTAACTGTGTAATGCAGCTGATCTTTGTAGTGCAACATTTATTATTAAATTATAATATTACACTCTGTTTTACAGGAACACAGTCTCATATTTGAGTATGAAAATGACCAATGCCTCTAAAAGAAAGTGTGATTTTCAGTAAATAAATGTCAGTAAATGTTGTTCACCCCATAGTGAACAATACCAAAAAACTGAGTAAAACCATACAATTGTGCTAATGTCTTTCAAGGATAAGATTCCCTAGCCATCAAGACATGGAACAAGAGTATTGTAGCCTACATTTTCTTCTGGTTTAATATGTCCCATCGGCTGCTCTTTGGTGCCAACTTTGATCTCAGTTTCTGCAACAGGAGACAAAGACAGTTTAGCCCAGTGGGGTTTTATTTATGCAAATCAGCAGATGGCTTTGCAGGAATATGATTTATGTTTCCTCAGTGGATGAGTTTGCTTTTTTAAATATCCTGGCAGCAACAGATTTGTCAATATCTTGCATTATATTTTTGAAATGGCCTTTCAATTACTTTAATTGTGGTTTGTTTGAGTTTTTCTTCTCTCTTTCCCCCTCCCTCCTTTCCTTTCTCTATAGATTCTGGGACTTCTCCAAGCCTAACCCTTTGCTGGAAACAGTCGAGCATCATACTGAATTTACATGTGGACTGGATTTAAGTCTTCACAACCGTGGTCAGGTAAGAGCTGGGATGAATTTACTTTTTCCCTTGCCTGTTACAGACACTGTGGTCATGGCTGGGCTGCAGGACTCAGATCCTGCCTAAGAGCCACCAGATTTCAGAAAGCTCTGGAAGTGAGTCTGCTGAACGCTTATTAAATAAACCTCACTTCAGGTCCATTTTATTTATAAAGCAGTTACTTAGGTTGGGTAGAAAAGGAGGGCAGGACAGACAAATCTGCAACATCAGATATCAGAAAGCCACTGTGAGCTCAGGGAAAATGGGGAAGTTTTGTTTCAGGAGGAAGAGTGATAGAGAGGGGCCTAGAACATCAAGCTGAGATACAGAGCTTTCTTCCATCTACTTAGAATGTCAAGTTAAACATTGATAGTGTCACCCATGGTGCCTATACCTGGTTGATCATAATCCCAGGAGTACCACAAGAGCCCTCAGCCATTGACATAGATGGGCTGAACCCATTTTATCAGGGGCAATTGTTTAGGATTCTCCTTGGCTTCTGTTGCTTTAATAATTTAAACAGAGGATAGTTGGTTGTAGCAGGAACTGTTTTTTTCAGGCATGAAAGGCAGAAAAACTAAAGCTGATGATTTGCTTTAAAACAAGAAAGCCTATGGTGTTCACACACTTAAGTTAACTTCAACTAATGCACTGTTTAATGTGCCACAAATAGCACTTACATCTACATTCCTTTCTGATTCACAGCGAAATTAATTTTTTAACCCTGATATAAATTACTTGTAACATTTGTGTGGAAATTCCAGTTGGACAAAGCAAACAAAACCATTTCAATTTCTGCTACTGATAAAAGGACACATGAGAAAGGTGTAAGTTTGGCAAAATACTTACCTTAATGTATGTGGAAACATTCTAGCTAAATGACAGGTTGAAGAGTTTCCTGCCTGGTTGCTTGTTCCCTTCATTCTGCTGCCTCAGAGGTGCTGCCGTAACTGTTCACGGCGCCATGCTGTGAACCAAGCAGGGGGGTTGTGAGGCTGAAAGAGAATTCTTAGGTTTCAGGTTGGTTTCAGGCAGGGCAAGAATTGCTTAAAGGCCAGTTGTTGGGAATTAAAACTTCATCCCAAGTGAGTTCATTGGTCCAATTCTGGCTGAATTGGGTCCAAAGAGAGCAGCAAAGACAGCACAGAACATCCTGGCCTCAGTGCTACATCACTGCGTGCTCTGAGCTCAGCTCAGCTTCCCATGAAGTTGCTGTGGGTTTTGCCAAGGATCTGCAGGAGGTGAGAAGATTTTTTTTCACTTTGTATTGAGAATGTGATTGTATCTTGATTATAAACCTGTGGCAAAGAGCCCCATGGGTCTCAGTGGATGGTGTTTCTGACTGGCTGGCTGGGTAGGACTTCTTTGCGTTTGATTGATCTGTCAGACTTGGAGTTGCAGCTATGTGGATATTTCTTTTGATACTGCAATGTATGGAGCAGTCTTCTTGGAAAAGGGCCAATTAAATGCTCATTGATGATAGATAATGATTTGAAAGCAAACAGCTGCATATGTTGAAAAAAGGAAAATGATGGTGTGCATCCCCAACTGCATGAGGGCATTTGTGCCTCCACACAGAAATTCTACAAGTTGGATGTTGGACTTAAGGCACAAAATCTGTAAATCTGGGTACTTACCCATGTACACTGCAGGACACTGCTTCCAGACAGAAGTTTGGCATCTGCAACAGCTTTAATATTCCTCTGGTTTATTCTACTGAGTTGATTTACTGCAGTGTGGGGGTTGGACATCACAGTAATGCAAAATGTATATGTTCTGCTTTTTAAAAGTTTAAAAACTTGTGATAAAATTGAACTGTAGCTGCAAGATCAAAAATGAACACTTACTGAATAGTTGCTTCCATCATGAGCACTTGCAACCTTTCCCTGTTTTCTACATCAATCCAACAGAGAATATTTGCTTAAATTTTATGCTGCTGTTCCCAATACGTAGGTTGCCTTTCTGTCTGCGTTCTATCAAGACTTGATAATGAGCCCCATTTGTTGTTATTCTTCATGCATTTATGTGACTTGTGATACTCACTGTGTGGTTTATAAGTAGTATTGAGATCTGTGCTGCTTCTCTTGGCCATGCATGCAGGTTATTTTATTCATAATGGACAAGCTATTCATTTATAGTCAAATTACCATTCTGGTCATTAACCTTTTCTTTCATTCCTGATGATGTTTTCGTTGTCTAGCCAGATGATATTTTCTTTGGCTTTGCCCAATGACCTTCAGCATTTTTGAAGTATCTTTTACATGTTAAGGAAAAAACAGTCTGCACTTTGGAAAAACTGTTCAAAATAGATACTATGATTAAGTACCTTGTGTAGGAATTACAAGACATTCCTGTGGAACTGCTTGAGCTCTGAATAGAAACCACAGGCAGAGAGTAGGTACTTGCTGGCAAGCTGGTCCTTGCACAGTGTCCTGCTAAGGGGAGGCATTACATGGGAGAGAGATCTGGCCATAAGGGATGGGTCCCAGGTTGTGGAGGTAAGCATGAGCCAGAAGGAATAAAAACCTCCTTTGTGCATCATTAAGATTCTGACACGTATTTTGGGGTATGTGCCCATACTTCAAGTGTTTGCTCAAAGTTTTGCATTTTAATAAAATGAACTGTTGTGTTTTTTCTACTAGAATGTTGGTGTCACGTTCATAGCAGTTTCAGACAACTAACACACAAACTTTCAGGTGCATAGAAAAGTGTGTATTTTACTCTGCAAAACATTAACAGGAATGATTCCTCATGATATTCAGGGTATTTCTCTCTAAACTGCAAAGGCTGATGCTTGCAAGGCAGGTTGTCTGGGAGGAAATACTCCCCAACTCCAGCTTTCAGCCAAAGCAGCTTTGGGACACACAAGAACAGTGACAACACCCTAAGCACCAAAAATATGTTGAATTTCTGATGGTGTGCAGTATCAAGAACAGTGCAAGTCCCTCTATCTTGTCAGCAGTATGAAGAGCATGCAGGGGTTTTTTAAACCAGACATTGTAGTTCTTTCCAAAGCTTGGAGTTAGGAAAAGCAATTAAAGCTTGCTGCTCTCTGTGTACACTAGACAGGCAGAGTGTGCATGTAGAGAAGATGAAAATGGTAATCAGCTATACAGTGTTCCTCACTAGGGGCTGGTAATGTTGTGCCATGTATTGGAATTGTGCTCTGTAGCTCATCAGATTGCTGATTTCTCTCCTGATACTTACCTCCCTGTATGCCATCTGTGAATATTCTGATGAATTAAAATATAATATTCCCTTAAGCGTAGCTCTTACTGCAAATTTTCTGTGCTTACCTACAGCATGTAAGCATGAACATAACTTTTTTTGCTATTATTTGTGCAGCTTTATTTTATTTTTATTTATTTAAAAGCAGCCTTTTTCATCTGTTGTGGGTTGCATGTGATATGGCAGTCATGACTTAATTTTAAATGTCTCTTAGGCAATTCCATCAGTGACATGGATAAAAAGTATAGATATCGTGAACATTCACTTCTTGTCTTGATTCTGAAATAGTTTCAATAAGTATATAAATAATAGAAAGTACATACGTACTATGAATTTCTTGAAATTGTGGACAGCAATTACTCAACCCTTTCTGTTGTATTTTTACCTTTTTTAAGTTTTTCATTTTAACACAAATGTAAGAAAAACTGAAGCTCTGAATTTTGTCTGAAAACCTTTCTCAGCTACATCTCATGTCTGTTCTGAACTGGGAAGCAGTCAGTGGAAAGTATCAATTAATGTTTTCCATTGAGCCAGGCATTCTGTCTTGCTGCTGAGAACAAGATTAAGTATCTAATGGGAACAGGAGAGGAATCTTTCAATTTCATTCTACTTTTATCTATGAACAATGACACTTCTAAATGGCAAGGATCTGTGATTTTCAACAGAAGTGAAGGCAAGTGGTGTAGTGGCTTAGAACATTTGATATGTGAAGAGCATGTCAGACATCTATGACATGCCAGATCAGACCAGGACTTCAATGACACACAAAACTGAGGTGCTTCCTTTGGAAATTAAAACTGTTCTGCACCAATACCTGAAGGGGCCTACAAGAAAGGTGGGGCAGGGCTTTTTACATGGGTGTGCAGTGAGAGGACAAGGGGCAATGGTTTGAGGCTGGAATAGGGGAGATTCAGGTTGGACATTAGGAAAAGTTCCTTCCTGTGAGGGTGGTGAGACCCTGGCCCAGGTTGCCCAGGGAAGCTGTGGCTGCCCCATCCCTGGCAGTGTTGAAGGGCAGGTTGGATGGGGCTTAGAGCAGCCTGGGCTGGTGGGAGGTGTCCCTGCCCATGCAGGGGGGTTGGGACTGGGTGGGCTTTAAGGTCCCTTCCAACCCAAACCATTCTGTGATTCTATGAAATGGGGATAAAGCAAATGTCAGTTCAGTACAACAAAATCATCTGTTAGGTGAGTGCATGTTCAAGTCAAGGTTTTAGGAGAACTTAATGTACAACACAAATAGAGATCACTTACCACTTTGTTTGACTGTGACTGTGTGTGTGCACTAGTGAAACTCAATAGAAGACAACAGGGTTTTGCAGCTGTCACCAAAACCATTTTTAGCTTCTGGTTATTTGTGATTATATCTCAAAGAGCTGAACTCTGTGCTGAAGGACAAATTTAAAGCTTGGGTAGGGTCATTAGAAAACTCTGTTTCACTAGATGTGAATTGGCTTCATTTGAGGTCACCAAGGTTAGTACCAGCACAGAAAGGCATTTTGCACTTCCAGTGTGTCTTCTATAGAATTGACTTTACCAATTGAAAACAGGTTTTGAAAGACTGGGGAGATGTCTTTCCTCCTATCTGCAGAGTACAGAGGAATTGCCACAAATCCTCTGGAGATTCCAAGGATTTCCCTCCAAGCTGCAACTCGCATCTCAGTTTCCTTCACATCTCACTGATGAAATGTACACTCAGAAGACTTGCCTTTAGAAACGTGTGACACAACTACTAAGTCATCTCCTTGTTGCCCATGTCAGAGCAACAAAACAGATGTTGAGACGGAGCCCTGGCCTTTAGATCAGTTCTTCATGACACATCTTTGCAATCTGAGAAATAATGCCCCTCAAGTCTTGTATCTTTTCTCTCCTTAAGAAAGAAGTGTATTTCTTAAGCATTGTTTGGAGCATCTGTGTCTGATAACTGTAGTATGAACCTAGATCTTTGTAAGAGCTTCTGGTCCAGGGTTTTTTTTATTCTGTCTTGACTGGAAATGATAATGAAATCAAGGTCTGGGTTTTTTCAAAAGTAAGTTTAAAAATTACTTGGTTTATTGCACATTGAAAATAAAAAGTTTTAATTTGCAAACCCTCATCACTTTTATATAAAAATAGGCATTGTGTGCAATTCACCCTGGCAGCTGTTGACCAAACAAAAGGTCACACTAGTGGTTCAGATTTTCTAGTACAAAGTAGATATTGGCTGCATTTAAACTCCTGCATGATCCATTATGCCCTTAACCAACCAGTTTTAATGATCACCTGTGAAAGTAATTTGATGAGTAGTAAACCTAATACCCTGCCTTATCTCCACTTAATCTCCATACCACCTGCTTACAGAGGATGCTCAGGACGCCTCAAAAATACGTAATAATGATATAAATAGGCAATTAAATTATGTATGAAAAGAGACAGAAGAGAAGAAACTAAAAGAGGAAGGGAAATGCAACATTAATGGAAGAAAATAACTGAATATGTTTTCCACTGTCACTTCTACAGAAAAAAGACAGGTCTTATTAGTTTTATTTGAAAATGGAATGGATGGAGAAAAGCTGAGAAGAGAAAAGGGTCACTCTGCAGATACATTTGCTTATTATCCTTGATTTATGATGGGCACTCTGGAAGCTGAGTGGCACCAATATGCTTCCAGAAATACTGATCTGGAGAGAGCTGTACTTCCTGCTGATCAAACCTCTTCATAAAGGGGTTACTGCACTCCAAGTTTTGAGTTCTTCTTTTGAATGTATTTCATCTTGGTTAGGGCTTGGGGATTGATTACACCTTCAAGTACAGGAACAAAGTTAGCTACTAACTTGGGAGATCTTCCTTGTTTTGTTGCTTCCTCTACGCAGTGAAGAGGCAGAATGTCATGCAGGTAATTGAACTAGATGGAATGCATTGCCCTGGGATGCTGGGAAGGGTCTAAGTCTATTGCAAAGCAAGATGATTGTGATGAATGGGAAACAGAAGGCCTGTCAGGGGAGTAAATCAGTTAGTGAGTCAATGGAAATGGCTTTGATAAATGAATGTCAGTATTAAATCAATTGGTGGTAAACATTGTTATACTCTGGGACAGGGATAAACACTTTAATAAAATACAGGATAGCTGTTTCATTTGGGTTGAGCTATGATTTTCTAGACAAGCAGTTGGCTTCCTGTGATGACTGCAGTTTTTTGCTGGTTTGCTTGCTTTTTGGCTTTACGTGAAGGGGAATACAGTGATCCCCATTTTATGTGCTTCAAATAGACTTGCTTAAATCTCTGCTGGCAGATAACTTGGCATGATGTTTATTCTGCAGCAGTAACAGTGCAGTACCCCTAGCATATATACTAGTACTGCAGCTGTTGCCTCTAAGGATTTTATTTCAGTGGTTGTGGTAAATGTCATTTTGTTAGACTGCCCTTGTCCCAAATACCTTTAGTTGTGATTGAAATGACCAGGCCTGAAATGCTTTTGCTATTTGTATTGTTTTTTGATGTAATTTATCAGCCAGTGTAAGGTAGAATGTTCTTACTTTACAATTAAGCTCTGTTTATTCTCATTTTCCCTGCAGTTTCTGATAGTTAATTTTATTCTATAGTTACAAGAGCAGTTTAGTATTAATAAACTATAATGAAATTGCATGGCATACGGGTGTCCAAAATATCCAATAGTAGAAAGATAATATAAATTATACTGTTCTTGGTAACTGAAATAAACTGATTTCTACTCTGTTTGTGTGTCAGGTTAAAAAAAAAAAAAAGTAAATCTTGCATTCTCTAAATACTGAAATGAGTGAGGTTTGTTTCAGTCTGAAGGTAAAATTTGTCCCTAAGATAGTGGAGATTTTTACAGAAAGACAAAGCTCCATGTACTAAATGGCAAGGACTTTTATCAGGTATGCAAATAATGTAGGAGACTATTTTCAATTTTCCATTGTCCTTCATCCTACCACAGGAGGATCTTTTCTATCTGTTAGTAACATAATCTCATTGATCAAAATATAAACTCTAGCAACTTGTGGCTTTTTTATGTTATATTTATTTATGTGCTGGATCAGCCCTCATCCCAATGGAACTCCTGTTGCTATTTTAATAGCAACATTTTATTTTATTTAATTTTTTTTTAAATGGCTAAAGTGCTTTAAAGTATGTGTTTGAAATGTTGGTGTGTCAGGTGAGAACTGATATTTCTAAATACTTCTAAAGCACTTACATTTATTTTTCTATGTTCCTTTCTTCTGGGAAGAGCTGTGATGGCCCTAAGACCATTGTACAAGATGGGACATAAGAAAAAAAAGGCCAAATGAAAGGAGAAGACAGTTCTTTAAGCAGATGCATGAACCAGCACTTCTCTACCCGAGGCTGATTTTAGGCACTTGTGTCTGAGGGGGGCAGGCAGCAGCTGCCCACCAGTCCCTGCTGGCTGCCACACTGCAAACACTTGGGTGTCCCCTCTCATTTGCAGTCCTGGCTGCGTTTGGGGAAAGTATCACCAAGAAATGGGAATAATGCTGTTGCGTTTTGTAGTGCTGTTCCTTGCTGCAGTGTCCCAGCTGCCCATGTACACCTGTTTGCTCTTCTTTGGATGTGTGTTTTCATCAAGGTTTCTGGTGCCATTATAGACTTCCTGCTGCACAGAACTTGATACGCTGTTATTTGCTATAGCTTTTATTTTTCTTTTGTTTGCTGGTTATGTTTCCATCTTTCATGTGCTATCATTAAGTCAACGACTTGGGCAAATTACTACAAGTCATCCTTTTCAGACTCCCTTTTCATATCCCCTGTTTATTTTTGGTGTTGCTAGATTAAATGCTTCTGTAACTACATTTGTTCAGAAGCTGCTTCAAGAGTGCTAATTACATTGATAGCAGGTGGGAATTCCCATGGGATTTTTTCCAAATATTATCTCTATTTCTTGTTTCTTTATGATAAAGTAGAAAGTGTTGCCTATAGAAATACAGATACTGATCCAGAGCTGTGGAGAGTATTAATAAAACAGTGGATTGACAGTTCCTACACAATGTTTAGTTGAGAACTCACATTTTCTCTGCTATGATTTGGAGGACTGCAATGCAGCAGAATATTATATTGTACAAAGCTCTATTATGTCATATGAATAGACAGACACGTTGTCAAGAGATTTTTTTGATCCATTTAGATGTATATGGAAAGCATGTCAAATAGCTAAGTAGAACCAGCTAAGGAAGTAATAAAAATGAATAATAGTGCAGTATAGTAAACACAAAACGGGCTAATTATAGTCTGAAATAAAATAGTTTTCCAAATAGGATTTCCAAATTTTTAGTGTGCAGCTGTTCATTCTGGCTCTAGAAGAGAACAGGAATTGCAGTCTGCAGCAGAAGGAAGCTTGTGGTGCAGAGGATCCAATACCATATCCTTTGTGATCCCAACTTGAAAGAACATTGTAAAAATCATGAAAGATGGATTCAGCCAGATTTACTGGCATGTATTTGTAGGGCTCATCAGCTTTTTCTCTTCAGCTCTCTTCTTTCTTCTTCCCTTTGCCTTAGTTCTTGCCTCCCACAACATTTTGTGAATATATATAACAGGTCATTTGCTTGAGTCATTGTTAGTGTGGTTAACCCTTTCACTTTGTTACAGATCCTAAAGTGCTACAGACCTTAAAGGTTTGCTACTCATCAAATAATTGTCAAGCCTAAAGCATTCTGTAGACCTCTGCAGAATCTTGTTATTTATTAACATCTATTAATGCTATAGAATTAGGTTAACCTTCTGGTTTGGTGATTGTAGGTTCAGGTCTGCATCTAGAGCAGAGCTTGGGACTTGCAGTTCATGAACGTTTCAGTTATACTGAAATCAGCTGCTGTGTTCATGAGATGCCCCTGGCACCAGTGCCACCACTTCTCATCAGACCAGTGGGGCCTGAGTAGTGCTTGGAGCAACACCACCACCCCAGGCTCTCCATGCTCAGCAGACAGACATTTCTCCTCTCCACCAGACAATACCTCCAGTCTCAGACTGAGAAGCTCTGAGATTAAGTTCTGACTTAAGTCTTCAAGAAACTTCCTGCATCACTTTGTTCATCTTCTTTGTTTTTCCATTCCTCAGATCTCCATTAGGGAAATTTCTGTAACAATTTTCCATACCTGCGAGTATAAGTAAGTTGTTCAGATTTGATCATGAAGTGTTTAAATATCATGGTAAAAGGATCCTGAACCCTGTAAAGAGAAGAAGCAACACAAAATCTGGACTTCTGTGCATTCTTCCTTCATTTCATTTTTAGTTAAATTCTTCGGCCTATTTGGAACAATCAGTTGAATGAAACCCAAGGGTTTCCCTGCTTTCTTAATGGGTAATGTGAAAAATAGGAGATTGTTGATTTTCATGTATCTCAGTCAAGTGAAGACAAAGGTTTAGAAAAGAAAACAAAACCAACTTTATTATTGTGTTATTTTGAAGCATTGTAATTCAGAGTACCAACCAGCATTAACTCCACAACATGCATTCATGTCCTACAACTCCCTTCTGGTTTTTGTAAGAAATTACACTTCTGAAAGATCTAAATAGATGTTGTTTGCTTTGAAGGTGGTGGACTGTGCTTGGGACGAGCTAGTCAAGATCTACACTCCATCCTGTCTGGCAGCTCCTGTCTAGAGAAAAGTGAAGACCTGACACGCCAGGAACCTCTTTGTCTCCCCCGCAGCCAGACTGGTGCTAAAGTGTCAACTGTGTCACTAACCTTAGTGTCTCTTTTTGAGTAAAACCCTGCTTGAATGGAGAGTTGTGCACTTGAGCACCTGGAGTTCCTGGGGCTTGGTTTGCTGAGCAGATGCTCGAGCCAGCAGAGCGTCCAGCGAGGGGCTGTGGCAGGTGGAAGCTGGTGTCTCGAGAGAGAATCACCAGCACAGTTCTGGGGTCTGTCTGGCTCATGGTGAGAGCAGAGGCCTGAATCTTCTTGGTCCTTATTAAAGAATAAAAATAACTGGCAGTGTGTTTTGAAATAATGCCATTGTGGAAAAGAAAAAAAAACCAACAGCTTTTCACTGTGAAGTGCTGCAAAGTCAATGAGGTTTGTGTCACTCGGATGCATTTATATTGATATGTTTTGCTGTGGCTCCCGGTGCATTGTATCCTTGTGCAATATGATGAATACTCTTGATAGATAGCAAATGTCATCATTTATAGCCAGCTGATTTGTCTGACCTTTTGTCTGCTGCTTCACAAAGATGGCCAAGATTATTTCAATACATTTTTGCTGTTACTTCTCCTTGAGTAAAACAGTTGGTGAAGTAATGCAGAAAGATACTTTGATGACAGAGGAAACACTTAGGAAAACATGAAATCTATACAACAGTAATTGCATCATAATCCTCAAGAATCAGAAATAGGACAACCATCATCTCTTCTCTTACACTTATCTTCTATTTTCACTTAGAAAATTATTCCAAGAGATAGAAGAGGAATGTGGCCATCATTCCATGTTTCTGGACCTCTGGCAGCTTTACTAAAGGGACAGCTGGTGTCCAGACCAGTTGAACTTACTTACATGCAGATTAACTGCACGACAGAAGCATAGCAGATCCAGGCTGGCCAATCTATTAGACTTTAAAGAATATGCTCAACATGTCACAGGTATGCCAAATACTTTGCATGACCCCTTTGGCCCCTCAGCCCACATGCTGGTATTTTCAATCTGAGTTTTTCTGGGGCAAAGAGAGATGTTCAGTTGTTATGCTTCTCCATAGAGAAGCTTCCAAGAGTATCCTTCCAAGAGTTGAATACTCTTTTCAGGATCCAACTGTGATATTCCAGCAGTTCTTCTGCACATATGTGAGGCTTCTGTCCTGGTTTCCTGATAGCCTGGGGTGTTTTTTTTAACCTTCTTAAAGCTCCCTTCTGCTGTTACCCCATATCAACAATCTTTTTCATCAAAAGACTCTTTGCAGATCCGATTTTTGCAGATCTTTGGGTTTTCATAGTCTCCTGTTAATGCATGCTGTACGCTTTTGGGTTGCAGCACTCATACATCAAGCACTAGCAGACACTGCCAGGTCTGTTGGATGCTTTGAAGAAATAAAGAATTTAGCAGAGCTAAGACCCGCAGGTTGCAAGGAAAGAATGATCGTGCTGTCTTGAAGAAGGAGCCAGGGAGCTAGCGGGTAGTCACAGGGAGATACACATGTATTGATTTGGTGTTTGGGCAAGAGAGAAAGAAACTTTCTTCTACACCTTGAGAATTTGAATCCTGGTAGGATGTTGTATTTTTCTTGGTCAGTGCAAACTGACCCCAGAATGCCACTTTCTCCAGCTGAATTGATGACAAAATGTAGATTTTCTTTTCTTGTGACAGTGTGTTTTGCCAAATTCCAAACGATTACTGCGCTTTCATTCTGTCTGCTGAGGAATGATGTGAGAATAAAGCTGTGCTGTGTACAGCCTTCAGGATGCCATGGGCCATAAAATTTAATTTTAGGCATTAAAATTGATTATTTCAACTTTAATAGTTATTCCACCCTTCTGCTTTATCTCCCTTTTCTGCTTAGACTGCATTTTGGTGGTGGGTATGTATTTTATGTGCACGTTTCTGAGGGGGTGGCAGGATATCCCAAAATGATGTTGTAGCCCATTAGTTGGAAAGGCAGATTCTGAAACCCTGGCACAGGGAGAAAAAATGTAAAAAAAATCTGAACATGCACACTGAACACATGAATTAAACCTTTTCTTAACTGCTTTTGCTCCCCTCATGTCCTGGTTAGCCTCAGTGCTGTGGGTTGCTGTGTATGGCTTTAATTTTCTTGAAAAATGAGCACATCCAGAAGATGCACATGGTAAATAAAAACTGTGGCCTTTAATCTTCCTGTGTGATCTTTGAATGGAGAGTAAGTGCTGTAAAATTTCTGCACTGTAACAGAAAATACAATCTGGCAATAGTTGTTGCTGATTCTTAATTCTCAGGGAATGTTTGCTTAATTGTTTTAAAGAAGTACTTTTTATTTTATGACCGTAATACTAGCTTCTGATCTTTGTTCTCACTTACTGAAACAGACCTTTAGTGACAATAGTCTTAAAGATTAATGTGTTCTGCTTGCTCCTGTGGAAGATTTTGTTTTATGGGAACCTGAGGTTTCTCCGTGGTTCGAGAAACATACTGATTATCCCTGTTCTAAAGGAGTGGATTTACTGTTCAACAATGCTATTAAATTAATTACACACCATATTTTTGGCTACACTCTTCTGTTCACTCCCCCAATTAAAAAAAGTTAATCAGAAAGTACATGCAGTAAAAGATACTGAGGGTATCTTGTAAGTAAAGTATCATGGTTTCTGTCTTGCATGAATGCTGGGTGCCAGTCACATCTTTGCTCTGAGCTGCTCTGCAGCTTTGCCTGGATGTGCGCCCCATCAGGTCTGTATTTTGATAAAGGAAAGCTGGTTTAAATTGCTCTTTGTGTCTGCTGGTGCAGACTGCATGTCAGTAATGAAGTGATCTCTTTCTTCTAGCCAGGTACAGTGGTGGCCTCCAGCTGTGCTGCACGGGCAGGGGTGAGCCAAGCCTCAGTAGTGCTGCTCGGTTTTGAAGGTGCTCAGGGTGGTGTGAGGGGGGTGCAGCTCTGCACACTGCCCCCTGCATGCCTCGTGGTTGCATGAGACTAATTAAAACAAACAGTCCATTAAACATCTTACATAGAGCTTTGCCATTTTCATCCCAGAAGCCATTTTAACGAGTTATACCTTAGGAATCTGACACCAGTTTGCTGTGTGGTTTTGTTTTTTCTCTCGCCCATGTTGTTGTACCTAGGTGAAATGCATACTGAGCATAATTTGCATCAAAGGGTTAGAGTTAAGGCATCGTGATCATCTCATCACCGTGAGGAACCACAGAGTTATTCATCACTATGATCTGTGCCCCACTGCTAGGTCAGATTTATTTAAGAGTTGACTTAGGAACTGAGCACCCACTGGTGTCTCTGGACGCAAGAACAGCCTGTGTGAAGGAGGTACCCTCACTGCAGTGTTACCTGAAATGATGTCCTTCTGTTGCTTTATCCAATGCCTTCCCAGTGAAGTGCAGAAGTCGTCTCTTCTCCATGTGGAGTTGGGGGGAGGCAGTGGGAGAATAGTGCTGGGCCTGGCCTGAACCCACGTTGAGGAAGGGTGGTTGGACAAGGGACAGCACCTTCCCCCCTGGCCCCCACTGCTGCGTGCAGGCAAGACTAAGATGAGAGGTACCAAGAGAGATGTTGCAAGAGAAGCTGGCCTTGCAACACAGGCGAGTTCCAAGAGATAGGATATGGTACTTGGAATAGGGACACTGGAGTTTCCAAGTGCAGTGTTAGTGCAGCCCCCCCCGAGTGCTGTGTGCTGTGCTGAGCCCGCCATTTACAAAGGATGTTGGGGGGCTCAGGGTGTCTGGAGGAGGGGAACACAGCTGGTGAAAGGGCTGGAAGGAATGTCCTATGAGGAGTGGCTAAGAGCTCAGCCTGTCTAGTTTGGAGGGAAGGAGGCTGACGGGGCAACCTCATGGCTCTCTGGAGCCTCCCGAGGAAGTGGAGAGGGAGGTGCTGATCTCATCCTGGGATCCGGTGACGGACATGTGGGAATGGCTTGAAGCTGCAGCAGGAGAGGTTTAGACTGGGCGTTAGGATGTGTTTCTTTACTGAGAGGATGGTTGGAGCCTCAAACCTATCTTGTGTTTGAGAGGCATTTGGTGAAAGCCCTGAACAATGTGCTTTGACTTTTGGTCAGCCCTGAAGTGGTCAGGCAGGTGTACTAGATGATTCTTGTAGGTCCCTACCAACTGAATTAGTCTATTTGAATTCTTACCCTTCTGATAGGCTTGTTTTTATGTTTCAATCAGGGAAGTATTTAGTCCCCAGTGCAGACTTGCAGCTTGATCCTTCGCAATGTCAGAGACTTGCTTCTCTAGAGATAATTTCTCTGGCAAAGGGACAAAATTCTTTCTTCTAGGGGTTACACTTAGGTGGAGTCCCAATTACTACAGTATTTCCAGAAAGCACAATTAGATTTTTTCCATCTGCACTTATTTGGCAGGAGTTTTTTTCTCTCTGTGTGCAAGCACTGTCCCAGTGTTCCACACCTTCCTTTGAATTGTGCTGTGTGGGCTTGGGATGAGTCCAAATGGGGGCTGGTGCAAATGCACTGGCACAGTTCTTCAGTGGGTTTTTAAGCCAGGTTTGGTCTCCAGAAAGCTTAAATGAGAAGTTCAACCTTTACTTGCCTTCATATTTCAGGGCACTTAACGCTGAGTTTACATTTTATGCTGCAGTGGGGGAAGGCCCCAAGGTGGAGCACCCCATGACACCAGAGAGGTGACCACCAGTGACATGTCATTTTGCCCAAAGGCTTCTGGGGTTTGGTGCATGAGTTCTTCCCACCCTTAATTAGCACAGATTAAAATTTAAAGTATCCTGATTGCATCCATGGCTTTTGTGGCTGAGGTAACCTGGGGAATTCAGATAGGTATTACTCTCAGCTGTTAAAAGGCAGCATAGACACAAGTCCTGTGGGGTTTTTTGTGTTTTAATATTTCAATCAGTTGAGTGTCTAATCAATAGAAATGCAAATACTCAAATATTGTAAAAACTAAAGATTTGCATGTTTAAAAAAAATTACAAAAATACAACTGCCTTGGTAAGAACCAGAGAGAGGAAAATGGGAAATAAACTGTTGTAGAAAATAATAAGGGAGCACTTAGAGTCAAAAGGGAAAAAAGTCAATTTAAAATTATAGGTATCAGGAGAATCCTCTGCTGTTTTGCCCTCCTTCCTTTCCCTGCCAGTCCCAGCTCCTCTGCTGGTTGTAGCCCAGAAAATCAACAGTATTTGAAATGAACAGGAGTTTCCAGTGTAATGACTGAGGAGAGGTAGAGCTGGCTTTGGAGGCTGGGTATGTCTAGTGAGGTCCGTGAACTGAACTAAGACTGAAATCTAGCCTTTTTCTGCAGCAATCTCACAGAAAGTAGTTGTGCCTTTTTGATACTGCTGAAATGCCCACCGTCCTTGTGCTGAATTCTGTACAAGCCCACCAGAACTGGCAGTCCCTCTCAGGACCTGGTCCACTCTTTTTCTGCCAAGTGTCCGGGTGTCAGGTGTGCTGTTTTCCCTTCAGCTGGTTCCTTCTAATACTGTTCCCGTGGATCGGGAGGAGGCTGGTTTCATTAACAACAAAGGATAACTCTACTGGCGGGTGAAGGGTGGTCTAACAGCTAATGACAGAGACCTGACATCTGTGATGCTAAAAGCAGGCTCAAGATTTTAGGGCAGCTCCGAAGAGAAACGCAGTGTTTCGTTCCCTTGCGTTGCCTGACCCTGCAGGAGGCTGGAGGGGAGACCCGCCTCTGCCTTCCCGTCGGGGCCAGGGCATCGGTGCAGCCTCCCGGTGAAACCTCCACCCGGCCGGTCCGGGGGAGGATCAGCTTATTTAAACTTTACCAGCCTTTAAAACATCCTTTTCGTAGACTCTGTGTGGTTACCGGGTTTTAGGGACTTCTCAAGGACAGTGCCCCTGCTAGAGGCAGGTTCTCCCTGCCCCGAGCAGCGGATCCCGTCTCCTCGCCGCTTCCCGCTCCCTCTGGCAGGGGGGCTGCAGCGGGGGGGCTCGGCGGAGGCTTCCTCCTGCGGACCGTGCGCTTTTGGGGAGAGAAGAGCGATACAAGCGATACAGCCCTGCCTGTGCAGGCGCTGGAGGGGGGCTGTTGCACTGGCCTCCCCGCTCCGGGAGACGCGGGGTGTCCCGCGGGTTCCCCACGCGGTTTTGGGGCCGGTCCCGCCCCGCCGCGCTTGTCCCCGCGCCTGGCGGCTCCGCGGTGCGCGCTGCCACCGCCACCCCCCGCGCCCGGCGGCGTCTGGGGGGGTCTGGGCGGCGGGGTGGGCTCCCCAGCCCCGCTGAGGCACCGGGGGGGACCCATCTGAGGCTGGCGGGGGACACACAGCGGGAGGGAAGAGCGGGGCGGGGGAGGAGCGGGGGGACACGTCGGGGGCGGCCGCCCTGCCGGGAGCGCGTCCCGCCCCCCGCCCCGCCGCCGCGGCGGGTGCCCGGGCGGGCGGCAGAGCCGGGCCCGGGGCGGTGCGCGGGGAGGATGGGCCGGTGGCGGGGCCGGGCGCGGGGCGTCGCGGTGGCGGTGGCGCACGGGCTGTGCTCGGGCTCGCTGAACATCCTGCTGAAGTTCCTGCTGGCCCGCTACCACTTCGCCTTCCTGACGCTGCTGCAGTGCCTGAGCAGCGCGGCGGCGGCGCTGGGGCTGGAGGCGCTGCGGCGGCGGGGACTGGCCGCCCTGCCGCCCTTCGGGCTCCGCCTGGCGCGACCCTTCGCCGCCGTGGCCGCCCTGGCCACGCTGCAGTCCACCCTCACCCTCTGGTCGCTGCGCGGCCTCAGTCTCCCCATGTACGTCGTGTTCAAGCGCTGCCTGCCCCTCGTCACCCTCCTCACCGGCGCCCTGGTGCTCCGCGACGGGATGCCCTCGCCCGGCGTCCTGGTCGCCGTCCTCATCACCACCTGCGGCGCCGCGCTGGCCGGTGAGTGAGCGCGGCCGCCCCCGCACCGGGGGGACGGGACGGGCGGGCGGGCGCCTCGACGGCCCCTCTGCAGCGGCAGCTCCCGCCGGGCTCGGGTGGGCAGCGGGAGCCCGCGCGGAGAGGTGCGCGGTACGGGGCGCGCAACCCGGGGGGCAGCGGCAGCTCCGCTGGGGCGGGCGCAGCCTTAGGGGGGCAGGTGCAGCCTTAGGGGGGCAGGTGCAGCCCTGCGGGGCCAGGCGCAGCCTTAGGGGGGCAGGTGCAGCCCTGCGGGGCCAGGCGCAGCCTTAGGGGGGCAGGTGCAGCCTTAGGGGGGCAGGTGCAGCCCTGCGTGGCCAGGCGCGACCTTGCGGGGCTGCACGAAGCCCCGCTGTGGCAGGTGGAATCTGCCGGGGGTCAGTGCAACCTTCCGGAGGCAGGTGCGTCCTTACGGGGGTCGGTGCAGCCCTCATAGGAGTCGGCGTAAACCTTTAGGAGTAGGTGCAGCTGTATTACAACCCTCTCAGGGAAGGTGCAGCCCTGTAGCAAGAAGTGTGGTCTTATGGGGGGTGGGTGCGACCTTAACAGGGGTAGATGCAAACTTCTGGGGGCAACTGCAGCCCCCCTGGGCTAAGTGCAATCTCACAGGGGTAGGTGCAGCCTTTGGGGTCAGCTGCAAACCTGCGTGGCCAGGGGCCCTATCTGTGTTGATTTCCAGCCAAGGTGTCGGTGGGGTGAGAGGCAAAGCTGGCTCCCTCTGGCCCGTGAACACTCCTGGGTAGGGGGCTGCCCCAGGGAACAGAGCACGCACACATGGTGCTTAATCCCCGAAGGCGCCTGTCAGGGGCCTCAGCAGGGAGACCCTCACCGTGAGGGCACGCACAGCTTGGCCTTGCTGGGGCAGCAGGAGGGCAGGAGGAGGACTGAGGGGCTGGAGGGCAGGCAGCCCAGCCAGCTGGAGCTGACAGGTGCCCAGACTGGCATGAGGATGCCTGGCCTTGCTCTGTGTGTGTGAGTTCAGCTGCAAATCTCCTGTAGTGTCTTCACGAAAGGGAGAACACAGTCTGATTTTGGTTGCAGGACTTAGGGGGAGAGTGGATGACATTTGGTAGGTTTGCAACACACACACACACATACAGAAAAAGGATCTATCTGTTGGTAGGTCTGTCCAGCCTTGTGAAATGTGTGACAGATCTTAGGAGTTATAGAAAGGACACTGCTGTCTATCTCCTAAATATACCCCCAGCCTAAAACAGTGTTCTTGTTCTGTCTCAGATGCAAAACCCATGCCAGTTCCTTTCTGTGACTTTCCTGACAGGAGCTGGTGACCTGACGGGGGATGCTATGGGCTATGTGACAGGCGTGCTGGCCGTGCTGATACATGCTGCCTACCTGGTGCTCATTCAGAAGACCAGTGTAGATAGTGAATACGGACCCCTGACAGCCCAGTATGCCATCGCTGTTTCCGCCACCCCTTTTCTCATCATCTTCTCCTTTGCCAGCATGGATTCCATCAACGTCTGGTCATTCCCAGGGTGGAAGGACCCTGCCATGGTATGCATCTTTATCGCTTGCGTCCTGATTAGCTGTGCCATGAACTTCACCACCCTTCACTGCACTTACATCAACTCAGCTGTGACCACCAGCTTCGTAGGGGTGGTGAAGAGCATAGCAACCATCACAGTGGGCATGCTGGCATTCAATGATGTGGAGCCCACAAAGTTATTTATAGCTGGTGTTGTGGTCAACACCTTGGGGTCCGTCATTTACTGCGTGGTCAAGTACATTGAGACCAGACAGCAGAGCAAATATGAGGACCTGGAGAAAGAATCTGGAGAAGGGGAGGTGAAAAGGCAGGCTGGGGACCAAGAACTTTTTCAGATGGAGGCAATTTCCCAGGAGAAGAGGACTGAGGAAGCAGCAGTGGAAGAATCAGCCGTGGAGGACAGCCAGAGTGGAGGGGAAGAGAAGGACGGCACTGAGAAACCTGCCAAGAGAGCAGCGCTCCAGGGAAAAGCCACTGGCACACAAGAAGTGAACAGGAGCTCACTGAAGGATGCCTATCTTGGAGTATGGAGGTTGGTGAGAGGTGCTAATTATATAAAGAAGGATTATTTGATAGAAAATGAGGAGCTACCGAGCCCTTAAGAAGCAGATTTGAAATCTATTGCTTGATGACAGACGCCTGGTTCTCTGTACGGGGGGAAAGGCAGAGCATACATTTCCACATCGATGCTGACAAATCCAAATCATGTAGGACGACTTTACCTCATGGTCAAAAGACAAAAGGTCAGAGTTTGCTCATGCTTTGGGCTTGCTTTCAGCTGCATTCAGTACGTCAGTTTAGACCCACCACAGCTAAAGGTGCTGAGTCCTCTGCTGTGGGTACAGAGAGAGATGGGCAACGGCAAGTCACGGCGCGCTTGCCCAGCAGCCTGTGCCGTGGGGGACACCAGTACCATTATGTTAGTCAGCAGTGCCAGTGGCATGGTGGTAGCCTGTGGCTTAGCTTGTGACTGGAGCCTGGTCATTTTAACACCATCTGGAGGCTCTGTCGATGTGCTTCCATAGCTGTATCCGTCCAACTATAGGTACTAAACATAAACATAGTCCCACAATATATGAGCTATTAATGGTACTTCATATACTCCTCTGTGCCAATACAATTGCAACAGAGCTAGAGGTCCTGCCACTTCAGTATCTTGGTGTAAAATCACACTCCGAACTGAAGAATTGAAACTCTCCTTGATACTATGGCCATGCTGGGCCGTGGACCTGGTTTACACTGGGTGGTTTGTGTCTTCAGTAGAAATACTTCCTTCTTGTAGGGGTGGTGTACATGAGACCAGAACCAGATCTGAACTTTTGAGAAGCTGTGGTCAGCAAAAGAAGGGTGTTTTTCTATGAGCTTTAACTACACATAGCATTGGTCTAATTTGATCCAAATTAAAGGGATTGGAAATGTTGGACTGTATTGATTTGATTCAGGAGGGCTATAAAAAGGATCGGGAGACAGTGTGTGCCTTGTGCTCTCCTTCTTGTACCCTGAAGTTGGTTGGATCAGCATCTGGCTGGAAACCTAGGTGTCCTCTCCACTTCCCTCTCTCAGAAGTACAGGCTGTGTGTACCAGATGCATTTAATGGGGCAGACTGAGGAAACAAGCATTTGAGTAGTTCTTAGCCTGGAGATACCTGTTTGGGAGGTGGGAGTCCTTGGATCAAACCTTTGCTCAGAACCAGGCAGAGGAGAGATTTTTGAGTCTTCCTCATCCCAAAAGGGTGCCCCAGCCACTGGGCCATCCTGACCACAGGCTGAAACAAATTGCTCTCATCTTCTGACAAAATGAACCAAGTTTGTTGTTATTATTGTTATTAATGTTACTATTATTTATTAAGCCACTGAACCGAAAATCAGTTATTCCCACAGCCCTAATTAATCAGTGCCTAGCCTGATGCCTTCTCCAGCCAAGCAGGCAGCATTAGTCTCACAGCACATTCAGCACTAAAATCTGAAATGAGCCATTTACCCAGCAGGGAGTATTTGCAAAACTGATCTCTGGGGGAGCTTTAGAGTCTTGTCAATAAATGCAGGCAGAAACATCGAGCGGGATCATGTGTTTTTTTGAGTGAGAGCAGAGGCTGGGTGGTGACCTGGCATCACCCACGAGTTTTGGATCAGGTGGCTCTAAAAGGCATTCAGGCTAACAGCCTGTAGCTGCTGAGCTGGGGACAGGGCATGGAGATCTGTACATCACACCTGATGTATAGCTTGTGTTGAAGAGCTGACAGAGGCTGGCTGTGTGCCAAGACACGTCTGTTTTCTGTTGGAGCCCCATATGGCATCTTTTTCAACAAAAGCACTATTTGTCATTTACAGGCTAATGTAATAGGGGTTTTGTTTGTTTTTCAAGTGCATCCCAAAGAAGTTCGTGCCCACGACTTATAGCTGCTGTGTTACTGAACTCATTATGATATTGACCTGCATTGCAATCAGACAGATGGCTGAAGGGAAACCCACGTCTCTGATCTGCCCTCACTGTGCCCAGTGTTTTCTGCCCATGAGAAACGTGGATCTTTTTACCACCTGGATGCCAGGCTTAGATCCCATAGCACACACTCTGTGTTTGGCACGTGCTGTGGAAAGCTCTCCCCCTGGACTCCTATTGCAGGACATTTTCCTGGGGGAGCTCAGTGTTTTTGCTGCTTAACTGTTGTTGAAGCATTAGTAGAAACTTGCGGAAATTCAAACAGTTTTGACTGTTAAAAAAAGCTGCTGTGATGATGTTGTACATTTGCATGTATAGTCGAAATGTGATTATATTGTATTCTATTTATACCTGTACATTCTCTGAATTAAAATGGGAATTTGGCAAATGCAGTCCACTTTTTCAGTAACAGAGACTGTTGCACAATAAAATAAACATACTGCCTCGTGCTGAGGTATTTTAATAGCATCAGTGGAAGAATGCAGATCGAGATGTGGGAATAAAATGCACTGCTTTCCAAAAGCCTTTCGGTTTTCTTATTATTGCTCCTTTTTGGCTCATTTATAGTTATTCTTGTGCCTTTATACTGTCCAAGTTTCCTCAACATGTGACCACACACTCTAAACACTGCTGTGGACAGAGGGGCTGAGGACAGGCAGAGGAATCTGAAGTGGCTGAGTCCTCTGTACAGCTTGAAGTTTCTGTGGTTCTCAGCAGTGATTTCTTTGGTTACATATTTAAGATGATTCAGTGTCACCAGTGTAACTGCTGTAACTTTAGAAAAAAAGAAAAATACGACGTTTGTTATTAATAGTTACATTATAAAATAATTGCATCATTACAGGACTTAGTAGTGTTTTTATTTTACAATTACCAGCTATGTCACGTGGCCACCCTAGGAGATGACTTAAGGATGAATTGTCACCCGGTTGCTGCGGATGGAAGGTACGTGACGCGCCCGTGGCTGAGGCTGGGAGGTGCCAGGCACTGGGGCTGGTGATGAATGCAGAGCTCATCTTAGAGCTCCACACAGACGTGCCTGCAGGATGGTTTAGAGAAAGCAGCAGTCCTTGTTCCAGGATAACAAATTAACCTGATGCACAATGACTGCTTTGAGAATAAACATTAATTTCAGTGTCAACACATCATGGAGTAGCACCTGCTCTAGCACTACTATATACACACCCACGTGCACACACACACACACAAACACCCTTGCAACAGGACAATGAAAGCCAGACTGGCTCTTTTAAAAAATGTGTTACTCTCTCAAAGAAATGCCGGATTATTTGGAGGCAGGGACAGTTAAAATTTCTAAGAAAAAGTGGAAAAATTGCATACTTCACTGGCAAGCTGATCCTGCATTTACCGTCACTTCCAGAAGGAATATCAACAGCAACCTACAAAAAAAGAAGGCAGGTGAGAGTGAAAGAAATTTTACAGTGTATCAAGCAACATCCCACAGCGCTGTGCACGTCCAGGGATAGTTCATTGTCAGGACTGAACAGCCTCCTGTAATTTGATTGTCTTGTTTGCTGCAGGCACAGGCTTCAGTAGGCAGAGAGGTGCAAGCCTTTCACCACTTCTGGGCTCTAAATTAACAGCTGAGCATTTTGCTGCTGATCGTGGTTAACACCACAGAGTCCCATCTCTCTGTCCCCTCTGCCCGTGTCCCGTATTTCACATATCACTTTGAGGTTTCTTCTGTGATTTTTAACCTGAAGCCTCCCAGTGCAGGGCAATGGACTCTGCCTCTCCATTGGCTGCTGTGCTCATGCTTCAGTAGCTTGTTGGAGGTCACTGGGCAGCTTTTCACTTCAACCTTCCGCCTGTCAGGACCTGCTGAGCGTGCGCGTGCCCTCCTTCCTTTGTTCATGCATATTTCACAGCATCACAGAGTCTTAGGGGTTGGAAAGGGCCTCGAAAGACCATCCAGTCCAACCCCCCTGCCAGAGCAGGGTCACCCAGAGCACATCACACAGGAACATGTCCAGGGGGGTTTGAATGTCTCCAGCCAAGGAGACTCCCCAGCCTCTCTGGGCAGCCTGTCCCAGGGCTCTGTCACTCTCACAGGAAAGAAGTTTTGTCTGATGTTTACGTGGAACCTCCCGTGTTCCAGTTTGCACCCATTGCCCCTTGTCCTGTCACTGGACATCACTGAACTAAGCCTGGCTCTGTCCTCCTGACACTGCCCTTTACATATTTGTAAACACTGATGAGGTCATTGATTTCCCCAGTCTTGTTTCCAGGGTCCAGCCTGCAAAGCTTTGCCAGTGGCAGAGGACTTGCCACAGAGGCTTCTGCCAAGGTCCCCTGGGCCTGCACCACACGGTGGGTATTTATTATACATGGAAAAATAGAAGGAGGTGGGTTTTTTTCACAGCAAGAGCGTTTTGAGTAATAAAGCTATGACCTGAAAAGGAGTGGCCATCATCTTTGCTATTGAGCCAGGCTCATTTGTTACAGGTGGAGGCTAAGAAAGCCCATCACACTTTAATGCCAGAGGGTGTGTTTGGATAGGAGGGAGCCTGTGCCTGACATGAAAGCCTGGCTGGAGAGCATGAAAAGAGCCACCTAGCTGGTGAAAGGTCTGGAGAATAAGCCCTATGAGAGGCTGAGGGAGCTGGGATTGTTTAGTTTGGAGAAGAGGAGGCTGAGGGGAGACCTCATTGCCCTCTACAACTGCCTGAAGAAGAGCAGTAACTGCTAAGGTCACAGACTGTGTCTTACCTGACACATGAGGGTTCAAATGAGAGAAAATAATGAGCTGGAACTGGTCATGATAGTAAACCAGTCAGGTTTACCAGCTGCTGTAAATATTGAGTATCATCAATAAATAAAAACAGCTACAGGGTGCTGTGTATACCACCATTAACTTCTTGCATCTTGAATTGGCTTAATTCTCTTAAGTGAATCATCAGGCTTCAGAGTATCTCTGCAAATCTATCCTTATGGTCTGTCCAATTCCAAACTGTGGATGCTTGTTTAAAATGTAAAATTAGGATTTTACCTTCTGATGATCATACCACTAGTTGAGGCGGGCTCTAAGGCTGAGAGAGGTTTCCTCTCTCTATAAGCCTTCTTGAGCAAGTAGACATTCAGTGGCACAGAAAAGGTCCAACAACATTCATTAAGAAAGAGACAAAAGGCAGCTAAATATGTCTTTATCACAATTTTACAGGAAAAAAAAAATGGCATTCTTCAAGCAGAGTGGTTGAAAGGCCACTGGGTCTGAATATTCATTGAACACCAGAAGGCTGAAGCACACACAACACACCGCAACTGACAGCCTGTGACAGTCACACAGTTTTGGCCCTGGGCTTTACAGTATTTTCTAAATCAAAAGAGACTGGGATGCTTTTGCCTGGCATCATGGAAGACATGGCTTAACTTTTAGGGAAGCCAGGGTGCAGCTCTCTGTGAAGAGCTCCTCTCCAAAGAAGCATCGCTGCCAAGACAGCAGCACATTTCAAGGTTTCCTGAGAAAGGGTTGGACTTTCAAAATTACTCCATGTTTTGGTTGTTTGCTTATTGTTATTTTTTATTGTTAATAAGTTAAGCATGAGCAGAATGGTGTGGAATATCTGGTGGTAGCCTGCGATGTCTCTGGGTGCTGAATTCTTCTGACCCACGTGCGTGTTGCAGTAGCTTGATCAAACCGGGGCTAATCATGGTGCATCCAGCTCTGTCGTCCAACTCAACCAGCAGTTTCTTTTTCTGTTTGGAGAATTTACTGAATAGTGATTAAGTATACTTTGATACTCATGAAGGTCTTTTAAAGAATCAGCTGCTCCAAATATTCAACACTACAGTTCAGGAGAGATCCTAAGCAATAGCTAGCTACTGAAAAGCAGTCTTGGGTTCCTATGTACATAAAACTTGTTCCCTCTGGTTTATTGTGTTTTCCTTGAAGACATAGAAAATGAAAATGACAGCCAAGAACTGTCATTTCAACAGAATTTTGCAGAGGAATTCAGGTTATTTGCTATGCAAGCTTTAGACTTTCCCCAGTTTTATCTACTTAAGTGCCTGTCCTCAAAACTTGCAAATGTTGGTCTTGACTGAGGTTTGGTGCTGATTTGGCACCATTCTCTTCTTATTCTTCTTCTGCAAACTTCACCTCTGTCTGTCCCTTCTGGCTGGTCAGTTAGGGCACAAGATGGTCCTGGGCTTGGCACATGCCCTCTGAGTCCCCTTCAGGGAAATCAAAGTGGCAGCCAGCAGGCAAAAAGCATCAGATCCCACTTCCAGACGAAGACAAGGACACACTGTTCTATGGTTGAGCTTCATTGCTGATTTGTACTGATTTATACACATCATCAACAAGCCCAGTGAGTAAGGCCTTCAGAGCCAAGGAGGCTTCACTGTATCCCCGCATTTAAAGCATGGGTAGAAACTGGAGATTATTTCTTGGTGGAGCTCCTCTTGATGCACTGTATAGACCCAATGTGCTGGCACATCAATTGTCTAACTTTGAAGACCTGGGCTGCTGTGTGGACACAGATTCCTAGGTGACAGTGCAGTCTCTGCAACACCTTCTTGGTTGCCATCATGGATCTCCCATTCAGTAGACCTTAATTTAAGTTTATGCCTTGACTCAGCCTTTGTTCAGTAGGATGTGAACCTAAACAGAAGCATTTTACTACACAAGGAGCTCAGTAGTGGCTGATGTTTCACATCCCCAGCTTGAGGAGAGGGCTCAAAGTGGGTTTTGGGGTTACTTCTCTAGGCCACCAAGTAGAGGTCTGTGCTCAAGGAGCCAATGCTCTTGATTCCAGCAATGCAAAGTCCAAGAAACACCCCCTCCACCCCAAATGTTCTTACGTTGCTGTGTCAGGGCGACTGATGGTAAAGGCACCTGCTGCAGGAGAAGGGAGTTTCTGCTGGCTCAGTGTGTGCCACCAGGGAAGGGCCACCAGCCACTGGGGCTTCACCAGCACCCTGGAACAAGCACAGCTGTACCTGCAGGGCCTTGGGAGAGCAGCTCCAGCCACTCATGCTGCATGGGTGAGTGTTCTCTGTGGCACCAGGGGCTTCCCCTTCCCCAAAGCACCTCCTGGCAGGTGGCAGCTCAGGGGCTCCCTCCCCTCCCAGGGGAACAGGGCAGCTCAGGCAGGGGAGGGGAAGGGCACAAGTTGTACCCGTGTAAGTCAGCCAGGCTATTACTGGAGAAGAAATTATTTTTTTATTACTTTATTTCTCCAGTCGCAGCTCCCTGTGTATTTTTGAAAGGAAAAATGCAAATTGGCTTAATAGTTGTTTTAGAATAAAATATTCATTTAAGAAGCAAGTTCCTGCAGGCAATACAGCGCTGGCTGAGCTTGCAAAATAATTCAATGTATGGAATGGGTTGGGTTGGTAGCTGCTTTATTTTCATTGCCTTCAAAGGGGCTGGGATGTAAAGGTGAGGACTGCAAAAAAGAAAGCTCTGTGAAGCAGCTTTGCTACAGTGACCCTTCAAAAACCCATTTGAGAACATCAGGGGTTTAGCATTATTCTTGAGCTGACCTGACAAACAAATCTTGCATCTTTACAGTTGAGCCTTAGAATAAAAAAAAAAAGCCATAAATTCAATCTCCTGCAAGATAAGGAGTAGCCAGCTGATTCTCAGGGCACTGATACGCCCCTGCTGTCCCTGCACTCAGCTGGATGGGATATCTAATTTAGGTAAGTGCATTTCCAGCATTAGGGTGCATGAAGTCTTGACTGTGGGTGGCTGCCAGGAGAGGCACACAGGATCAATTTTGCAGATTCATGCAGAAAACTGCTCTCATTTTAACTAAAAAGCTTGAGTAATAATGTAAGAGTATTGTAAGCTATCAAGAAAGAAGGAAAGCCAAGGGAAGCAAAAAACTTAAAGTTTCATAGACACACTTCCAAAGATTTACAGAGCTGCATTTTTCACTGAGAATAAACATTTGAGTAGTAATGAGGTGGACATAAGTAATTTGGATTATTTTAAATCCAGCATCACTATCTGATCCAAATGCAGCTGCAGGGAGCCCATGAGGTGCTGCAGGAGCTGCCTGGGTCGGAGCCATCAGCATCCCAGGACTCCACAGCAGGTTTGGGAGCCTTCAGCGGGCTGGAGCAGCCCCATCCATGGCACACAGAACCTGGAAGGCTGGAAAGAAATACATCTGCTGCAGCTTTCTGTCTGAGGATGCCTTTGTGTATCCAGCTGAAGCGTAAAACTTCACAACCACTTCGGGTTAATGGTCCTGTGTACTACCCCCTCCAGGGGTAAATTTCTCCCCACCTACCTGTTTGGGTTTTTTTGTGACAACGTCTGAAGGGATATTCACATTGCAGCATTGCCAGAAAAACGGGTACGTCACAAGTGCCGACTGTGGGGATTTTGCACCACAGCCTCCGGCCTAATCAGGTTCCTGCTAACTAACTTGCTTTCTGGAAGGCTGATGAGGGTTTGGGTGAACTGCTACTTGCTTTTGGTCTGTCTGGTGCGGGAAATAAAGACCGGACGGACGATCCACCCGGCGGGGGTTCTTGCCGCAGCGGCGGGGCCGGGAGCCCCGGGGCCGGTGCGTGTGCTCAGCTCGAGCCCCTCGGGCCGGGGAAGGCCCGGGCTGTCCTGGCCGGGCTCTTCCCGAGGGAGCAGAACCGCGGGCTCTCGGAAACTGCGGCCAGCTGCTCGGGGGGCACGAGCACCGGGGGCTCCAAGCACGGCCCGGCAGGCGGGAGAGCGCGGGGGCAGCAGCGGCGGCTCCGCAGCCCGCGCGCCCCTTCCCCTCCCCCCCCTCCCTCCCCCGCGCCCCCGCGGCCCCCGATCCCGCCTCGGAGCGCTCCTGCAGCGGCAGAAAGAAGCGGGGAGGCGGCAGGAGAGAGACCACGGGCTGGCCCAGCCGCTCCGCAGCGGGAGGGCGGGAGGAGCAGCCCGAGCCGGCGCTGAGGCGGCCGGGCGGGAAGGAGCCGCTCCCGGGCCGGGAAGGAGCCGCTCCCGGGCGGGCAGGAGCCGCTCCCGGGCCGGGAAGGAGCCGCTCCCGGGCGGGCAGAAGCCGCTCCCGGGCCGGGCAGGAGCCGCTCCCGGGCCGGGCAGGAGCCGCTCCCGGGCGGGAAGGAGCCGCTCCCGGGCCGGGCAGGAGCCGCTCCCGGGCCGGGCGGCCGCGCGGGGAGGGACCCCCTCCTGCAGCAGCCCCGCTGTGGTTCCCACTCGATCCAAGCCGCGGTCAGAAGAAACGTGGCGGCCCAGGCGGGTCTGACGGGGAGACACACGCCTCGTCTTCAGGCGCCGGGTGGTGCGGAATGTCCGAGGCCGTGACTCGGCAGGGACACCTGGGCCCGCTGTGAGCAGGGGAAGGATCTGCCCAGCCTGCTGGTGGGGGCGGAAAGATCCAGGCCTGTCTGGGAATGGGAAAGGGAAAGAGGCTGGTGGAGCCACACCCTGGCATCCTGAAGGAAAAGGCAGCAAGTGGAGGCTCCGGGAGAAGCAGGATCCCCCGCCCTCTTGTCACCGGGCGGCAGGAGGGGACCTAAGAGATGACAGGGTCGAGGGGAGTGGAAGCAGGTCCCTGCTCAGGGCACGGGTGAGTTCCCTCCAGGCCTCCCCCACCTTCCCCGGTGTCCTTACGGAACAGATACGGGGTTCTGGAAACAGGACCAGGGAAATGAGGATGTTGGTAAAGGGCCGTTTGTGGAGTGGCCGAAGCAGTCAGCTCCATACGTGAAGACTGCTTCTGTTAGAGCAAAAGGAAGGTAATTGTTATAGGAAATTCCCTTCTGAAGGGAACTGAGGTCCCATATGCCAGCCAGACCCTTTCCACAGGTAAGTGTTCTGATTCCCTGGGGTCCGAGTTAGGAATATAACCAGGAAACTTCCTGGTCTGTCACAGCCCACTGATAACTGCCCGGCACGGGTCACGCAGCTGGGCAGGGACGTCCCAGGGCAGTAAAAAGGGACGTCGGGGCCCTGGGCTGAGGGGTTGAGGGGTCGGGGCTCAGGTGCCGTTTTCTTCAGTTCCTTCAGTGATGGAAAATGCTGAAAGGAACAGCTAAGCACAACTGATTAACAGATGGCTCAGAGGCTGGTGCCATCAGGAAGCATTTTTTTCACCAAAAGGGTTGTCAGGCATTGAAATAGATTGCCCAGGGAGTCACCATCTCTGGATGCATTTAAGTGGCTGTTGGCTTGCTGTGCAACACTGAGCAGTGGTTTGCAGCTGTAGGAGATAACAGTCTTTTATGCTTCCCCTTTCATGTGTCCACAGTTTCTTTTTGTTCCCACATCTTTGCAGGCACCAGATCGCTGCATTGCAGGATGGAAGAAGCTGGAGCTTCATGGTACTTTGTGACACAAGAAATACTCAAAAATTGCTCAAAATCATGATCTGGATGATGGATCTAGCTGGATCTTGTATGTGGTGGCAGAGGACAATTTTAAAACAGCAAAATCATGTAGCAGATTTCACATACATGAGCTTTTAATGACAGTACAGCCCGGAGCCACATGCCTCCAATACTTTCTAAGTCCTGATGCCCAGACTTTTGAAGGTCTAAAGTCAACAGAGAAGAACCTCAACCTATCCCTGCTTAAGGCTGTACTAAATCAAAACTTCTTTATTGTCCTTCTGCTCTCATTGTCCCAGGTGATGAGCCTAAACTTGATGACTTAAGGATGGTTTGGTCTCCAGGAAGACAACCAGCCCAGTACCAATCTACAAGTATTTCATTTTCATAAATTTCCCAGCTGATGAGGACTGTTTGCAGAAATCTTGTATGTGCCATGGCATCAAATTTATGCTGTGTGTGTTCTCAGCCCAGGAGTATGTCATCCAGAGGAGCAACAGCTCTGTGTGTGTGCATGAGGAAAGCAGAGGCATGGATCTAGATTGAAAGATGTTTCTGGGCTCTGCAGTCAACCACAGCTGACTGAAATCTGCAACTGCATCTCTAAAGCAATCCCAAGAGTGCAATCGTAAAATGCTTCCATTGATTTTTATATTTAACATTTTAATTTGAAGAGTAATGCTTGATCTGATTTGAAATGACTGGATTCAATGACAATTTGATTCACATGGCTGAGAGATCTGTTAAAGCACTAAAAGCTGGACATATGCAGGGCTGAACTCTCTGAAGACACAAACAGCTGTACAAAGACATGTGGCCACAGATGGCAAAATCTGATTTTAAGTGCTCTTCCCCCTGTGGAGCTCCCCACCCCTACATTGAGGTGACCCTCCCAGAGACCACAGGTATGTATATATGTTGAGCTGATGAGATGCAGGCTTTCCTGAGCTAGGTGTGCCCCGCAGGGCTGCAAAAAAAGCAGTATCAGGGCAGCCATGTCTTGCACATAAGGCTTAATCTAAGCAGTGGAACCCTGCACTCTCTGGCTGCACCAGCCAGCTCAGAGCTCAACAGTTGCCTCCTGCATCTCAGAGAGAGCTGAAACAGTCACAGACACCATGGTGATGTTCTAACTGCTGCAACAGGGAGACCAGAGCCCACTCAGGAACATGCCAACACATGCTCCTTTGGTGCAGCATCATAGGTTGTTTCAGCAGCTGAGTAGGTACCTGTTCCCACTGGTACTCTTAACTCTGGTCGCTTTGGCTCCCTGGAGCCAAGGATTTCAGCTGGTTGAGCTCCTCATCTTTCTATGTTTGCCCAAATTAAATAGGCTACTTCAGTGCTCACCAAAGAGTGAGGTGGGGACACACACACGCCTGATCTGGGTCTTACTAGTGATGGCTGGATGTAGAGGTGAAAACTGGTAGTAGGACTGAAGTGCTGTAGGTGGTTGGTGGTCTGAGTGAAGTGGCTTTGTGTTTGGCCAGTGGCAGAAGATTCAGTGGCTTCAGAGACAGGCAGCAGGTGAGGAGCTTTTCTGTAAACACCTGGTTGTGGGTGTTTTTCCTTGAGCCTGTAGCTTTTATTTTTCCCTTGTGCTTTTGCAGTAAACACACAAAAGTTTAATCTTTTAATGCAGTTGACACACCACCAAGTGGATTATGCTGACTTTATGCCGTGGATGTTCTCAGGAATAATCTTGTGGACTGGTAATGTTTAGAATTTGCTTCTCAGAAGTTTCTGGAGGACACAGACAAAATCAGGTCCCTATTGTGTAAGGCTCTGCTTACACAAGAGATGGTCTCTGCCCAAAGACTTTGCAATCAAAAGAAAATGTTGAGTGATCCCCTGTAATTGTATGTGGTACTAGAAGATAAAACTGCATCAAGTGCATAACAAAATTGCTCAGAGTTGACAAACCTGTCAGGACAGATAGATAGCATTGCTTCATCTCATATGGGTTTTTATCTGTGAGTAACTTTTATTAGTAAAATACATTATGCAATATGCCTTAACAATTTGTAATATCTTGCATCTGAAGAGAGGAGGATGAACCAGTGAAATGAGCTCAGAGGTGTAGCATTAAGATAAAGAAGGTGCAGTGAGTTCTCCTATAGAGTAGCTGCCCAGGTGCCCTTCTCTTCCCAGAAAAGTCCTTTGAGCTCAGTGTATTGTTTGCAGTGAAAGGCTCAGCCAAGCTTTTGCTTGGGCTTGTGCTGCCCGGTGTTCTCAGGCGGATGGAAGATGTTGCTGCTACCTCTGACAATACTTTCCACTCTTTGGTAGAAGAAAAAAAAATGCTGCCTGTGACTGTAAACCCAAGTAAGAGTAAAGTGTGGGGGGGTTTTTAACACTGTTTCTCGCTTCAGAGAAATACTCCTGCCTGTTGAGTTACTGATCACATGGACTTGGGCATTATGAGCATCATTTACTTTAGAAGATAAATGGGGTGTGAGTGGTAAATGGCTTTTCTTACATGCTTCTTGTTTGGTTAATGGGAGTTTCACAGATGACTCCAATGGGACCAAACGGACCAATGTGAGGGGTCATTTGAAAATTTTCTGCGGATTGTCATACTTTTAAAAGCTTCTAATATTTTAATTAATGTGTTTCACTGGTAAGTATTGGTCAATGCTATACTTCTGTACTATGAATCCCTTGTGTTTTGGAGGCTCTCTGCTAACTTTTGGAGATGGTATTTCTGTGGTAATATAATGAAGAGCAAGCAGTTACAGTAAGTAGAAGACACAAGTTAGTCCTCATTAGCTACACAAAAATTACCAAATGGCAAACCTCAAGTTATGGACAAATTGCTATGGGCAGCCAGCAAACAAAGGAACTGAAATGCCTCGTCATCTGTGGTCTTCAAATGCACTGCCCTGTTTGGCATTTCCTAGGTTAGCAGGTCCTGGCTGGCAACATGAGTCTCCAACTCCCACACTTTGGCACCCATCCCTGCCCTGCACCACAGGTGTCCCTTCTCAGGGGCAGAGGACTCCACCAGGCAACAGGGAGCCTCAAAACTGGGCACTGCTGTTCCCAAAGCCTTCTGCAGGGCTTTGAAGTTCTTGTTCCTCCTCTGTATAACAGGTTGTAAAGCTCCTGGGTTGGTTTGCTCTGGGGATTAGTGTGAGTTAATTCTCAATAACTCCTTATTGTTCCTGGGAAGATTATCTGAAGTACAGATTACCTTGGGTGCAGAGATGTCTGAGGTAGCTCTGTGTGACAGCATGAGATTGCTTGGACTGGTTTACATGGGTGTAGCACCATGTGAACAGAACTGCAGTGCTCCTGGGCTGCCTAACTTACACATACACCTGGCCCCAGAAGGTCTGGAGAGAGGCAGCTTTCTGTACTTCTGTCATATTTTGTCTCTTTTTTTTTTTTTTTCCCATTCCTTTTTCTTTCCAGCTAGACTATCTACTATTCCTGAAAGCAGACAGCATGCTATGGAACCTATAGAAGTAGCTACCCAGACATTTGTGACTGTACCTGCCATCCTTGTCACAGAAAGTGCTTCTGCAGTGGGGAACAGTGTAGCCCCCAGAAGCAAGTGAAAATGGATGTGAGCATGATATACTGTAGATGGAGACTGAGAGGGTAGTGACCATGAGAAAGCTGCAGAAGAATGGGGGAAAACAAGTTTGTCTTCCCCAGAGACTCCCTATGTGGTCCTTAGTCTAGGGCTGTCCATGGGAGAGGAAAAAACCCTCAGTGGGGTCAGGCTTCAGGCTACTGTTTCCCTGTCCTTAGAGCTGGAGAGTTTGGGAATTTGAAGTTTGGAGCTGGAGCCCTCACAGGAGGGCTTGCATTTGGTCAAAGGCAGTAAGGGTTGCTCTGTGCCTGGAAAAGCAGCAGCAGCAGCATCGTTGCTCTCTCAACAACTGAGCACAACAAATTATTTTCTTTGGATCATGCTGTCACTGCCATGTTGTGCAGCAAAGGCAGCTCCTGGCTCATCCCATCCCTTCCCGAAGTTACAAGTGTGGCAAGGGCTTGGAATGTGTTGAACAGCCAGTAGCTCTTCCACTTACTCTGACATCTCATTACAGTTCTGTGCTCCAGCCTCAGATGTTCCGACAGCCTCTGCAGTCTCTGATCCTTCCTGAGTGTTTATGTGAAGCCACAGGGCACTTGCGATTTCTCAAAAAATGTCTGCAAAAGAACAGGCAACAAATAAAAAAAGGTATAAAAATAAAAGGAAATTTTAAAAGGGCCATAAAAAACTGGGCCATTGCCTGGATCTGGATGATCTACATGAAAGAGAGAACAATATTCAATTTGTCCAAAACCCCAAGTTCTTCTCAAAAGGCACTAAAGAAAACCATTAGGAGGCATAATGTAAACTAGAAAGCCACCTACACAGTTCATTCTTGAATGAAACTGATTCACACAGGATGCAGCAAATATGGTGTAACTATAGTACCACTGCTGATTTTTTTTTATACCACCAAAGCCTTTCTTTCCTTTGAAGACAGGTAATTGTAAAGAATACACTACTTTTGACTTTCTCTGTAGAACTATCCTCCCCAGTCTCTCCGTGTCACACAGTGCTTTAGCTACAAAGGACTACAGCTTTCCTCCTGCCCCTTCCCTTGTTTTTCAGAGGCTGTCAGTGTCTCCCACGGGCTGAGGTTACATAGCAGGAGGTTCTGTGTGTGAACATAAAAGCACACTATTTGTCTTCAAAGAGAAAACCAACTGAGAAGTCTTGTCAGATCTCTTGATAATTTTATCTGAAAAAGGGATTGCTGTCATTTAAATAAATTTTAAAAAGAAAGTAGACTCAAAGCAAAATAGGAATAACTGGTATTATTATCTCTGCAGGATGGCTACCATGCCCACATCCTCAGCCTACATATGGTGTTCATACCTTCTGAAAAATTGTGAATCTTGAACCATTGATTCAAAGTAAGATCAGAGTCTTTACAGTGATTTGAGATTGTTCCAGGAAGCCTGGACAGTATCAGCTTAATCTTGCACGGCACTTGTTTGTAGCTTGTCCTTCCACAACAGAATTTGCATGAAAGCCAAGAATAGGAACTTCACCCACATGTAACTTAGGAAGCATTTGCTCACAGAGAGGGTGATAAGACATTGGAATGGACTGCCCAGAGAAGTGGTGGAGACACTGTCCCTGGATGTGCTCAAGGAAAGGCTGGATGTGGCACTTGGTGCCATGGTCTAGCCCCATGTGGTGGTGTTGGTCGTAGGCTGGACCTGATGATCTTAAAGGTCTTTCCCAGCCTTGGTGATTCTGTGATTCTGTAATGGAAAATGGGAAGAACTGGGAGCAAAACTTGGCTTTATAGGCAGTATTCTTTGATCTGAGATCTTACTCTATTCTAACAGTATTTTTGATCCTGCACAAGGATGATTGTGATTAGTCTTATAGGGACTTTGCTGAGTCTTTGTTCTCTGATTTATAAACAAGAACATGTAACTGCCAAGCATATCTAGGGTCATTTTTGTTCAGTCTTTAATACAACTCCCTTCACTGATTTATGGTATTCCTAAAAATAGCCAGGTTTGGGCCCTTTGCTAGAGAAAGGCTGTTCCAGAGCTCTAACTATCCAGTAGTGAGAAACTTCATTCTCGTTTCCAGCCTATTTTTTCTCTCTTTGATTACATGCTCTGGTTGCATTGCACTGTTTGGTTTGCACTTTGCAGTTTAACATATAGAATCATAAAATGGTTAAGGTTAGAAGGGACCTTAAAGATCATCAGGTTCCAAGATCTCTGCTATAAGCAGGAACACCTCCCACTAGACCAGGCTGCACAACCTGGCCTTGAACACCTCCAGGGTTGGGACTTCCACAGCCTACCTGGGCAACCTATTCCAGCACCTTACTACCTTCGTGGTGAAGAATTTCTTCCTGATGTCTAACCTAAATGTCCCTTCTTTCAGTTTAAAACCATCACCCCTTATGCTGTCACTGCCCTCTCTGATAAAAAGTCCCTCCCCAGCTTTTCTGCAGCCTCTTCAGGTACTGGAAGGTGCTCTGAAGTCTCCCTGGAACCTTCTCTTCTGTAAGCTCCAGAGCTGGACACAGCACTCCAGGTGGGGTCTCACCAGAGCAGAGAAGAGGGGCATAATCACCTCCCTGACCCTGCAGGCCACAACTTCTTTTGATGCAGTCCAGGGTACAGTTGGCCTTCTGGGTTGCAAGTCCAGCTCCTCATCTCCTCCCACCCCCAAGTCCTTTTCCTCAGAACTGTTCTCCAGCCATTCTCCCCCAGCCTGTGTTTGTGTCTGGGGTTGCACTGACCCAGGGGCAAGACCTTGCACTTGGCCTTGTTGAGCTTCATGAGGTTTATTATGGGCCCACCTCTTAAGCCTGTCAAGGTCCCTCTGGATAGCATCCCTTCCCTCTAGGGTGTCAACCACACCACACAGCTCCATCATATCCACACATATCCATCCCCCTGAGCCATTTTAGCTGTGTCCTCCTACTTGTTATGTTCTACATCATCTTCACTAGTAACAGCTGAAGAAGCTTGCCACCATCCTTGGATTTTACTTGAGTTTATGCCTGTTTGTTCAAGTCTTTCTACTCTCTCAAACTGTAATAGTATGAGATTTTTTTTCTTACGTGGTTGCTATGAATTCTGCTTCCCTGAGAGTTTTTGCTGTGGAACATCTCTGTCTTGTCCAATTCATATTCTTTGTTAAAGCAAAAAATATTTTGTTGAAGCTGTTTCTTCAACAGCTGGAGGTCGGGGGTGTGCAGAACTGGGGTATTTAAATGGTGAAAAAGATAGATAGGTTTAGATTTGGCATCATCTGAGTCTTGGCAGGAAATCCACGTCAATTATGTCTCAGCCTGATGGGGATCCAGAAATACTTTTCTTCCCCCCCCCCTCCCCTAAACTTCCCCATGGGCTCTGTCAATTTGTTTGTTCTGAGAATGTCTCATACGCACTGAGTCTGGTCTCCCCACAAATAGTGTTCTAGCTGCTGTGTTCTACAGGACATCCAGAGGAGTCACCATTCTTTCCATTCTAGGTAGCATTTACATTTATAAATAAAAGAGAGAACCAGTACTGAGGGCAAAGACAAGGATAGATGATTTTCCATTGCTAACAAGAAAGGACTAGTTGTTTTCTCGTGTTCTTTGTAAGAGATGGAGTTTTCCTGCTTGAGTTGCTATGTAGCCTCAAAAGTTTCCAGTGTGCAGTGTTCAAACTGTTAGGGATTTTGATCCCTTCTTGGACAGGGGAAGAACTTAAATTCTGCAATCCACTTCCTGGGTGAATGATCCAACATTTTGATTATACTGGTTAAACTATTACCACCTAGTGATCCTGCTTAAGAGAAGCCTGGGCCCTTCTTGCTTTGAATACCTCTTTTCAGGAGGTATTTCAGGGCTTAGGATACCAAGTGTAGGAGCTTCCTTTCCTTACACCTAGCACAAGGGGCTGACATCTCCGAAAGGCATGAGATTTCCCTTCCTGCATTCCTGTTTGGGAACTTGTTGCTCTTGAGTGTGTCTCTTGAGTCTCCAGTTACTGCTGCCCTGCTTGAAGGTGGATGAATTTCTGGATGAACAGCTGGATTTATGTGGTTGAGGTTTGCCTCAGCTGTGCTGGTGAAATGTTTCCTGTAGAGGAAAATTCCTGGCAAGGTTGGACACCTCATGGGTAAAACTATCCAGGTAGGGGAACCAGCTAAAACTGTTCAGCTAGAGACACTGATTTTGGTGAATGGAAATCAGACAAGATTATAAGCAGGCTTTGTGCAAAAACCATGGGACAGCCTTCACAAAGGGGTCTCATTTGGAAATGAACACAAACGTAGGGATGAAAGGAAGTCCAGGCAGTGCATGAGCTCACTTGTGGTTTGTTAGAGCCAAGACTGCTCCAGGTTTATGCAGTACCCTCAATTACGTATTCACACTCATGCTCCTTTGGAGCAGCCTGTCAGGGTTAGCCTTCTAACATTACACTCTCTTGTAATGTATTAG
Source organism: Apus apus (assembly GCF_020740795.1). Taxonomy (NCBI): domain Eukaryota; kingdom Metazoa; phylum Chordata; class Aves; order Apodiformes; family Apodidae; genus Apus; species Apus apus. The sequence goes on from NC_067284.1 coordinate 118,080,485, forward strand.
TCTGGGAGATACCTTTTTGATTTACACTTTTAGATCTCAAAATAGCACATGGATTTCATCCTCTGCAAGTTTTTGACTCGGTTGATGTGCTCATTGCACACCAGAAGGTTAACAGTGAGTCTACTAGTCCTAAACTGACAAAATTCTGCCACTATTTTTTGTATTACTGAGAAGATGCAGAGGAGATGGGTCTGAACTGTATCCTGAAGCTCTTACAAGCTGCACAAATAGCACAAAATGGAGTAGCTGTGAGAAAAGGAGGTGAATAGTAGGGTTAAGCATAAGTCAGTGGGACCAAATTCTCAGTCATCTGCCTTCCTTGAAACTCTGTGACTGACAGGTGCCTGGCTCTCTGCTTCCTCCTGTACTGCTGGTAACACCTTTAAAATCTCCTAAAGCTGCAGTGGATTTAGTCCATCCATTCTGTGATTTAGAACTCCTATTCTTTTTGTGGAGAGCCTTTCATTCCCTGGGTGGGGGAATACCTCCTTGTCTTGAAGCATTCAAGGAACCTGAAGCCAGGTTCTTAGGTGCTGCCCTGGCCTCCCCTCTCAGTAATATGACACATTTCTGCCAACCAGCTTCTGTGGTTTAGAGAATGAATCAAAGGATTTCCCTGCAGTTCCTGGTGTTTGTTGTAAGATGCTGCAATGTGTCTTGGCAGCCAAGATGCTCCTGTTTCCTTCAGTTCTTCTGCAGCTGAACAAAAACTGCCGGAGGCAGAAACTGAGTCCCTGCATGTGTTGCACTTGGCAGACCACAGCTGGGAGAGGTTTGGGGAGTTTTCTAAATAATAAAAACGGAGTGCTAGAGGCAGAAATAGAAAACAGGAAGAAATCATTTGGTTTGCCTGAAGTCCCAGTGAAGTGTGTTGCAAGCCTGAGGATCAAATGCTAAATGCCTGTCCTGGATCTAAACTGCTAACAGTTTTCCATCCCCAACTGAAGCTACTCATCCATGTTGGTATTTCGACCATGCTTGTTGCTATAAGAATTTTATTTTTAGTAGACAAAATTCATACTAACTAGCTCCAGGTGCTTAGTTCAACTAAATTTCAATTGTGTACACTGTTTTTTGGTGTTTCTTCACTACTAGGAGCACTGGAGAGGCTACTGGATCATGGAGTAACGAGGTTACCATGGTGAGGCTGTTAGGATGAGGTCTTTCCCGGTTAACTCAGAGTGGAGTCTCCTGTGCTCTCTTGCAAAAGAGACCAAAACAAGTAGTAATCAAATCAGACTGAAAGAAATCTAGCCATCTGCCCTGTGTCATGGTGACCAGAAGTTAGAAGATAAGCAAATTTACAAACCTAGTCTCAATGAGGTTGCTTGTTTTGGTCTTTATACATACTTCCCAGGAACTCTGATGGCCTCGCTATAGCAGATAGCTTTCTGATAAATGCTAACGAAGTTAACAAGGAACACATCTGCCTTCTTACTAATGAAAAACATAGCAGTAAAAAGCTAAGGAAAACAAGCCATAACTGGTTCGTCCACTTAATGGATTTTGATTATTGCCATTTACTGGAATATTTGGTTTCACATCAGTCAGGAGCCATGAAGATGCCTCTTTCATCTCCGTTGGGCACTTATCTAATTTTTAAGGGAGCCAGTGGTAACATGACCTGATAACAGCACAAACTACAGTTGACAGGTGGATAGTTTTGATTTTACTGGATGGACTTCAAAGCAATCATGGGTATTAAGAGGAAACCTAATAATGAGGGATCCTGCATTGCTGAATACCACAGAAATGCCAGGAAATTATCCAGTGTTAGAGATGCTCCAGGCACTCAGAATAAAAGCCTTACTTCCCATTTTCTGTCTTCATTGCATCTTCCATCAAGCGCAGGACTGAGGCCCCTTTCATGGGAGAAGGTGGAGTTTCTCTTCCAAATACTCCAGTCCCTGGCAGCAGTGTCTAGAGCTCATTGCAGTCACTGAGGATTTTGGGTGTTGACCACACTACTCTTCAGACTCTCCAGCCCGGGATGAACATGAGCCAGCATGTGCCCAGCTGCAGAGGCTAAACTTGTAGCTATAATTGTTTTGGAGACCTTTGCTGAATGCTTTCATTACTGCATATTAAGAGTCGCAGTAGGTCAGCACTGGGATTGTAGGCACTTCTGTCTCCAGGTGGCAACAAGTTCCTGCAAAAAAAAAAATTAAAAATAGGGCTCCTGCCAGTGCCCTGGGACAGGCAGAGGACTTCTCTGCTCATCTCCAGCAAAATTAAATTTGATTCAGTGGAACAGAAAACAACCCTTAATCAGCTTTTGCTATTTTCTGTTGCTCTTTGGCGACACACACCATCCTTACTGCAACCAACTGCACTGCCTGATGCTAATTTTGCTGGTTATCCCTGAACAACTGCTGACCATCCCTTTCTGACTGTTAACTCCTGCCCTGCTCTCCAGCTGCTTCTTGGCTACATTTTAAAAACATGAGGGCAGGGAAAACTGTGTGTATGGGAAAAACAGACAATACCATTGAGCTGCAGAATAGAATGTTACCCATGTTTTTTCTCATCTGAAAGTATTGGGTGTCTGTGTGTTAAAATTTCTGATTGACCATGGAAGCTCTGTGAAGTTCAGTGAGATCTGTATGTCTTTGTAGAGCTGGGTAAATAATAAACATCTGATTCCATCATTCTTTGAGCTATGCAAGTTCAGTCTTGCACACCAGGGAAAAGTTCACCCAAAGACTTTTTAAGATCTGTCATTAAAACCTATCTAATCATAAAAACAGAGCTTTGCATTCTGTTAGGATGCATGTAATCTGTGGTAACTGCTTAAAGAGTAAAACATCTCTGTGACCACATGGAAAATACAAGCACATTCAGTTTAGAAATATAATTATTTTGGGGTTTTTGTGTATGTCAGGAGACACGTAGAGCACAATGTGTTTTTAAATCCAGTGGGAGAAGAGTAAATAGTCTCTAAATTCACATTGTGCAAGCTGAGTGAGTCCGTGTGGTCTTTTTGTAGATGCCATGGTGTTTGCATTACAAGGAGCAAGGGGTAGTCTAAAGAACATAATTTCCTAGAGAGAGGATGAGGAGCACTGGGCTAAGTATGAAATGGTTATTCAGGGCTAAAAAGACCAGAGGTCTGGAAGCTGGCAGGTAGTGAGGGTGAGTGACAAGACTGAACACCAGCGGAGAGGGCCCCATCTCAGCTCAGTTTTCAACTGACTTTACCCTGGGGGTTGGTTTGCCAGACCTCTGATCTTATTGATCATCTCTGGACTTTGCAACTGGTTCACATACTAACTTTTCAACTTAAAATTTCACTTGTTAAATTCAAGCCAAACTCTGTATGTCTATAGCCTTACACATCCAACAATTCAGAGTAACCTGCACTCTGGTGACACAGAGGTGAGGAGAAGTGTGACCTTAGTGGCTAATGCATGGCACCGGGGAAGGGGGGGTCTGGCTTTTGTCCCATCCTGCCCTACAGCCCACACCTAATGTATGATGGTTTTCAAGCCATTTTAGCCCTTCCATGTATCAGTTTCCCTGTCTGCAAAACTGGAATATCAACTCCTCTTTCTTTGTATTTAATGAATGTAAAATGTTTGGAGGGCCTGAAATATGAACAGAAATAAAGAACAAAATTAAAATACACAAATTATGTACTAAAGTGCTAACTTTCCTAATCTATAACAGCAAAAAATGTTAAAACTTTTGATCTTTCTGTCACACTGAAAGGGTTCAGGTATTTTTTAGAATTCCCCGCTGCTTCAGTAGGGGGCCCTACTGAACATTTCCTCGACTTTCAGATCATTGAGAATTCAGAAACCCAAAGCTATTTTCTGCCCTGATGCTGAGCCGTGCTGCTGTCAGCACGCTGACTGACTTTGGACAGCTGAATTGTTTCCTGATTTCAGTTTTTGGAAGGCAGAGCTGCTGATGCCTGTTGGCAGCAGCGGCTGCTGCTGCTGAAGCCAGCCCCTGGGTGAGTTACTGTGCTCTGAGAATGGTTTCTGGCGCCCCCGAGCCACTGCAGCAGTTCTGGATGCTGGCAGACAGCGTTTGCTAAGCTGCTGTCAGAGATGAGGAGCAGTTCTGGCTTGCACTTGGATGAATAAATCCTTGTAACTTCGACAGGATAATGAGTAAGGCAGTGTGAGACCTCAGAGGCTGTCTTGCAAGCGATACAGAATTAGGACTGTTGCCTTTTCTGCAGGTTTCTCAGCCTGCAGACACCTTGCAGTGTTGCAAAGTGCAGTGGCAAGCAATTGGAGAACAGGGCTGCGATGCAAGAGAGTGTTTCCCCACCAGGATGGATGCAAAAGCTGAGAGCTGAGGAAGCTGCTGGAAGGTGTGTGTCCTCTGTGAGCAAGGGTTTCCGTAGCTGTGTCGTGCTAAGGAGCAAGTCTTCTTAAAACCCAACTTAGTCCAGGAAAATCTGTCTTGGCTAACGTGATTCTGGAGGTTTTAAAAAAACAGAAGTCTGTACTCTTTGTTCTCTTTTTTTTTGTACCAGAAAGGGAAAAGACGGTGAGAAATCCAGACCAGCTTAGTGTTACTGCTGGTAACGATTACCAGAAATCATTATGGTTTCTAGGTGACACTAAACATGAAAATTACTTCCCACACTTAACTGCTACACAATCCTGGACTGATGAAGCTCGAAACGTGTATGCAAAACCAAAGCAGAAGAATCTTGCCTTGTTGCTGTGTCTTCTTTTTATGGAGAACACTGGTACTTTGAATGGACAATGGGAGAGAGCTGCACACGTTTAAATCTTTGACTTTGCAAGAATGATCCACATCAGACACAAGTTGCAATTGTTCAGAAATACAGTGCTTTGAGTTAGTTTTTTACCTCCACTGTATAGATGACCCACATTTCTTGTTTAAACAGGAAAAAAGGGATTAATCAGTTTTAAGACTTTACAGCATATGAGCATCATTATACCATTCAGCATACTCCAGGCAAGAAATGTCACCTGTCTGTCAGCATTATTGTTGAAGGACACACTTGTTTGAAAGACCTACAAGCACTGAAGAATTTTCACAGCCCTTGGTAAATGGTCAGCTGTCCTTGTTTCACAAAAATGCTTGAACCATGCTGCCATTCTACTGTTAAGTTTAATTTCCTTCACACCCCAGTCATTTCATCTGGTTAAGCCTATATTTGCAGGCTAGACCTTATGGAAGTCATGATTTAACTCTCTTCTGATAAGCTTTGATAAATTGGGTCAGTCCCAAATTCAGGAATTCATTTCTCTTTAGGGAAGTTGTAAAGCACAAGTTTACCTTAACATTTACTTTGACATCAGGAGAAATCAAGCATGCTTCTGCACAGTCATTTATTAATAATACAATTTGAGGTATTTCCTTGCTCAGGATGTTTTAATACAGTGCACTTTGTAAACTCTGAGAATATTTTTCAGAGCTCTTGCTGGACCCACCTTAAAATCTGCACCCAGCTGCCTGTTTCAGTCTCTCCTTCAAGAACCCTGTCACTCTCTCTTAAGTTGTAGGCAGCAAAACCCCACTTAAAAATTACAGTTCCTTTTCCAAAACAGTGTGTGCCCACACCTAGCTATCAGTTTCATCATAATTAGATCTCATTTTGATAGCTAGGCTTCCTGTTTTTCAAGCTCAAAAGAGCACTGCCTTAGCCTTTTATAATAGTATTTGCCTTTTCTCCTCATGGCTTGGATTATTTTGTAAACTAGATGCAGTTTTTCCAGTAGTGGTCACACCAGCCCTGCAGACACAGGTGAAATTCTATTTTCATCACCACTGTGGTCAAGAAATACAAATCCTTTTGCCCTCAACATACCTCTACTTAGTTCTTATTCATCTCCCACATAATTTTAAAAATAATTGATTTTAAGCCTGCAAGTAGCCTTAGCTATAAGACCTTGGTTTTGACTGCATTGAGTCTATTAAATGTGGCTAACTAAAGTTTAATGAAGTGTAATAAAGACTAGGAACATCTCAGTTCTCTTATTGCTTCCATTTTCCATGTAATTAATAGTTGCCTCTTGTCTGTAATCTTACAGGTAAAATTACAATGGTACGTGGAAGTATTTTGCTCCCTGCTGACTGACTGGCTTGTTGAAGGTACTATGTCTTATCAGTTTAATTTGTTCAATATAATTAGAAGATTTAAAGACAAAATATGAGTAACTTTGAGGATACTAAAAATGCCATCAACAATTTACTGATATTACTGGAAATAGGCAGCATTTTTTGTCTCATCAATTCCAGACCTTGGCTAGCTAACCTGAAAAATTATTTTGCATATAAAAGAAAGTTCTTAGTTTAATTTAATTCCTTCCCCCAGGCTTTTTTTTTTTTTTTCCCCTGTGATTATCCTGAGAACACTTTGGAAGTACATCTTATAAATATGCAGAAAGACTGTTGCATAATCTAGTATCAGTTCCGAGTTCAATACAAGTTTGGATCAAAAAGAAGCAACATGGGAAATGCTGCAAACTTCTATTACAAATAATTTGGTCAAAAATTAACTACTATTTCAAAGCATAAATTTATCTTAAAAATCATTGGTTGGCAGCTGCACCAAACTACTGAGGGAGCTGGAGCATCCTCATCCTTCCATATGGAAGATGCACATTAACAGAAGTGGTTTGTCTTAAGGCAGCAGTAACTGGATAAAGTTCAATGGAATACAGAAACAAGCAAATGACTGTTTCCTTCCTGAGTTAGAGCCCCTGCATTGCAAAAGACAATGAGGAGATATGCACAAAGATCTTAGTTGAGAAATCTTGAGGAAATATTGGGAAAGACCTTGGATGGCTTAAATGAGGATGGTAGTAGCTGAAATTTTGGCCTTTTCACATCTCCAGCCATTCTGTTCTTTCACCCTGAGCTACAACCCTCTGTGAACTTCCTGATGCACAAAAGCATTTATATAAGCTTTTAGGTGTAACATTGCTACGTGATCTATATCTTTATTATAAGAGTAGTTGAGGGCTTTTTTGCATCAGATAAGGAGTTATCAGCATGAAATATTTTACTGTCATTTCTGGTTTTAAAGTCTGTGAGTACAACTGAAATATTTCAGATTATGAACAATCACAGAAAAACCAAGGTCATGCAAAAAAAATGTTACCCAAAAGAAAATATATTGGTAAAGGTCTTAAAAAATACACCTAATGTACCTAGTTTGGAAGGTTTTAAACACCATAGAAGTGTTTTTTCTCTTTTTTTTGCTTCTCCTATTCAAAACCAAACAAATCACAACTGGTTTCGGCTTTTGGTGATTAAAAAAAAAAAAAAGGTCCATTAAGTAGTAAAGTGACAGATAAGAATTTGTAAAGAAAAATATCATCTGTCCTATTAAGTAATTTCTAGAATATCCTGTAATTTTACTATCCTGAATAAATATATACAGGAATGCCCTTGACTTCCACAAAAGTCAGCTCAAACCATTACATACAGCAGAAGCATGACCTAGAAAAGACTGGTTTGTGTCAAGATACATGAAATAGTCCAGCAAAATGTCACATCATTGCTTTTAATTTGCTAAAAGTAACTGCTTTCAAATGCTGATAATTTGTTTTGATAGAAATTACAATGTGAAAATCCTAACAGGATCCTCTGTAAAAATACTTTTTTTTTTTTTTTTTTAAGTAGATAATTTTGTAACCACTCTGTTTTACCTAAGGGGTTTGTGATGGGAGTTCATTACTTTTATCATGTCTGGAAACTATTATAAATAATGTATCATGAATAAGTTGTTCAACTGTGATGGTTCTGAAAACGTCAATACATGAAGGCATGTTTGCTCCACAGAGTCTATATCTCTCTCTAGCAAATTAAACAAGATTTTGCATTTTAGAATATTTTATAAAATTACTTTTCAGTCTTCCATTTCTACATGTAGTCCCCATTGTTCCTTGAATTGCAGGAGATACCTTTCTTGGTCCTCTGATGATTCATCAGATACCTCTTTCTCATAAAGCCTGCACAAAATTCCCTCTTTGTCAGGATCATCACACTTGAGTAGTCCTTCACACACCTGATTTTCAACACTGGACAAGGTAGGAATATACAGTCTTCCCGTGTGAGGATCCCAATCTACTAATGTGGCCTGTCCACTTTCTTTCTCCATGAGACCCTGTGCTAATTTTTTCAGCTGAGGATAGGATGTTTGCCCAGATTTTTCAGTATGCAAGTCCACGAAGTTGATATGGGCCTCACCTGGCAATTCATCTGCTGCATCAACCATCTTCAAGTTAAGCTCCTCTGTTTTCTGTCCCAAACAAGGGTCTGTTGCCATCACCTCCAGCTGGGGGCAGTACAGCTGTCCTGTTTTCACATTAATCAGGTCCCCCAGAGCAATCTGTGGCTCATCTAGTAATCTCCTGAGGGCAAAGGTCTTCTCTTCCAAACTGAGGTCTTCTAGTTTCTGACCAGGACTGAGGTCTTCAGCCCTTACATCATGCTCATACTCTACAGTCCCTGCATGTTTCTGTCTGAAAGTACTCTCTGCTCCAGGCTGGCCATTAGGCAGCCAGTTCCCAGTTTGGTTCCCTTCCACTAAAATGTCCTCTTTGTGTGAAATCTCTTCATGTGAAACATCAAGCAGGTGTCTTGTTTCCAGCACTTCTTTTGCAGGCAAATCCTTCCCTTCAATGCCACTGTAAACAGTGTAGTAACGGGGACTTTTGCCTTCTGACAGATGACTGGATTCCTGAGGTGGCTTGTACTCATCCACATTAACAGTTATGAAGTTCACCATTATTTTTTCACATGGAATGAAAACCATTTCCTTGCATTTGTCAGTGTAGTGCCATACCTGGAGACCAAAAAATTATTTTGATTTGAGTGAAGTGTCATAAAATACCATCTTGCTGCTTCTGATACTGTCAGGCAATTTTAAAATACTAGGCTAGGCTAGACCTTATTAGGAGGTTATTCCAATTAAGGGAAGAAGGAAGTTCATCACAAACTTCCAGAAGCATTAATGGGCTTCCCTTTTTTTATTCTATCCAAAGTAAAGCTATATTATGACCAGCTCTAATACCCATTGTCTCATCTGTCCCATGTCAAAATAATGGTTAGAACAATTTTGCCAATTCTGGTTTTGTTTCCACCAGCACAAACTCAAGTGACTTTGGAGAAAAGATGGAAGTTGTTCCTGGGGCACAGATTAGAGAATCTACTCCACTCTTTTTAACCAGTGAAGAGGAAGTGCAGTCAAAACCAAATGCTACCAGCACGAAGTCCAGTACCATATTAAAGTATAGTTTACAGAAAATTCAATAATACCAGGTTTCCTTTCAGAGAGGGAGCTATGCAGAAGGCTGAAGTGCAGTCTGTCCCAGGCTACTACTACTGACTGTGAGAATTCACCCAGTTAAACTGTAGGAATCTTTCTGAAATTAGTAATATTTCTAACTGGAATAAATACTGCATGAGCTGCCACTAAAGGAAAGCGCAGTAGAAAAACAGGAACCAGAAACTGCACATTAGTGGTCTGAATAGAAGACTAAGACCACTGATGTACCAGGTAGTCCAAGTGCTCCCCCAGGTCAGAAGTGCTGGACCAAAACAAACTGCTTATTCTGCCTCCCCATAATCACACAGGGTGCCCACGTGGAATAGTCTGTAGGTTGCAAAGGCCAGGAAGCATTGTTAAAATACCAGGTCTATATTAATTTGTTACCTTAATATCAACTGAATCCAGAGGTGGAGAAATAAAATGGAAGCTTCAAGAAGTTCATAAAAATGTGCAATAGACATTAAAAAAAATTCCAGCATACCCATCATACATTTATTAGAGGGGAAAAAAACCTCCTGCAGTTTGAGTTTAGTCTGCTACTGAGTGGGAATTTTTCACAATGTAGCCCTTTACATTCCTGGACTGCAAAGAGCTCTGTTCTGCTAGCTCTCCAAGGGAGACCAAGCTGCTACCCTCTACCATGCCCTGTGTCCCCAAAAAATAAAGAATAATAGAGAGAAAGACTTCTTACCAGGGCCTGTAGGGACCACGGGCAACAGGTTTAAACTGGAAGAGGGCAGATTTAGATTGGCTATTAGGAGGAAATTCTTCACTGAGAGTGCTGAGGCACTGGCCCAGGTTGCCCAGGGAAGTTGTGGCTGCCCCATCCCTGGAAGTGTTGAAGGGCAGGTTGGATGGGGCTTGGAGCAACCTGGTCTGGTGGGAGATGTCCCTGCTCATGCAGAGGGGGTTGGATCTAGATGGTCTTTGAAGGTCTCCTGCAACCCAAACCACTGTGATTCCATGATCCTGTGATAAAACTGGTGCCTGGTCAGGTGCAAAGTGTCTCCACGTGCACCTGAACATGCTGCAGCAGAAGCTGCTCTACTCCTGAACCCACAGTTCCTCTGTGCACATTTCTCCTGTCACCTCTGTGCTGCTCTAGATTCCTTCAGAAAGACTGGCATGTTGAAACAAACTCCCTTACACCTCCCATCCCACGCTGTCATGCAGATTGGATTAACTGCAAACTGTTAATTTATTATCATAATTGCAGGTTTATGTTTTGAGCAACTTGTTTAGAGGTAACAGTGATAAAGCTCTGCTGAGCTCATGACCTGGAAACCAATAGTCTTTCTTAGGTTTCACGTGCTCTTCCTAAAAATTAAACTTCACAGCTCTAAGAAACTTGCAAACATTTTTACATAGAAAATGCATTTGGTTTGTGTATATAACATTGTTTTTGTCGGTACATTTTTGAGCGTCAGGAAAATGGTGTAGCATTTGAAAGCATTCTTGAAATCCAGATTAAGTTACCTGTTCAATGCACATGTGCTAAATGCTTCTCAACCACAACGAAGTAGTAAAATTCGGTAAAACCCAGTTAATAGTCCAAGAAAACATCATGGGGTTTCTGCGCTGCTTAATTTTCTTCTCTTCTTGTTTCTGATTTAATCCAATTAATGACTTTTTCCACTGAATCTCTACTGTGCTCCTTCCTAGATCAACTTAGGGAGTACTGACTTCTCAAAAGGACTTGCCTCACTGCCCCTCAAACCTTGCTTATGGCAATGACTCTTCCCAAACCAACAGCTCTGTTCTGATCCTCATTTGCTCTGGTCATCTTGTCAGATCTGGGCATCTTTTTAGACACAGTTGCTAACTTGAGTTATTACTTAATTTTCCTTGCTTTTAAAATCCCTCAATGTGATGTTCATTTCTTGATCTGAGTGGCAACTAGAGCTTTTATTTGCAGCTAGCCATGGTTTCCTCCCAGATTAGTAGCTCCTCTGTAAGTGCCAAGGTTGGCAGTGACCTCCTGCAACAGGCAACACTTACCAGGTTTGTTGGATGCTTGTGTTTGCTGACATTAATGTACCTGTGCACACAATAGCACATAATTGAAATTAAAAGGATAGCAAGCATGACAGGCAAAACATATCCAAACACGATTGTTACAGTCTCCTCTGCCGTTTTATCTGTAAACAAAACAAAAGTTTTCATTGTACTGAGCAGCTTTTTAATGTATTCAGACAGTAATGTGCATTCACCACATTGCTTTTTGGATGTGGTATGCAAATACTTTAGGCATTTGCAGGAAATGTTACAAAATGACATTTCAGCTACAGGACAAATTTTTAGTATTATCTACATTGTAAGTTTAATTCTCAAGAGAAGTAACAACCCCACCCTCAGGTTCTCCTGTTGCTAACTTCTGCCCCCTGAGACTGACCCAGCTCTGCCACTCCCAGAGCTCATTCAAGGAGAAAAAATATCCTCCATTCACTAAGACTCAAAGATTCTTTTCTTCAGAGGTGCTGTCGTGCCTTCCAGCCCAGACCCCAGATATGTTTTATTAAAGGCAAAGATTTTATCCATCAGTATAAATGCACAGAAAGAAGAGAAACAATGCTAGCTTTTCACTCTGAATGGATACATAAAACCAAAGTCAATCACCATGGTTTTTTTCTACCTTGCCTCCTCTTTTTGTATTGCCAGCTGACACATACCTTGCAAAGTAGCAATGCAATATTCTTTAGAGAACCCACTGTGCAGAAGTGGTGTGGTGACTTGTATCTGTGCACTGACACAATAAGCTGTTCCAGGTTCTAACCAGGGCACAACCAAGGTGTTGTTGCTGATGGAGAACCACCACTGGAAGACATAAAAAAAGCAATTGTCTTTCTCCTTTAACTCCCCACTTGCAGAAGGGTGAGTTGACAGGCTTGTCAACACTTACCCGCTTCTTTGTTTTTTTGTTGAGGACAGACACATTGTATTGCAGGCCAGGATACACCTGAAGTAGAGATATGGATTCTCCCTCAGGACTTCTCCTCCACTTCTCCGGAGCAGTCAGAATGATGGAAATAGATTTCTCAGTAGAAGATACACTTACCATGGGTGGATCAATTTTAGCTGGAAGGATGGACATGTACAAAAAGCACTCAAATGCAGCAGGGGCACACAGATTTCACCATGCAGTTCCTTGAAGTTCTACATTTTTGTAATGCTCTGGGAGCCTTGGCAGGATTTCAAACAATTTATATTGGTAGAAAATTATTTTATCAGATAACTAAGAGGATCTTCACAGTGTGAAGGCTAACACTGACTTGGAATTTTGCCTAGGAATTCCTATGACTTCGCAGGATAAACAACCTTGAAACTCAATTTGCTAAACCAAGCTAAATTACCAGAATGTTCTCAGATTATCTGGCACAGATAAGAGATACTGGACTCTGGGGTATGATTACTGCTTGGTTTAATAGAGCCTTTTCAAAATCAGAGTTCTTTATACTGTGGATGTGCCTCAGCTTTTATTTGCCTTGAGTAAAACTTTACCATGGCACAGCAGAGGACTCAGTGTATATAACAATGTACATATAACACACATACACCCAAATTCTAATACGATTCACAGAATCACCAAGGTTGGAAAAGACCTTTAAGACCATCAAGTCCAGCCCATGACCTGACACCACCACATCTCCAGACCATGGCACCAAGTGCCACATCCAGCCTTTCCTTGAGCACATCCAGGGACGGTGCCTCCACCACTTCCCTGGGCAGCCCATTCCAATGTCTGACCACCCTCTCCATGAGGAAATTCTTTCTAATATTCAACCTAAACCTCCCCTGGAGCAGCTTGAGGCCAGGTCCCCTCATCCTGTCAGTGGCTGCCTGGAAAAAGAGCCCAGACCCCACCTGACCACAACTTCCCTTCAGGTGGTTGAAGGGAGTGAGAAGGTCCCCGCTGAGTCTCCTCCAGGCTAAACAACCCCAGCTCCCTCAGCCTCTCCCTGTAAGACTTCCCTCTAGTCCTTTCACCAGCCTTGTTGCTCTTCTCTGGACCTACTCCGGTACCTCAAGATCTTTCTTGAAGATTATTTTTTCTGCCAAAAACATACATGTGAAACAACTGCAAAACAAAAATCTAACCCCATGTTAAAATATCACACGCCATAAAGGCACATGCAGTCTGAGCACACAGTATTGATCAAGGCCATTGAACACCTGGCTGTGTGACTGGCTCTCCTTACTGTCTGTAAAAGGGTTGAACCGTGTGGTCTCCATCCAGTCAGAGCACATCCCATTCAGGAAGGCTTTAACGCTGGCATAGTATTGTTCTTCATAGTCAGACGTCTCATCAGAGAGGTCACACCATGTTCTGTTGATGTTCCTGCATTCTGGCTTTCTAATCCATTTGCCAACACCGTATCTATATTGAAGAAAAAAGAGGAGCTGTACAAAAGCTATTGCCTTGATATTCCCCATGTGCAACTGCAGCCCAGAGGGCCAACAGAATCCTGGGCTATATCTGGAGTGTGGCCAGCAGATGGAGGGAGGCAATTCTGCCCCTCTACTCTGCCCTGGTGAAACCCCACCTGGAGGACTGTGTCTAGCTCTGGAGCCCCCAACACAAGAAGGATGTGGACCTGCTGGAGCATGTCCAGGGGAGGCCAATGAAAATTATCTCAGGGCTGATTAAACCCTTCTAGCTGAAAAAGGGGCATATACATGCCAGCAGCAATACCTCAGTACTGACCAACTGTTATACATTAGTAGAAGAAATCAAGGTTTCCTTGGAAAATTCCTGCCTAAATTTCCTCAGAAGCTCCTGCTCCTCAAATTCACATTATGCAGAGAATAATTCCCCTTTGGCTGCTTATTAGTACCAGCTGGGATTTTTCAGTAGCCAGTGCAAGTTACAGGAAACTTACAGAGATCCAAATTTGTTTTAGTGTCAAAGAATAATTACTTGACTAAGAAGAGTGTTCATATTTAGAGGTAAAGACTGGGAGCATGAACTCATCCACAACTACAGTGCCATGCCTATTTATAAGCTCAGCTGCCAGCACTGTCCTGCAGGTTGATCCAGTGCTCGCTTGGTGGGAATAAAGGCAAAGAATTCTGGTCCTTACTCAGATTCCTTTATATCCTACAAAACTGCAGACCTCGAGAACAGAAGGGCCCAATTCCAAACACATTGTTTTCTACAATACTTGATAACTTCAGTGGATTTTCTCCTAGAGAGGTTTGCGGGATCAGAAAAAAATTGTGGGAGTTTTGTTGGCTAGAAAAGACCAGTGAAACACTGGGTGCTGTCAGTATTAGACACCTGTCCATTTTAATGCCATCCAGAGGGACCTTGACAGGCTTGAGAAGTGGGCTCATGCCAACCTCGTGAAATTCAACAAGTCCAAGTGCAAGGTCCCACACCTGGGTTGGGGCAATCCCAAGCACAAATACAGGTTGGGCAGAGAATGCATTGAGAACAGCCCTGAGGAGAAGGACCTGAAGGGGTTGGTCAATTAAAAGCTCAACAAGAACCAGCACTGTGCACTCACAGCCCAGAAAGCAGCCGTGTCCTGGGGTGCATCAAAAGATGTATGGCCAGCAGGGCCAGGGAGGGGATTATGCCCCTCTAGTCCACACTTGTGAGACCCCACCTGGAGAACTGTGTTCATTTCTGGAGCCCTCAACAGAGGAAGGACATAAGAGCTCTTGGAGTAAGTCCAGAGGAAGCCACGAAGATGATAAAGGGCTGGAGCAGCTCTGCTACGAAGACAGGCTGAGAGCTCTGTGAGTGTTCAGCCTGGAGAAGAGAAGGCTCCAGGGAGACCTTAGAGCACCTTCCAGTGCCTGAAGGGGCTCCAGGAAAGCTGGGGAGGGGCTTTTCACCAGGGTGTGTAGTGATAGGACAAGGGGTAGTGGTTTTAAGCTGAAAGAGGAAAGATTTAGATTAGATGTTAGGAAGAAATTCTTTGGTGTGAGGGTGGTGAGACCCTGGCCCAGGTTGCCCAGGGAAGCTGTGGCTGCCCCATCCCTGGCAGTGTTGAAGGGCAGGTTGGATGGGGCTTGGAGCAGCCTGGGCTGGTGGGAGGTGTCCCTGCCCGTGCAGGGGGGTGGAACTGGGTGATCTCTTCCCTTTTATGATTCCATGAATGTATACAGAAGGCTATTGTGTAGAGATGCCAATCTACAGCCCTTTGTTGTCTTTCTGTCTCATTTCTCAGGAATGCCCCTTCAAGCTCCATGTTGCATCCTACCTTTCTTTAATAGGAAAAAAGTCTCCTTATAATTTTTCTAACTGGATCTGAAGTAAGCAGTACCAGAAGTAAAAAGGAAAAACCACATTGCTGAAGTCTAACCCACATTTCAGTTCTCCTTCCTCTACTTTTATCAGCCTTATCTTACATATAGGTTTTTAAAATTATTATTTAACGTGCTGAAATAAAACTGAGTGGGGGTAAAAATAAACAAGCCAACTTACACCGAATACTTCACCCTGTAAAGGACTCCATCTCCTGTGCCTTCTGGTGCTGACCAGTGAAGGATGTTCTTCATGTTTCTAGATTCAAAATGGACATTCCTAGGGTTGGGCAAAGAACAATACAACTCTCCTGAGAAAGAAAATAAGAAACGAACAACACAGACTAAGGATCTGCAAATACATATGCTTCCAAGTTAACAAAAAATGAGACTTATTTTTAAGTAAGTAATACAATTCTACATACTGCCTTTCTTATCATTAAAAGCAAAAAGTTGCTGACCATGGAAACTCAGGGTTTTTTTCAGAAGTGTCCCTAGCTTCTGCAGTCCCCAAATCCATCTGCATTAATGCAGTTTTTCTCTAGCAAAAATGGCTTTTCCATTTATGACAGACAGTGGCAGGAAAGTATCCAAGGAGTGGAAGCTAAAGCTAGAAAGGTGCAATCTAGAATTGACATGCATTTTTTTAAATTGTAAAGATACTTAAATATCAGAACAAGTTAACACTGAAAATTGTGAAAACATCTTTGATGCTTCAGTAGAATTTTCATTGTAGCAGAGTGGACTTTTAAAAAACAAACCCTGTATTTTTTAAAAAGACACGTGAAGTCTACTGCAAACACAACTTTACAAAAAGACATGGCTTCAGACTGGAGAATCAGACTGGATGATCACAACAGCCCCAGGGTGACTTGATCACCCCTGGTGGCTCTCCAAAAGTGAGCACCTACTGTTGGGTCACTGTCCTGTCCCCACTGGCTTGAGGAGGCTGTTTTTGATTCTCTGTGCAGCACGAGGAGGGACTAATAAAAACAACACTGTGCTCAAAACCCAACAACATGAACAGCTGGAAAAAGGCACACAACAACAATATCAACCCACCACCTGAGGAAACACCCTCCCAGCTCCACAGGTTTCTGAGACATTAACCCATGGCATGCTGGTGCTGGGATTCCACAGCCACTCACCTAAACTGCTGTTAATTGCACCAGCTTTTCAGATGAAGTCGGAACCCCAAGCTCCAAGCTGTAACTCAGCTCCCAGCACCTCCTGCCATGGGAGTTGCACCCAGGGGAGCAACCCCGAGACCAACGCTGAAGCTGCTGGCAAGGACAATACCATAGAATCATATAACAGAATCACTGAGTGGGTGGGGTCGGAAGGGACCTTGTAAGGTCATCTATTCCAGCTCCCCTCCAGGGCACAGGGACCCTTTTAACTAGATCAGTTGCTCAAAGCCCCATCAAGCCTGACCTTGAATGTCTCCAGGGATGGGGCCTCCGCCACCTCTTTGAGCAACCTGTTCAATGATCCACCACCCTCATAGTAAAGAACTTTCTCCTAATGTCTAATCTAAATCCACCCTGCTCTAGTTTAAGGCCATTGCCCCTCATCCTCTCACTATCAGCCCTTGTAAACAGTCCCTTCCCAGCTTTCCTGTAGTCCCTTCAGGAACTGGAAGGTGCTCTAAGGTCTACACAGAGCCTTCTCTCCAGGCTGAACACTCCCAGAGCTCTCAGCCTGTCTTCACAGGAGAGGCACACCAGCCCTCTGATAATTTCTGTGGCCCTTCCCTGCACTCATTCCAACAGCTCCATGTCCCTCTTGTGTGAAGGGCTCCAGAGCTGGACACAGCACTCCAGGTGGAGTCTTACCAGAGTGGAGTATAGGGGCAGAATCACCTCCCTTGACCTGCTGGCCACACTTCTCCTTGCTTCTCACAAGCTTCTCCTTGTGAGTGGCCACAAGAGCGTAATGGGGAAGAGAAAAAGTGAATCTGTGGTTTTTCAGGACTTTTCAAAGCCCTTTAAGCTTTTCCTCCAGGGATGCAAATCTAATTCTTAAGAAAAAGAGATGAAGAAAGAGGGAAATAAAGCACAGTAACACAGAGATAACCTGCCTGAATTAATAATCCTTCACCTTTGTTACTCCCTTAAACAGACCTTAAGAGGTTTTTGTAGCATATTTCACTATTACTATAGTATTCATCCTCCTGTACATGTAACATACAGTTGCTTTTGTAAATAAAAGTCACCACTATTTTCCTGATTAACTTGCTGACTTCTGGCTGTCTTTGAGCCAAAGTAAAAGTTTTTCTCTTCAATGCATTAATTAAAACGATATCCTTGCAGTTCTGTAGAGGCCAATTACTTTAAACTGTCTCAGTGGAAACTTGAGTTTTCCAAGCCTCCAGCTGCATGCTAATGTTCAAAAGAAGCTCTGGTATGTGCCTGCATCTGTATCTTCAGATCATAAGGTGTTTATGGAGGGTATTTCTAATGTTGCTTTCTTTTCTCCAGCAATTAGCTAATGTTCAGTGGCTTTCAACTTTTTTCTAGTTGGAGAAGAAGTTTTAGCAGATAGAGTCCTTAGGACAAGCCTATTTATTTTCAAAGTAGTA
This sequence comes from Apus apus, assembly GCF_020740795.1. Classification (NCBI taxonomy): domain Eukaryota; kingdom Metazoa; phylum Chordata; class Aves; order Apodiformes; family Apodidae; genus Apus; species Apus apus. The sequence goes on from NC_067284.1 coordinate 118,098,580, forward strand.
TGTAGAAAGTCCCATTTCCTGAACACTTGGACACGGAAATGCCCAGTAAGTGTCATCTTGCAAGAGCTCAAACTACAGACTCAGTTATAAAGAAATAAAAAAAGTTCCAGGATGCCAGAGGATATGAAAGCAGCAGAAATACCTCCAGGAAACTGTCCTATTATTAACATTTGGTTCCAACCAGAAGATACAGAACCCAGAAAATAAAATGTTTTGATTTCCCCCAAAATAAATGTCCTCTGTTAGGTGAGACTAATCCAAATATAAAGATGAAGCTGCACAAGAGTGAAAAGAACCACCTAAAATCTGCAGGATCTGTTCAGTAGAACAGAGAAGCTCCTAAACCACTAATGTGCATGTTACTAAGCACAAACCAAAACCATCAGTACATGGACTTTGAGAAATCATCTACGTTTTATTCTTTGTACTGCATCCCGGCATTGAAGTGTGTGAGACTTCAGGAAACCCACCAAATACATAATCAACAGCTGGGAAGAAGATATTAAAAAACCCCAACAAACAAACAAAACCTGAAACTAAATAAAATCAAAAGTCACACAATCTTGCCCAAGGCCTGAGAAAGGACATGACACAATCCATGTAGAACAGGAGTGAGGGACTGAGGCACAAACTCTGCTGCAATTCCCACATAGGAGGAAATATAATGTAGGTATTATCTTAGATTTTTGGAAATCAAGAGCCATAAAAAGCTTCTCCTCAAAAAAAAAACAAGGAGGAAAAACTAAAAAGCCCAACAAGGAGAGATTTAGGAATAAAATGGTATGTAGTGCACAATCCAAAAACCTTTGGAGGAAAGATTTTAAAAATTCTAGCCCTTAAACAGCAATGGATGAGGAGGAGATTTGTGTCTGGTAACTTGAGCTCTCAGCAAGGCATCTACTTTGCAGTGGTCATAAAGAGCAGAAAAAGATAAATTCTTCCCTAGGTCGGTTAATCTCTCTAGTCAGGATGGACCAGACTGGGTGCATCTTTCTCCCTTCAGTGGAGACGTCAGTCAAACCCATCAGCCTTCATCTCTGTTTCCTCAATACTTAAACTTACCAGAGATGCACCTTGTCTGGGGAGGAGTGGTGAGGGACACTAAGTCTCCACATGAGAGGGACAATCTATCCTCCGTGTCCACCATGAACAAGAAGGAAAAGGAATGGAGGTCAGTTGCAACAAAAAAAGGAGACATTGGGAGTAATGCCTTATGGGAAAAGGAGTGACATATGAGGGTGGGTTACCTGGGAGGGCTCCTTGATCTTTCGAAGGGCAGATTAGAGAAACACCTGCCAGAAATTACACTAACTTAGCTGATTCTGCAGAGGAGTAGTAGGACAGACTAGGTGATCTCTTGAGGTCACTGCCAGCCCCATTTTGATAGGTCTTCACTGTCCCACATCTCTGGCTTCCCACTGTGTAGCAGTAAGTCTGGCAGGGGTACTAGTGAATCAGGTGCAGGACAGCTAAAACCATCCCTAACACCTCACTTTTCACACCTTTTTTCTTTTAAAAGTTTATATATAAAATGTGCATTGCTTATCAGGCTAATCCATTGTCTCCATATGGAATTGGCTGAAGGCAGCCAGCTCTTTACAGACAAGGGGAAACCTCAGTGGTCTCTACAACTACTTGAAAGGCGCTTGTGGCAAGGTGGGTGTTGGTCTTTTCTCCCAAGGAACAAGGAAGAGAACAAGAAGAAACAGCCTGGAGTTGTGCCAGGAGAGGCTGAAATCGGGTATTGGGAGAAATTTCTTCTCTGAAAGAGCTGTCAATCACTGGAATAGGCTTCCCAGGGAAGAGCTGGGCTCCATCCCTGGAGGCAATTAAAGATGTGCAGACTTGATGCTAAGGGACATGGTTTAGTGATGGACTTGGCAGTGTGCTGGGTTAATGGTTGGACTTGATGATCTTAAAGCTCTTTTCCAATCAAAACAATTCTATGATTCTACAAAATTACCCCAGTTTGTTTTCTGAATAGTTTTTGTTCCTTAAGCATGTTTTAAGTAGCAAGAGTCATGCATTTATCAGTTACATCAATTTTTTTTTTTTTTTTTTAAATTTCACTCCTCCCAGTGTGGTTTCTGCTGTGGTAAATGAAGTTTCGAAACAGAAACAGTGACTGCAGCAGATGAGCCAATCTCAGCATGCAGAACCCACAGACTGTATCTTTACAAGATCTAAAGCATTACAGCACTGCCAGCATGCTCTCACCTGCCCCCAGCTCAGTGCGACCTGGAAGGCAGAGGGACTGAGACCATTAACTTTTCCATTTGCTGGAAAAGCAGAGATTTGGTTTCTGTTTCTAGTCTTGCTTCTTTAGCAGTAAAGGCTTCTGTTTGCCCTTAAAAGAAATAATGCAGGTTTTTTATTCCTCAATTCTGCATCTGTAAAACAAGAGTAAAACTACCATAATTTTCAGTTTCTCCAGGAACAGTTAATAAACTCCTTCATATCTATTTGACACTCAATAGTACCAGAAAATAGATCATACATAGAACTTGTACATTCCATGGTTATCAGCCAGGAAAGGACTCAGTTATGTGCATTAGCTGCATTATTTCAGTACGTTGTCTTTAAACACAACATATCCAGTTACATTTCCATTAACCAGGATTAATGGCACGGGTGTCACATGGATTATTTTCCGTTTGTACTGGCCTACCTGAGAGCAGATATCAGTCATACCTGTTGCTTTGCCAGGTTTAGTCTGTCTCACTGGCAGTCTGCAATGGCTGTCATCACTTCCCAGGATAACCAAGTCACTTCATTTATTTCTGGCATGAAAAAGCTGGAGCCCTTCTTACTGTCTCTGGAAATGGTGTATATCAAACTTTGAGTAACAGTATTATTTGTATCTTCGTAATTGCACACCTGGACTGGAAAGGGAGTAGTAGTATAGGCTTGCAAACTTCACCACCACAAAGAGCCAAGTGCTTATCTTACAAGAAGCTATTGCCAGACTCTCCAAAACAGACACGAGTTAGCCTGAAAACACCTTTACGTGTGAGGAAAAAACCCACTGACGTCAGTGAGATTATTCACATGAGTGAAACACTGCATGGCAGGTGCCTCATCTTCTCTTTGTGAAAGTGTCTGCTGGGTTTAAAAACGTGGTCACTTTTAACTGTGGAGAGCTCCTGCCAAGTATGTGCCTTGCTTGTGTTGGTACTACTCAAACTTAGCTCTCCATCTCTACCGATGCACACATGCGCACACACACAGGTTTATACAAATATATATACAATATATAAACATATACAAATATATAAACACACATAATTGCCATGATACAACTATTATCCCTTCAGTGTATCTGCTGTTTATCTGCTAGGAGGTACCACTGCCTAGCTCACTGACAAGCAGCTGTGTTCAATCTGAAAGTTAGAGAGCAAATACAGCTGCATCTACCTGTGAGCACATTTGTTAACTTCTCACTTGACTCAGGTAACCTGTAGCCTAGGAGCTGCAAAGTGTAAAAGTACACAAATGCATAAAACTATAACCTTTCTTCTGTACACTGGCTATAGTCCTGGGGTGGGGAGAAGGCAGAGGACCCTTGAATGCTGACCTGTTGGCACAGAAATGCCTCCTGTGCAAGTGCTGTTGACTGTGCTGCTCTCAGGCAGAGTGATCATCTGCTGTGTTTTACTGTGGCGTGGCTATAAGGGCACAAACACCAGATTATCCAATAAAATAAAACAACAAGCAAGGGCACAGGGCTTCTCTAGACAACAGTAAGATATAATTTAAGACAGTGAGTGATGTGGAAAGCACTGACAGAAAGGTGAGCCTTGCTGCAAGACAGCTTTTCCCAACAGCCACAAGAAGTAAAACCCAGGAACTCCTCCCCTACAGTTGTCTCAGAATTTAAACAAGGGACTCGTTTTCTGACAACAGAGGCTTCGGCTTCAATCACTGTCGTATTGTCTTATACAGAATTGGCCCTTGGGAGCACCTCTGATAGAAGTGGCTCCTTTGTGCTGGGCACCAAATCTACAGGCAACACACCACATACTCCTTGTGCCTCACCATGTGCAGGTGCCACTTCAAGATCTAATCCATGCTCACAGACAGTGGTGGGAGGGCAGACTCTGACCCAGGCTGAGTCCCCCATTCACCTTGTCCCATTGGGAACCTGGACCCACCACTGAAGCATCAAGCAATTTAGGAGAAATCTAGGACACCAAACATTCACTTCTGCTGATGCTCTAAGCCCCTTTCTTTAGTCTTTCTGGTCAGTTTTGGGTGACTTCCACCAAATTCCTGTTAAATCTTGCTGACTTTTTCTATGCTGTGGATCTTCATTTCTGAAGGATTTTTTTGCTGTCTTTTCTTCCTCCAGCTCATGTTTCAATGGTTACGTTGATCTCAGTGAAAAACATTCCCTCAAATGCATTCCTAAGCATGACATACAAATGGTCACACTCAATCAGAACCAATGCCCATTTAGCACTGTGTGTGGTGGCACTCACTAGCAGAGGGCCGGTGCTGTCTTTTCTGGCACATCTGCAGCCTCAAGCAAGCTGGCACTGGCCACGCAGGAATGTGAGGAGTACACCAAGTGGTAAACAGGGGTACCCAGCCAAAACTGGAGAGCAGAAGTTACAGAGGAAGGGAAACCCAGCAAAAGCAGGAATTCCTGCTAGCAGATGGCATTACCTGCTATTAGTCATCTTAGCAACAATTTAAATTAATTAGCTAACTTATTTTTAAATGAAGTGGGCTTGAAAGTTTTTCTCTGTTCTGTCTCTTTTCTCAACAGCCTGGATAACAAGGAGGAATTGAGGAGTCATTACAGCTTGGCTGCCTTTCTCCTGGTGAGATATACTGGAGCTCTGGGAGGTATGAAGCCTGGCTGGCAAAACCCTTGGACCTGAGCAGCGCTGGTGGGAATGTGGGGAGAGGCAGAGAGGTGATTTTAACTCATCACAGCGCTCGAGAGCCAACCACAGACAGGACAGGAGCCTGTACCTCCCAGTTCAAGAAGAGGCACAGGGGAGAGGAAGATGGGAACAGAAACAGAGTCATAAGACTAAATGTAAACCAGGGGTGGAGCAGACAGAAGAGCGTGGGAGAAGAGGTGGGGGAGAGAAGGACAAGGCTGGGGCAGGTGGGTTTGTTTTGGAAGAAGCAGGCAGGCTGCCATAGGACACGGGTGGATCCCCAGAGGTCATGTGGGGAAAGTGTGCAAGTGGAAACCCAGCCTGAAGAATGGGAGAGATGCAGAAGGGGGAAGGAAGCTTTGGCTTGCCCCAACATGCTCACTTCCCCTGTGGAAAGCCTTGTGTTTATTCATCCAAACCATGTCCTACCCTACAAACACACCCCTACAGAGAGTACTGGTCAAAGAACATTCCAGACTCAGCCCAGAAAGACCCAACTTCAGAAAGGAGGAGAAAGTCTTCCCAGTTCACCAAAGGCTTGCTAGGAGACAGCTGGGCAGGACCATGGCAGCTGACATCCATTCCTTTTTGCTACCTTGTATGACAGAAACAAAATAAACTGAATTTTCTTCCCACTGTGTTGAAGGTTTGCTAGTGCAAGAGTAGAGCTGGTACTGCCTAAACCTTCCCTCGATGCACTCAACAGAAGAGAGTTATTCTACATTTGTTTTCTGCTACTTCTGAATGACCAGTACTGACCTGGAACAAAGTGAGTAAAATTCAAGGTGTGCTTGTCTGAAATTACTTACAACCCCTTCACAGCTTTCAGAGTCATAATCCCTCAGAGGCTTTGTATGTTGGTTTGTTTTGTTTTTTTTTTTTTAATTATCATATCAAATGAGTGTTTGTTAAGTTTGAAATGCAAAAACATGTTTTGTTAAAAATACAATTACTTTTAAAAGCCCACTGTGGAAACAACTTCATTACACAATAATTGCTTTTTTTAAAACAGATATTTTGAAGTTCTATAAAATATTATAAATAGCCCACCTGTTCAGGCTTTGAGGATTTCCTTTTCTCCCTAGAATATTTAGCATTACCAATGTATTACTACTTAGATCAATCATAACCCAACAGCCATGAAAATGAGAGTTTAATTAGAATACCTATGACACCTTACATTTGTTTTTCAAAATAGCCAAGGGTTTTCCACTTCTCCCCACAGATGATTAAGGACATAAGTGCCTTTGGAAAGCAACTGCCTGTAGAGAACATTCTGTGATTCTGTGAGAACTTGCAAGAAATAAGGCACCCACCCATTTCTGCTGGTCTCCTGTCAGGTGCAGGCTGGTTGTTTTGAGGCACTGCATGACTGTTCAGTGTCCCACAGTAGTTTCAGATGTGAACGAGTCAGTATCTAATTATAGGTACAGTAGTATTTTTACTCTCAAGTGTATTCAACAAGCGTATTTTGTTTAAACCACCAGTCATTATTTTTAGACTCATTTACCTGCCTGTGGATTTAAAGTTATTTTGCTGTACAGAGGAAGTTATTCTTAAAATGGGAAAAAGTCCTGTCAGCAACTGCCCATGACACAGTCAGTTTTCAGTCCTTCTGAGCCACATCCTGTACTTCACTAGTTTGACTACAGTACCCCTAAGAGCAAGATATTGATACACTTTCAGAAAAGACAGGAAAGCCAAGAGAAGTGAAGTCCTATGCAAAGCAGGTGCAATGAGTACTAGCACAGCTGCTGCCTCCAACCTTTAAGAAACCATTAAGAAATAAAGTAACCTCTGTCATTTAAGAGCTATAATACCCAATCACATGCATTTATGCCTAAATCTTGGTAACAGCAAGTACAATCCTTGCACTTCCTGAAGCAGCATTCTTCTTCTCTTACTTCTCTTTGGACACATTCCTGTTCCCATTACAGAAACTGGAGTGGAAGGCTGAAAAACAGCTAAGCTATCAGGTGAAATTTAACTCAAGGTGCTGAGGGATAATAAAGGGAAGGAACTACAGTCTTCCTCCTGTCCCTTTATTGACCTTAAAGTACTCTTGAAGTAGCCAGGCAGACAGGAAAAGTCATCTGTTTTCCATGAGAAAGAGATACAGTTTATTTAATATCTTCATATATAAGCTATCACATACCTCCAGTCCTACAACTTGTTTCCATTTCTTTCTGATTAATGTAGTGTTATTGTACTTTTTTAATATAGGGTGAGCAGTGGATAAAAACCTGCAAGTTACTGATAAACCAAGTAAAAAGGACAAACAGATCTGTCTATCTTTTAAATATAGCTCTTTAATAAAACTTCATTTTCATCTAGAGATGGGCCTGGCTTCCAGAATTCAGGCTCCTACGAAGCTTAACTTCTTAAAATATGGGAACTCTTGTTTGCCTCATAAAGGGTGATTCTTCTCTCTCTTAGCTATTAATCCTGTAGCTGTAGATAATCAGCATCACTTCTTGGAGAGAAATCAATCAGCAGAAATCAATCTGTACAAGCCACAGCTATAAAATATAAACTGGAGCCACACGCACAAATTACTTGAGTAATCCTAACCACTTGCTTATCTTGGAATTCAGACTATAAAGGTCACTACAGAACAACAGACACAGAATTGTAAGCCTGTCAGGTAGAATGGCTAACCTGAATGTTTGTACAGGGAACAGCAATGTACATCTAAGTTTTGGACTTCAATCACAAATCCTAACAGCTTTAGAATCTTCCCTATAGAATTAACTACCTCCTTTAGCCATTATGATTCCTAACTAACAGGCAGTAAGAATTTGTCAAGTTGTGGAAATCATAAGCAAAGCCAAACTCTCTCCAGTAGACACACCGATTATCACCACCACAAATGCAGTTCAATCCTGCTGAGTATACAGACATTTACTGGGTAAGACAAAGTAATGCACAAAATTCTCTGGTTCTCTGTGGGTTCAAAAATCATTAAATTTTACAATATTTTTCTCCACAGCTTTTCTCATCTCTACTGTTATGTGAACACATTTTTTCTTCTTTGAATTATTTTGTTAATCACAGACAATTTTGAGCTTGTACTGCATTTGGGTAACGTACAGACATCACTGCAAGTGCAATCTGTAAAATTTCCAGGACATAGATATCAAAGAGTATATCCACAGGGCAATTAGCTGATTTATTATGTGCATGTTGCATGTCTTCAATATGAAATAATCTGACATTTCAGTAGGCTATTTGATACTTCACCTAGTACTTACTGGGTAGGTCAACAAATTAGCCTCTTCCCAGATCCAAAATGTACCTTGAATCACCTTGAGTCAATACCAGAACATCTCAGCACTGTTCAACACAGAGCCAGAAGGACACATCTTTCTGTCCTTCACAAAGTGATCCTCCCCCTCTACTCTGCCCTGGTGAGGCCTCACCTGGAGGTCTGTGTCCAATTCTGGGCTCCCCAGTTCAAGAGGGACAGGGATCTACTTGAGAGAGTCCAGCAGAGGGCTAAAAGGAGGATTAAGGGAAGGCAACATCTGTCCGATGAGGAAAGGCTGAAGAGACCTGGGGCTGTCTAGTCTGGAGAAAACTGAGAGGGGATCTTATTAATATCTATAAATATATGAAGGGTGGGTGTCAAGAAGGAGGGGCCAATCTCTTTTCAGTGGTGCCCTGTGATAGGATGAGGGGCAATGGATGCAACTCAAGCACAGAAAATTCCACTTCAATGCGAGGAAGAACTTCTGTACTGTGAGGGTTACAGAGCACTGGGATAGACCCCATTTGCTTTTCCATTTTGCATTTTCCATGCTTTTTCATTTCTTTTAAACTACAGATTCTTAAACAGCGAGTGAAACACCTATTTACAAAAACCCCACTGGAGTGCAGCAGTACATAACATTTTTGTCCTGTGCAAAAACAGGTAATGCTCAGATACCCTGTCAGACTATTAAACCCACCAACACACCACAGATCCTGTAAGATGCAAGTCTGTGTAGGTAGTTCTACTTCTCGTGGCTCTTGGACTCCTGTACAGTCTGTTCCTATTCCAGCACCAGATTAAGCCCTCAGAACAACAGCAGCATTTTCAGGACTGCATCTTCTAGCAACTGGCCACCCAGGCTGCTTCTGTGGGAAGGAAGTACCCAAAAGAGACTCCTCTACCTATCCCTTCACTTTGGAGCAGGAGCACTGGTACGACAGTTCTGCTCCTCACAGAAGTTTTTCAACTATTTGCAAAATACTGATAGGCTGAATTAAAAGAACTTGTACTGTCTCATGCTGAAGAGGTGAAAATGGAAGCTCTAAGTCTTCAGTGAAGGGCTCAGCTCTCCCTTCCATGCTGCTATTGCTGTCAACAAAAACCTGAAATTACATCCAGCCAAAACCTCAGGAATGTGCAGATTCCCTTCTCCCTTGAACGATAATTAGAAAAAAACAACGTATCTCCCTTGTTACTTTTCTAAACCTTCTTCAGAAGCAAAACCAGTATTAATCAAATTTTAAAAAATATTTTTAAAATCAAGGGCAACTGGATTACAGTACACAGATTTTCCAAAATTCTTGCACTAATGATCAGCAGACTTAAATGAGATTAAAACAACACAGTAAGTTACCACCAGAAGCTGCCATTAATACCTCTGAAAGCCACTCAAAATCACTGATGCATAGCAGTTTGTCAAAGAGTGTTAACTGAGACACTACTTGGTGATACTCAAGAGCACTCAGGGTACGAAGAACAGCTCTTTCTACCATCCAGCTCCCCCAGGATCTGTAAGTTTTGCTGTGGATTTAAATGGCAGCAAGTTCTGTCCTAATGTATTTAGTTCCGGGGGAAACATTTGCAGCAGAGAACAAAGAGCACCAAAGCAGGGTGGGCTTCCCGGAGGATCCCCTAATCTCTGCAGTGCCTTGTCCAACTCTGTGCTGGAGGGATATAAAAGAAGAACTCGTGTGTGATCCTTCCAACAGCCGCGGGGACCGACCCACCACGCGGACAGGTTGGGCAGCTCCGGTACCAACAGGGCTCGCGTCCCGGGCTGTCTGTGCTGCCGCTGCCCCCGCGGGAGCGTCCGGGGCTCAGGCGGGAGGAGGGAACCGGAGCCGCGAGCGGAAGGTCTGCCCAGGGACGCCCTGCCTGCTGATTCCTGCTGCCTCCCGCGCTCCGGGACCCTCCTGGCTTTGGCGACTGCCAAGCACAGGGAAAGACAGAAGCACCGAAGACACGCCGGGGAGTTACCCCGAGCATGTAACAAGAGCTGTCCCAAGAGCACGCTGCCAACTTACTGCTGGAAGCAAGTAACACACCGCTTGTAAAGCCTAATTCCGGCACAACTAGGTAGAAAAGAGAAAGATGAAGCAATATGACAGAGGTATCCACTGCTCTTCTAGGCAAACACCGGAGGCACCACCACGAGCACTCGTTAAATAAAGGCGCTGCCGTCTGGCACGAACGACGCACGGACCGACAGGCAGAGGCAGAAGGAGCCCAGGGGCTCGGCTCGGGGAACAGCCCGCCCGGCCGCTGCGCCGACACCGAGCGCGGAGACGAGCCCGGCGCGGGGGCTCGGCTCCCACCGGCGCGGGGGCTCGGCTCCCACCGGCGCGGGGGCTCGGCTCCCACCCGGCGCGGGGGCTCGGCTCCCACCGGCCCGGGGGCTCGGCTCCCACCCGGCCCGGGGGCTCGGCTCCCACCCGGCCCGGGGGCTCGGCTCCCACCGGCCCGGGGGCTCGGCTCCCACCGGCGCGGGGGCTCGGCTCCCACCGGCGCGGGCAGGCGGGACGGCAGCCCCGGGGCCGCCACTTACCCGCGTGCGCCGCGGGCGGCAGCACCAGCAGCGGCAGCAGCAGCAGGAGCAGCAGCAGCAGCGGCGGCAGCAGCAGCCGGGCCGCCCCCCGGCGCGGCCGGCCCATGGGCTCATCCCCGGGTCCCGGCACGGCTGCTGGAGGAGCCGGGCGGCGGGGCGGGGCGCGCCGGGAGGGACCGGGGGCCGGGAGGAGGAGCCGGGGCGGGGGCCCGGGTGAGCCCGGGTGGGTCCGGGGGCGGGGGAGACGTTCCCGCCCCAGGGCGCTGCCGCCGCCTCGTCCCGCCCCGGGCAGCCCCGGGTGCTGTCCCTGAGGGGAGCAGCCGGGTGGGGAAGGGGCTGGAGAGCAGGTGATACGAGGAGCGGCTGAGGGAGCTGGGATGTCCCCTGGAGCAGGGGAGGCTGAGGGGAGACCTCGCTGCCCGCTGCAGCTGCCTGAGAGGAGGGTGCAGGGAGCCGGGAGCTGGGCTCTTCTCGCGGGTAAATAATGACAGGACCAGAGGACATGGCCTGAAGTTTTCTGTGCTGGAGAGGCGGTCAGGCTCGGGAGCAGGCTGCCCAGAAGTGCTGGAGTCACCATCCGTGGAGATGGGTTCAAGGAACGTGTAGACGTGGCACTTCAGGGCCTGCCCTGCTGGCCGAGGTCGTGGGGCTTTTGTGGGGTTTTTTGGTGGAGCGTGTGTGGTTGTTCGTCTTTGTTTGGTTTTGATTCTTTTTGGTGCTGAGGGTTGGACTCTGATCTCAGGCGTCCTTTCCAACCAGGAGGATTCTGTGTCACTCCCTCGAATCCCCATGAGACGTGGGCAGGACATGGTTACACCCCTTCTGTTTTCTTTCAGAGGAAGCTGAAGGCCAACATGCTACACCTGTGGGTGTCCGCGTGGCTGATTTTTCCCAGTACTTTGCATTATATAGTGTGTTTAAACATGGGAAGAGGCTATCCTTGGAGATACTAAAATTCCAACTGGTCATGGAGCGAGCACCCTACTTCACCTGACCTTGGTTGGGCTAGAGTGGGTGTTCCCAGCTCAGTGACTCTGGGATTGTGAGGAATAACAGGTTTTTTGTGTTTTCATCACTGACTGCCTCTATCACCCGTGACAGTGGAGCTTTGTTTTTTTCTAAAACAAGGGAAATACGTAACAAATTAGTGATAGAAGAATCTAACTAATTTTAGCAGTCTTCAGTGCAGTTGGCTTCCATTGGAAATTTGCCTTGGCATTCATAGGAGGGGGGTTTCTGCCAGCTTGCTGCAGGGCTGTTCCTCACCATGTAATCTGATGGTCAGCCACGAAACTGGGGAGAGGTTTTTCCCAAAGGAGTGAGTGCCGAGAGCAGTCTTGGGAGCAAGAGGCTGGAAAATCTGGAGCTCAGTTCCTGCTGTTGGAGTTGAGGCTGAATCTGCTTCAGCTGAAATCTGCAGCAATCTCTACTCTCTTAAACCTAATTTTGTTTGGAGGAACAAAGTGTGGATTTTTGATGGCACGGTGCATGGTGAGAGCCTGCAGCTAATATCCTTGTGTTCCCATGCAAAAGCTTTGTGAAGCACAAAATATGAGTAAGGACTCTCCTCCTAAAAATCTCACCCCCGTTAGCTGTATTGCTTAGCATTTCTAGGCCTTTTAGTTCTCTTTATGAGAACATAGTTATTGTAATTAACCAATAGAGTTGTGAGGCAAGTTGAGTTTATAGCCATAAAAAGGGCTGGTGGCTTCAGTGGGACAGCAGATAAATAGAGCTTAATTGTGAAATGGCTTTTAAAAGCAGCTGCTTGCAGTTGGAGTAGTGCAAAATGTGTAAGATCTCTGAAAATTTTGGAAGCTTCAAAAAACTGAAAGGCTTTACCCTTTGCTCTGTTATTGACTGTATTTATGCAGATAGCATACCTGTGACCTTTACCATCTGACAGTTTTGACACAAATATTCTGCATCTTCTTCAGGAAGGGAAAAAATTACTAAAAAGAGGGTAAACCTTCACATTTCATCTTAGTTCTGAAATTACTGTTGCCAAGTAGCTCTTGAGTCTTGGAATTTTCAGTCTTGTGTGAGTACCCCTGTGAAAAAGAAAGGGGGGTATTTGCTTGTTTTCTCCCATTTCTCTCTGAACATGTCCTGAACTGGTCAGAATAAAGCAGTTTATTTCCTCCCTAGGTTTTTTTGTAGTAGAACCCACTGCTGGAGATTTTATTTTAATCCTTTAAATCAGGGTTTAAAATCAGTCTAAAGCTCTTACTGCTCAACTAGATAGTCTACCAAGCTCATCAGTCTTGTGTCATCACTCTACCCAGGTCGTTGGTATGCACCAATGCAGCTCCTCACTTGGTTGGACAAATCTGGACTAAAGGATGGATTATTGTTTTGAAGTCAAAGTACAAGATGGTATGATTTTCATTGTTAGCCTTTAGCTATAGAGATGGGTGCCCTTTCCACTTCAAAGAATGAATATGGTTTGTTTTTTTCCCTTTCTGTTCAGGTTCTGTTTACTTTTGGAAAGAAGTAGTCGAAATTTGGAAATAAGGGTTGGCAGGAGGGATTTATTTGGCTTTGGTTTGTAGGGTGTTTGTTGACACAGATGTGTCCTGTTGATCAACTGTTGGCTGGCTTCAATCTACAGATGATTTGCTGTGTGATTTGGGTGCTTAATTTTTTTATGACCCTGTCGTTTAGTGGCTTTTGATTTGCTCATAGCAAACATGCACAACTTAGAAATGAATTGTGTTTCTGAAGTGTATTTTAAAAAGATCGGTTGGGGTTTCATATTGTAATTAACCTTGGCTGTAGTAATTAAAGGGCTCCTCCTGCAGGCTGTGCTTGGGACTCTGGGGCTGTGGTCTGTACTCTGGAGGTGAACGCTGTGGGGCTGTGGTCTGAAAACTCTGTGTGGCTGCAGCCTGCATTGCTCCTTGCATCCACCCGTGGCTTAAAGAAGCAGCCTGCAAGCAAGGAGTGTGGGGAGAAGTCAGCTGACAGAGCAACCCACGGGGGTTTGGTGCCTGTGTCCCCAGAAATGATACGGGTAAGAACAGTGTCACCTACTGCCTGCCAGCCTCCCCCCAGCTCTTCCAGCAAGAGCACTCGCCAAACCTCTGTGAAACAAGCCTAGAAATGGTTAAGCTGTTGGTACTGGGTTAGTTGCAAAGAGTACGGAAAGAGGTCTCGTTATTTCAACCGTTTTTTTCTAAATCCTGCCATGCTCTGCAATATTTTAAGACTTGATGTCGCCTGGATGCTGTTGCAAGCTGTGCTGCCATCAGGTTAAATCATTGATTTGCTGCTAACTCTCAGGGGGTGCCGGGGTAAATGAAGAAGCTGTTCTCGTAGCCTGGGCAGGTGGCCAGTACCGTGGTTAACAAGCTCCTGAGAGTTATCTTCTGATATGATAATAAGAGTGTGCAAAACTAATTTGGATACAGACCTCTTTTTCCCTGCAACATATTCTGAGCCCTGTTGATAACTGTATTGTTAGTCCTGACATCAGCCATAGGGGGAACTGTCCCAAGCTTTGCTGTGGAGGAGAGAAGTAATTGCTTTTGCATAGCTAATAGGAAGTGTGGTGTAGGTTCAGCTATTACACAATTAAAATAAATTAATATTTGATCTAGCTTGCAATATACTTTACTTCCTCTTTACATCATTTATTGCTCATCTTGGGGTGTTCCATATCAGCAGTTTGGTAGGAAGAAGCAGTCTCTAAATACAAGTTTGAAAGCTCTTCTCAATGTCTGTGGTGCAGTTTTCTGTAGTTTTTTGAAGACTGAAGCATTTTTCTATCAACAGGTGGATTTCCCATTGGCTTTTTCCTTTATGTGAAAAGTAGGTTTCCTGAGCTCTCAGCTACAGTACCTGGCTTGGCTACTTTGCCTCTTTCTAATGCATCAAAAATGGTTGAAGAGGGCCTAAACTTGGTTGAAGAGGACCTAAACTTGCTTGAAGTTTTAAATATGCTTTGATGATGTCAAGTAGACTGTATTTTTAAAATCTTTATCAGCAAAATTATTCTTGAAGAGATATAAATGCCTCAAGGAAAAGTCTGAGTAGTCCATCTGAGGAAGAACAACCCCAGGCACCAGTACAGGTTAGAGGGGCTGACCTGCTGGAAAGCAGCTGTGGGGAAAAAGACCCGGGAGTCTTGATGGACAGCAGGCTGACCATGAGCCAGCAATGTGCCCTCACAGCCAAGAGGCCAGTGCCATCCTGGGGGGCATCAAGAAGAGAGTGTCCAGCAGGTCAGGGAGGTTCTCCCCTGGTGAGGCCTCCCCTGGAGCCCTGTGTGCAGGTCTGGGCTCCCCTGTTCAAGAAGGACAAGGAGCTGCTGGAGAGAGTCCAGCACAGGGCACTGAGATGCTGAAGGGACTGGAGCATCTGCCTGTGAGGAAAGGCTGGGAGAGCTGGGGCTGCTCAGCTGAGAGACAAGGAGGCTGAGGGGGGATCTGATCAGTGCTGGTCAATATCTACAGGGGTGTCAGGAGGATGGGGCCAAACTCTGCTCAGGGGTGTCTAGGGACAGGACAAGGGGCAATGGGCACAGAATGGTACACAGGAGGTTTAACCCAAACACAAGAAACTCCTCCTTTACTCTGAGGGTTACAGAACCCTGGGACAGGCTACCCAGGGAGGCTGTGGAGTCTCCATCCCTGGAGACATTCCAAACCTTCCTGGATGTGATCCTGTGGGATCTGCTCACAGGGATCCTGCTCTAGCAGGAGGATTGGACTAGATGATCTCCAGAGGTCCCTTCCAACCCCTACCACTCAGTGATCCTGTGAAAATGATCATACATTCATATCTCTAAGCCATTTTTTCTTAGCATAAAAGCATAATAATAGTAATAGAGTGGACTTTTATAATAAAAACTACTTTGTAAATCACTTTGTTATTGCCTTTTTTGTGGTAATAGGTGGGATTTAGCATTTGCTGTGATCAGAGGTTATAATTACTGTGGATTTAATGTACAGTTAAGAACAGAAGCATTTTCCATGTATTACTCTATCACTTTTACTGGCACCTGCTTACTTGTCAATGGACTGGACAGTGTGTCATCAGGATTTTGGTCCTGAACTCATAGCTTAGTCCCTTCCTCCTGGAAGAGGCCTCTGAAAAGTAATGTTTGGAGCTGTAACAATCTGTGCCTTCCCAAGTTGCCTCAAGGTACTATCTCCACCTCATCATGCACCTTGTGTGTGTCCTCCTGACACCAGTTGGGTTTTCCTTTAGATCTAATCAGCCGTGTTTGATAACCTCAGGCTTGTGTTAAGCAATTGCCCAGTGGACCAGCAAAGATCTGTTTTCTGGTGGAGCCAGGCTGCAAATGAATCTCAAATACAGGATTGGTAAGTTTGGGGATGCTAAGGGCATGCTTTGCTGAGCTGGTGTTACTTGTTTGAACGGTTCTGGGTGCTGAGCTGTGAGTTCTACCTTTCCTTTCTGCCCGGTGTGTGTCCATGCCTGGGTAGGACCTGATGACTAATAAAATCATGAGCCTCTGGACTTCTGTCAGTATGGCTACTTCAGGTGTGTTTGAGTTTTCCAGCCTCAGACATGCCTTGGTTTCTGTCACAGGAACCACACACAGCAACACTGAGAGGCAGTTGCCACAATTGCTCCTCAGCCTGCCTCAGTTACTCTGCCACTGAGCCTTTCTGAAAAAGAGATGGGCTTCCTATGCAGCGTGATGGGGTTTGGTTGCAAAACAGGAGGTTACACATCTGGAATCCTGCATCCAGTTCTGGGTTCCCCAGTTCATAAAGGATAAGCAACTGCTGGAAAAAGTCCAGCACAGGGCCATAAAGACGATTAGAGGAATGGAAAGGCAGGGAGAGCTGCAGCTGTTCAGCTTGGAGAAGAGGAGACTGAGGGGGGATCTCAGCAATGCTTTCAGCAGTGTCCAATGACAGGACAAGGGCTAATGGGCACAAGCTGGAGCACAGGAGGTTCAATTTAAACGTAAGGAAAACTGCTTTACTGTGAGAGTAACAGCACTGGAACAGGCTGCCCAGAGAGGTTGTGGAGTCTCCTCTGGAGACATTCAAAACCCACCTGGATGTGTTCCTGTGTGATGTAGTCTAGGGGATCCTGCTCTAAGCAGGGGGGTCGGACTAGATGACCTTCAGAGGTCCCCCTGACCACTCTGTGATTGTGATTCAGCCTAAAAAAGTAGAGGATGATAGAGAATAAATTGGTTGAGAGGTGCCTTATTTCCAAATTCTGCTCCTCGACCTGCCAATGGGGATGAAAGGAAGCAAAGAAGGTACAACCCCACCCAGGTAGAGCGGGGAGGAAATGCAAATAAGCCTAAATCTTCATCAAGGCAGAATAAAGGGGGAGGAGAAGCTCCTTTGACCTGCTGGTCACATGCAAAGCACCAGGAATTGAAGAGCTGGCCCCTGTGTGTCTGTCCAGGCCTTATGGCAGGGCTGTAACCTCCAGAAATTTGGCTGGGAGAGGGGTTAGCTCTAAACTTTTGCATTGTTAATACAGCTTTAGCAGTGGAGCCTTTTGGCTGGGTGACTTGTTTAATAATATATGTTGATTATTTCCTTGATGTGGGGAGTGTGTTCATTGAATTTTTTTGAATGTTCTGATCAGACTGCCTCTAGTATGATTTTTATCTTCTCGTTCCAGATACTTGAAGACATTGAGTACCTGAAGTTTTACAAGGGGCTGTGGCTGGAGCCAGGATGATGTTTCTTTCCATCAGCTGAGACAATAATAAGCATGACTTCCAGTAACTGAACATTGCTTAGCATCAGGTCTCAGGGAAAATGGTTAAAACCTGGAGTTTATAGCAGTGTGTTTATATTTGAACTTTGACTTGTTTTTTTTTGGTCAGAATCCAGCAGTGAGAGCAGGCTTTTGTAATACTGGTGTTTGTCACTGTGATACAGTGTGGCATCGTGGTGCTGCTGCAGCTGATGGGTGAGACGAGAGGACAGATACGAGTCTCCTGCCACAGCTTGCACAAACTTCACTTGTGAAAACATGTCAGGCCCAGTGCCAGAGAGAGGACCAGGTGTAAGGACGGGACAGAGGCTGCAGGGAGTCTGCTGCCTGTTGCCAGTGTTGGAATTGCATCCCGGAGCATCAAGTGCCAAACGTGGGTGCTAGTTCATGAGCATGAAAGCCAATGTTTCCCTCACTTTTTCCAATGTCCAAGTAGAAAATAACTTGTGCTGCCCAGCCTTCCGCAGATTTGCATGTGTCCCATGCCTACATGAATTTTTCCTTTTGGAAGGTGTTCAGTGCATTCCTGGTGGGCTGCCTGTTCCAAATGCTGGCACATGGGTGTTTCTGGAAGGCTGCACCAGGTACGTTTTTCCATCTGCAATTGCTTCCTTCACTGACCTCCCAGCATGAGGCCCCGTGAAGCAGGGCTCGGGTCTTTGGCCCTTTGCCATCTTGCCCCCTGGTTTGGCTGCTCGGTGAGAGTGGCAACCCAGTAAGGAAGGTGAGAGACACCATCTCCACACCCGTGGGGGAAAAGGGGGTGGACTGTGCCAGCAGGGATCCTCTCCCTGCAGGTGGCTCAGGCTCAGCTCCTGTGCGGAGCAGCTCACCTGGAGGGAGCTGCGTCCCTCTGGGCACGGGATGCAGGAACCTGCTGCCACCCTGGGGCTGGCCCCGGGTGCCCTGAGCTGTGACAGTGGAGCAGGCACCAGGCCCCTGGGGTCTTCCATCCCTGGGGCCACCTCTAGCCCGACTACCCATGAGGGGTGATGGCAACAGGAGATGGTACCATAGCCCCCCTGTGACAACAGCCCCTGCCCAGAAAGCCCTGCCCTCGGGGGTCACCTCGACACCCGTGTCCACCCTGCTCGGTTCACTGTCTGCAGTGAGGAGGAGGAAGGCTGCAGGCTGTCCCTCCTTCCCACGCAGTCAGGTTCCCCCAGCCAGAAAGGCTCTTGCCATCCAAGTGCTTTTTGTGCCTTTTGGTCAGGGAGCAGGGATGGCCTCACTCAGCCTGGTCCAGCTGCTGGACCTTGCCCTGAGGACACCTGCTTTTGGTGCAGTCCAGTATCGGGCCCTGTAACAGCTGCTGCTGGTCCCGCTGCAGGGCATGCAGGACCTGCCTGCCCCCTCCTGGGGGGGCTCCTGCCTGCCCCAGCACCCCTGCCCTGGAGAAGGGGGCCATCAAAGATAAAAGACTAATTTCTACCCGACAGGCTGATCTGGACAGGTGGTGCTGTACTGTCTGAAAGACTGTGCCAGTGAAACAGCTGGTCGTTACTTGGCAGATCTTTCTTCTTCACGGTGACATCCTCAGAGTGATCTGATGAGGCAAAGCTAAATTGTGTCTGTTGCCTGTTAAAAACATGTCCCGGGAAGGAAAACTGCAGCAGGTATCTCTGTAAGTAACGTTCAGTCCTAAATTCCAGGGGTTTTCTTCTTTTTTTTCTTCTTTTTTTTTCTTTTTTTCTTTTTTTTTTCTTTTTTTTTCCTTTTTTTTTTTTTAAACCAGAACTCCCGGTCCATCATTAGCATCTCAACACATGGATTCCTGGAAAATGCCTGCAGTATCGACATTATCAGACTCGTAACTGCCCCATACATGGTCTTTCCCCAAACCCAAGTTTACTGCACAGCCAGATTTATCAGGAAAACACAGATAAGTTGACTTGCAGCCTGAGTGCACCCCAGGGGGGGTTGTTCTGAGAGCCCTGAAAGAATTCGGGCAAGGTGTGGCTGTCTCACTACTAAAAAATACCTTTGTTTTACTTCTAGGAGAGAAATCTCAACATAGAATCACAAGTAGGTGATAAGGGCAGCAAGAGCTCTTTTTTTGAGGACAGCCCAACAATGCTCTCAGAAATTACAGATGCAGGAGCCCCTGGCAAATGGTTTAAATGACAAAGAGGATACATCAAGAAATCTTCAACTGTTCTTTTCTTTCTTAGAAGGACTAACAGCTGTCCAAGTATTTCAAGTCCTTTTGCTCAGGTCAATAAGGCCGCAGGGAGAACCTATTGAGGCTGCTGGGTTCTTCAGTGTCCTAAACCGGGATCGTAAACACTGCAGAAATCTGCACTTCCAGTGTTCCCTTTTTCAGGGACAGAGAAAAGGACATGTCTGGTCATCAGTGCATGAGGTGAACAGCTGGACCCTCTGGTTCCAGTCACCAACAGCCAGTTGTGTTTTCTCCTCACTTGTGGAAACTAAAAAAGTGAAACCAAGCTGGGTTTTTGTTGTGGTGGTGGTGTTAATTTGGTTTATTGAATTTTTTGTTCGTTTGTGGTTTTTTTAATGCACATCAGCTATGGCTCACTCTGATGATACTTAGTTGGCAAAGTTTTCACTGAAATCCATAAAAAGTCAAATAATACAAGGAAGTCTGCAAATACAGATCCATTGCCTTACTCCAGGGAGGTTCTTTTCCTGTTTTGCAGAAATGTTTTCCTATAGATGTTCCTGACCTGTCTTGGGGGCACTGGACAAGGAGATTGGAC